>NC_054538.1:3665987-4265987 GCF_017654505.1 Polyodon spathula | reverse complement strand
AGGCCCTAAACGCAGCTTCAGCCAATCAGAGATAAGTTACAGCAGAGATTACTCGGGAAACGTAGTGTACATGCGCAAAACCTGTACTAAACTTCAAAAAGGTAAAGCTACTTTAGTTCGGTGCCAGTAAACATAGTCTTTTAATATACAGTATATCATAAAAACAAGGTTTAAATTACAATGGCTGCATTGAAACGAAAGAGCATTCAGCTAACACTGAAAGAAAAACTGACAATTCTTGAACAAATTGATCATGGTGACAGTCAAAGCAAGATCGCAGACGACTTCGGAATTGGTAAAAGCAGTTACTGACATGAAAAGTCATGAAAAGCTTCAAGCATTTATGCAAAATGTAGATTCGGTGAATGCAATGAAACAAAAATCGGGCATTGTTGGGCTTGAATCTTTGTGATTCCATTTGGACTTTTCCCAGTCAATCTGCGAATTGCAGTTTCGGGGTTTGCCCGGAAAGTAATATATTATTTAATTAACCCTCTTGTGCCCGTATCACTTTTTTGTGAAGTGTGTCAGTAATGCTCTGCTCTGGTTTACTTTGTGATTAACTTGGAAGACTAAGAGGAAGATTACAGATCCAGAAATAGCCGTTACACAGTGAAAGACAGCACTAAACATGAGGTTCACATATTTAATACACAGCAGCTCTTGAACATCAGCTCCCTCTGTCAAAGTTAAGCTTGTTTCAATTACCCACTCTCTCTCTCTCGCTGTATTTACAGCTTGTAAACGTGGAATCACTTACCAGAACTGCCAAAGTCACCATACAGGTCATCAAGATACCTGGATTCCATGCTGTTAACTGCTTACAAATTCTCCATGCAAGTGCACCTACATACCTGAAATAAAGAAGATCCAGATACTATATCGCTCTGCTTCACAGAGCAATTTAATGGAGAACAATCTTCTTCCACAACCCTTTGCTCCACGAAAGAGGACGATAATGGTCAACATCAGAGAAAAAAAAAGATATGTCTGATACAACTGCTCCAGATGCACACTGTCGATTAATCACACTGGTAATGGAGGGTGTGAAAAGCTGACATTACAGGATGCTAACTGGTGGCCTGAGGGTATACAGCTATGGTCAAAGTCAACTAGAAGACTTGAGACATCACAAAAAAATGTAAGGTATATGATCATAATTTATATATTTTATTTAACAAAAGTAAACTAATAAACTAGAAAATGATATCTCAAAAGTATACCAGAAGCCATAATAATAGTACACAATTTTGTTAGATTTCTAAATGTCACATTTTTCAATTTGTGTCAGTTTTTCATTAAGTACTGTATAGGGATAACTACAAAGCAGTGTGCAATTCAATATGTTAACATAACATTATTCAGAAGGTTTCATAGGATTTTATTCATTAATTCTATAGGGTGATGCAAAACTTTTGGCCATAGATGTACATGTAGAGGGAAATATACAGTATATGCAAATGCTATAGTGCAAGATAGTTAAAGGTATCTTCTTACAGATTTTAAAATGGGTGTTTCACACAGGTGTGATCACACTGGGTCCGTTTAGAGGGCATTGTCCACACTCGGTACGGTTCGGTACATTTGGTGTGATGTGTGAAAAACAAAGTCCGCTAGGGAAAAGAACCGTACCAAATCCACCTAAAGAGGTGGTCTTGGTCCATTTGGCAAACGTAAATGTCAATGTGAACAACTGCTGGACTCGGTCCTTTACACATTGAAAACAAACTAAACAAGTTAACCTCGGATGAAAACATTTTGAATGTAGTTTAAATCATATTCTGTAGAGTAGAGCAAAAAACGAAAAATGTATTTGGGAACTAGGCTATGACTGGGATTGTCAGTTTCAGCCTTAATTTGCTGTTCCCTGTCAGAAACAGTAAAATTCTTAATCGTCCCGGTTTTTGGTATTGTATTAATTATTTTTTATTAAGTACAAAACTGCAGCAGTGTGTTCTACAAGATAACTGCAGAGTATGGCATTAGGTTGTGTTAGCACCATTCAAAAATAAAACAGACAATTAGAAAATGATTCAGTACCTTCAACCAATCAGCTTCCAGTTGCTGCCAAGATGTTCCTGCGAGCATCTACCATCTATTAAAGACGGAAGGTAGAAAATTCAGATATCCACCTAATGTTTAGTTTGTTTGATTTCAGGTTGGTTTTGGGCCAAAGGAAAAATGTCTTTATCATTGGAGCAGTCCTAATAATAATAATAATAATAATAATAATAATAAATCAGTTCTGGTGCGTGCTACTGTAATTTTAATGCATTTGTTAATATCGCAAAACATTCCTGCCCACACTACATAACCGATCTCAAGAACCGAACTCGAAACCGTTCTGATTAGTCCAGCTCAAAGCGTCCACACTTAATACCGTTTCAGGTTTAGAGGGGCTGAATGCGTCCACACTATTAGAACACACACACAGGGATTTAAGTTTTGGCGTTTTATTTTTAATCAAGTGACGTCCCTTTAAACTGAGATGATTCTGTTTCATAATTAAACTCTGAAGAAAACTGTTAATTATAATTAAATCTTTGTTTTTACCTTCATATCTTGTCTGAGCCTAATTCTCATCTTAATTTTATTTCAAAGTTAAATGTTCATCCACGATCGTACTTTTAACTCGCATTTCATTTTTGCAGTCGCCCAATTTTACATTTTGTCAGTGCTTTTGTTATTTCCCCACTAGTTTAACACAGATATCCTGACAGATTTGTTTTTTTAAGCATAAAAATGAATACCACGCAGAGTGTACACTGACAGCAAGTCCTAATAGAACCGGACTCTGTCAAACTGGTCTCGAATCTGGTTCTCGAGTAGGGGATTAAACGCAGACGCTAACCGTATTTAGGACTTTTAAACCGGTTTAAATGCAACTAATACGGTTTAAAGGCACAGCGTGGACGTTGTAGCCTTGTGTTTCCTTCCAGTCACAAGTCACTGCCATGGTAAGTATTGAAAACATTATTTTAAGTTACTTTTAAGTTCACTTTTGTTTCACCAGCCCGAGTCGCTTCTAAAAAATTTTAAAAAAGAAGTGATACTGTAGTAGCGAAAAACATAAAAAAAAACATAGGAATGAGTTTTTAAAAGTGTATGGACAAATATGAAAATACAGATATACTTTAAAACTCACGAGTAATTATTATCAACCAATACAGAACTAAATAATCAATGCGTGGTACTCGGGAGTTTATTAAAATGATTTAACACATTCTTTTTTGTCAGTATTGTACAGAGGCTAATGTTTGTAAATTACTTTTCACTAAACTATCTCATTGCACAGGCGGCTTCTCAGAACAATGCCAATGTATTAATAAATCATTTTACAAACCTTCTCATTTCTTCACAACTGAGGTACGCGCAAGCTCGAAAACTTTTGGACATGGTATGATTAAATACAACATTACCAAGAGAAGGTATTGAATTCCGATCCTAGTGCTGTTCTCCCGTATCCTGTGTACTCCAGCCGCGCCAACCCTGCACCTCTACCGAACCGGAAATAACATTTTCCCGCGGTCCACAACAGAAAGAAACAACCTTCCGTTGGGCAAACTGTAGTTCAGATATGAACCAGAAAAATGCACACGTTAAACCAACGCAAATTATTATTATTAATATTCCTACTGTATCCTCGGGGCACTTTGTAATGTTTCTGTCCAACGCAGAGGGTGGTTGTGTTAGGGAAGGCAGGAGTAGCTTGGCTAGGCAGACAAGGTAAAGGTTTAATTTACATTAAGCAATTTATCATAACATTTAGTTCATATCGAACCAGACATGATGTACTTATGCCTATATCATGTGGAGGTAAAAACTCAGTATTAACTAAGATTTACATTTGCAAACTTAGTATCTTTTTTTTTTTTTACAATATAAGAACCCGAAAGTACTAAAAAAAAAAATTCGATAAACTAATATGTAATATGAGACTAGCAGTTAATTTACAATTGAAATAATATTATGTGTCGCTGTGCAAAATGTCCACTGAGCTCTTCTCTAGAATAGGGTGTTCATTCACTTTCATGTACTGCAGTCTTTTCCAGCTGCGTGATCTCTACAGCTAAATCGGTAGCGCTCGTTCTGTGCCGCTATGCTGGAGGAAACATGCAACTTGTTGCCCTGGAAATTACACGCAAGCATTTCCCCATGTGCGGACTGTGTGTTACTGGGACTGCACGCTGAACAGTGAAAGCTGGAGCGATGAGACAGGATTAACAGGACACACCAATTCCAGAGACTTCTGACATCGATCGCGAACACATTTTTATAAAGTATAACATGGAGAATTTAGAACTAAGTCTGTCTTCACTGAACATAATCTCTAAACACTCCGAAATTTTTAAATACGATTATTATTATTATTATTATTGAGAAGTATTCACAGTGCTTGATGCGAGCGTCAGTCATTTAAAAATGTTTATTTGTCACATATAGGACCCATATAAACTGCTAAAAAACCCTGGAATGGGTGAAGCTGCAATGCTGACCGCACTGTTAGTCTTCTACAAATTAATGCAAGCTACAGTATGTAACCTTGGTGGTGTTTCACAATGACAGGGTGCTTCTGGCAGCTCCTGTTGCTCTCAGCTGATGCAGGACCCCTTTTGATACCACTTGTCATGGTTTGGGGCACAGCAAGCTGTCCCACCCCTTTGGCAAAAAGAGCCATGCCAACTACCTGTGGGGCATTGAGAGCCTTTACATCACCAACACAATTAGATAAAACATTTTGGACTGTATCATGAATTAAGGTTATATACTGAAACTTAAGTAGAAAATAAATCACAGTTAAGACATAGCTGAAGTATTTTTATATGTTCGTTTTGTTCATCTTGACCTTCAAACACAATCATTTGTTCTTGTATTCTTTTCACAGCCTCATTCATTCGGCTGCCCAGATTTAGAGTGTTAAACATTTGTGCAATTAAAATGAGCTTGTTATAGGTTCCTGATTTGGCTTATTATTTTTGAAGGATTTCATTCTGTCTCAGGTGGGACACGTTTCTGAGAATTGGGTGGAAAGTCTCACGTTTTCCTAAAAAGAATAAAATAAATAAGAGGTTCATGAGAAACAATGAGCCTCTGAGTTATTTAACTCTGATCAGTCGTGTGTGGATGTTATATTATGTATATTATTATGTATATATTAGGTATGTTATGTTTCATGTTAAAATGCTGTGTACAGTAATATTAGTGAATCCAGTTGTATTTCATTCCTTGTTGTAAAAGATATGGACTCAGCAGGCCCGCAGTGCATCCTGAACACGTTAGCTCATTTACTGCTGGACAGAGAATACACGCTGCTGATTGGACGCCACCTGCGGCCTATCGTTCTGGACTTGATGGAAAGAAATGCAGACATCATTAAAGCAGATGGCCGAATCAACCATGACCTACATGAAAGACGTGTGTGGCTGTGAGTAAACTCCTGGAGGTCAGCCCTGATGCACTCCCGTAAGTGTTGATCATTGAGTTCAAAACAAAACGATATTATAAGGGAATATCCCTTAAGTGAATTCCAGTTTAACAGATCAAAGTGGCATGCATCTTATTTATTAGTAACATCTTGCTGTTAAAAATATCAAGGCTCAGCATGTTCTGTTTGTAAGAATTGTACAGGTCTTCATTGATACCTATAGCAGTGGTGTGCGGTGGGTTTTCAAGTAGGGCATGCAGTAATATATCAATGTAACTCAAGAAATTTAAAAAAATATATAGGTTTACTCACCTTATTTATAGATGCAATCCAGCCGACGTTCTTTCTTCTATTCTTCTATAACAGCGTCATAAAAGCTCTCCCGACCTTTTAGCTTGCTAAGTAAGTTTCTTTCAATTAACATAACTGCCAGTCCTGACAGATGTGATTGTAGCGTTGCATTTCTTGCATAAGTCCGTATTCTCTGTGCTGAAAATGTTCTTTCCACAGAAAGACAGGTAGACAGAACAGTTAGGAATGAGCCGCAGAATTTATACACTTCAGCAATTGCATCACTCGAGTCATTTGCATGGATGTATACTAGTAGCTCTGCAACACTTTGAATACATCACGGTTAGCTCATTATGCAGGCGTACAGCATAAAAAAAGTGTCTGTATGTTTTATTTAGGGAAGTTAATTCTTCTTCTGGAAAGGCAATTCTGTACTGGCCAAATTTACTAAAGTTTAGTAGCTGCAGGAACTTATTTTTCCAGTGATGAAAATCTGCATTGCGTTTGCACTATTACTGTGTCCAACATGTGAACTTATAATCTTTTCTTCTCCTGTTTTGGGTTGCAGCTGCAGTTTTGTCTACTTCTCTTGGCAGGGATTACAGTGGATTCCTCAATCATTGAATAGTATTTCTCATAGTCTCCTCTTTTATTTAGTAGTAGCTCAGTTGTTTTCTTCATTTTAGAATTGTATTCTGATCCCAGTCTAAGGGTTTTTCAGTTATCTGTTCAAATAGTTTCAGTGAATGGCGGCACTGGTCAGCAGCGTTTACAAGACACGATGTATAGTTTCATTGGGTCGGCGCAGCCCTGGGAAATCATTTCTGTACAATGTCATCCAGTGCCTTTGTCCGCTTAGATGATACGGAGAAGAAAGATGCAAGACCATTTGGTGTTGAAAATAATATTTTACACTCTTTGATACTTGAGCAAGCTTGCGAAAGGACTAGATTTAAGACATGTGCACAGCAATGAATGAAAATGGCGCCTGGAAATTTAGCCTTAACTTTGGACGGCAAACCGTTCAGCTTTGTGCCACTAATTTGTTTGCACTGTCCAGCTCCTCGACACAAGCAAAGACGTGCTCTGATATCACAGTTGCCGAATGATCTGCACTGACATCGGTGACGCCGATAAATCGCTCCTCTACCACACATGTCACACTGTTGCCAGTAGGGATGCACTGAATACGGCGGTGGTTTCATCCAGGAGCACTGCAACGAACTTGACTTTGTTATTTTCCTTCTTGATTCCAGGATTTCCATTACACATGCCTGTAGAATTTTCTATGTGGCTTGCTAATCTGTCATCATGCTTGCTAAGCAGATGGGCCAACTCAACATAATTTCCTTGGTTTGCTGAACTTTCACCTTTTTGAGTGCTCACCAAATGGTAGTTCTTGGCTTCCCAAGTATATTACTGTAGCAATAAGTCTGTGTAGCACATCCTTATTTCTTCTGACCCTTTCACTGTGCTCTACAATAGCTGTATGCCTCATCAAGCTGCAGTTTGATACGAGTGTTACCGAAGCCTTTCAAATTGAGCCAGCACCTAATGTGCTTCTGTCCTTCTGTCCTGTCCCATGCTTCTCTAGACTTGTATGCAAATTATTAAAATCACTGTAACCTTTTGAATTCCACACATTTTTATCACTTCCATAATAAGATGCATGGCCAACAAAAAAACTTATTTTGCTTCGCACACCCTGTCAGCCATGTTGTCTTCAGATACGAATTCTTCAAATATGAACTCTCCTGAAAATGCAGGATGTAATTTTTGCCTGTTTTATTCAGGCCATGTAATGCTGGAGTTGGCCATCCACGGCTAATAATTTCATTTTTCTCTTGGAAATCTCTTAAGGTGAAAGGTAGCTTTACCAGCTTTTCAATAATATACTCGTTTTCCTCAGACATTATACTGTAATGACACAGCTGCCGGCCAATCTACAAAAACAAACAAACAAACAAACAAACAAACAAACATGCAACGCCAAGGTTGTTAACGTTGAACTAGTACGCATGCTTAGGCTGGCATGCTATTCTCAAGCAGCATGACTTGGGATGTATTGTCTGCGCGTTGCTGTGACGTCACTCCAGTGAGCAGTTCCTATTCAAAGTGATAGACGAGTCATGCAGAACAAAACAGCATGACTTGGGGCTGGACTACCAGAAAGTGGCTGAGACATCACTACAGAGAGCAGGATACTGGGACCTGAATCACCCGACCCGATGCAGAGCTAGCGCAGCGTGACATGAGAATAATAGCACAAAGAAACTAAATGCAATTAATACATGTTAATATATATATATATATATATATAATATATATATATATATATATATATATATATATATATATATATATAATATATATATATAATATATACCATTTTGATTAGATTTATACTGTGTCGCAGCTTTTTTTTATTTTTCTGACAGGGCATGCAGTGTGTGCCTGGCTTGCCCTGACCGCACACCACTGACCTGTAGCAGCTGCTTAAGGTGCATTTGACAGTTCAACCCAGACAGAAGAGTGTTTTAGTAATGATAATGACATTTAGTACACGTAGGTGATAGATGCAACTTTTAAAGCGATAAGAACATCAAAAGAACGCAAAGTGGCTTCGTCTGGAACAATAAGCGCTTTAGGGTTACAGATATTCCAGTACAGCTTGGAATGTATTTGATGGCAAAAATGACCATGTTCATATTCGTTGAAATAATAGAATTACTAAGTGAGTGTATACCATGCAGAGGATATCAATGCATGAATGTCTCTTGAAATAAATAACACTCATTCTCTATGTTTATAAGTGTTTGGTGGCTACCTGTGATCAAGTTGAGTGTATTTGTTGAGCGCTCTATGCTGTGTCAGGGGGTCTGTCGTACAAACAGTGGAAGAGAAAATACTCTCAACTTGAAATGAGGTAGCCACCAAACTCTTATAAACATATTAGAAGTCATTACATTTAAATAAAACGATGAAACCCTGATAATAAAAATGCACTTACTGTAATCTGTTTATATACAACCTGTTGTGGTTTAAACATTTCAAATGCTTTCTCATTGATACTCTGAGTGTGAGATCTACACTCTCAGTGAAATTATAAGTGTAGTCTAATGTTAGGCCCACATATTTTACTGTGATATGCATCATACTGGGACTTTAATGTTTACATCCCTTCAAGGCTACATGCATTTTGAAATTGAATCAAATGGCACAACAATAAACCAGAACAGGCTCCCATATATTTACAGTTTAACTATATCTTAAGATTCGCTCTTCCGGTTGTGATGAAACTTGGTAAGGACATTCCTAATGCAAGTTCTGGAGGGAATTGCAATATTAATGTGTTATAATCGGGGGACATACAATGCGTTCTGCTTTTTCGGGGTGCTGCATAATTTGGAATGGTATCTACTGTATTTATACCTTTCATATTTGTGTTTTTTTTTTTGCTGCTGCTGCTGTTTTGTTTTTTCAAATTTCATGTCCTTTTGATGTTTAACATTTCAATGGAACTGATATAAAAATGTTAATTCCTTTTTATAGGTGGTATTTAACAGGTACCCGTCTATAGCAATTTTGGCATCTATTGTCAGCTTGACATCTACTGGCAACAGGGAGTCTTCGTCCTGGTAACCAGGGAAACCAAGCTGCTGCTGACAGACCCAAGCCAAAGAATGAAGACAGAGGACAGGGCCTTGAAGGAAGGGCCTTGTCACTCACGTAAGACTTCCATTCCAGGGAGCTTATGTTTGTAACATTTGCGTCTTTATTGTTCGTTGGTAGCATTCTACTAGCGTTCTTCCATAATTTACCCTTCTGCTGACTCTACATCAAGAAACTGTGCTGTCTTCATCTTTCTTAGGTTGTTTTGGTAGAAGGCCCGGAAACGTCCTCAATCCTTGCCACTTTGTCAGTCAACAAATTATACAGGGCTGATTTTGCTACTTGATCTTGTCAGGTCTCAGAAGGTCCATGGAAAATCACATCAGAAAACCAGCCAGCCAGCCCTCTGGTTGTTAATTAGCTTTCCGCTGGATGCTGATCAAGTCAATAGCAAATTGATTGATTGTTTTCCCTTGTAGAGCGCTTGGCCTTCAGTGTGGCGGAGGCTGAATGTTGGAGGTGTCATGTGAGGACAGCCTGTAGTAATGACCTATTTTTTAAATCCCTTGCAGAGACTTGTTGAAGTGGTGTGAAAGGATTCTCAACAATTAAGAATCCTTTCACACCGCTACAACTGAGCCGGGATTGGCAGGAGGAGCCTGGTCGTGTTTCCACTGCACAACCAAGCCGTGCCGGGACTGGCAGGAGGAGCCTGGTTGTGTTTCCACTGCACAGCCAAGCCGTGCCGGGACTGGCAGGAGGAGCCTGGTTGTGTTTCCACTGCACAGCCAAGCCGTGCCGGGACTGGCAGGAGGAGCCTGGTCGTGTTTCCACTGCACAATCAAGCCGTGCCGCTACTGGCAGGAGGAGCCTGGTCGTGTTTCCACTGCACAACCAAGCCATGCCGGGACTGGCAGGAGGAGCCTGGTCGTGTTTCCACTGCACAACCAAGCCGTGCCGGGACTGGCAGGAGGAGCCTGGTCGTGTTTGCACTGCAGAGCTGAAGCCCTGCAACTGACTTCACACGCAATGAATGCGTTGAGTCACATGTAGATGATACAGTATTAAGAGGCACTGTATTTGAGTTGAGAATGGTGAATCCAGAGGTTATGGTTGTGTTTTTTTTGTTATTGTTCTTCCTATATTACTGAATACAACTGAAATGCAACGAGTTGATTAAGCAAACACGAGAAGAACGCTTCTCTGAAAGAGCAGTAATTTGGATGTGACGAGCATCTAGTTAGTTAGTTTTAGACACTGCAACATAATGACGAAAACCTTTAGCCCTGCTCAGCTCCTAGCCAGATTCAGATGTGTTGTGACTCAAAATGTGACTTTTTTAAACACATTTTTCTATTCTAATTCCCATGTCCAGTTGTAATTTGTGTCTGATGTGCCCTCTGCTCGATTATTGAAATGTGTGTGGTTTTTAGGAGCAAAATGACACCTTAAATAGGGTTATACAGTGTCTTTAATTCCTTTTTTGTTAATAAGAAAAAGTAGGTCAATCAAGTCAGAACAATTCCTAACATACATCATTTAGATTGTATTTTGGCCTCAGTAAGGCTGTATAAGTAAACCAACAAGTTTTGCAATCTGATATCACACATTTTGTATCTGAAACCCAGGATTAAACTTGTTATGACTGAGATATCTCATAAGGAGGTCTTGCTGGCCCTCATCCTGTGTGCATATTTATCATGAGAATGAAAATGGTCCTTGTGCTTATTTATCATGAGAATGGAAATGATCCTTGTGCTTATTTATCATGAGAATGGAAATGATCCCGGTACATATATGTTCTATTTTCTACAGGCTCTAGTCTGGTTTACAGCAATGCTGTCTACATTAGACAGCAAACACAAGATGGCAGAGGTTATTGGGAGCAAACTGAACATTTCAAAGGAAAAGGTACTTTCCTAAGTTAGATCTTCTGTTTAAGACTGTGTATAAATTGTTTGTTGTTATTGCTAATACAGCTCTTTAAAAAGACCTTGTTTTTCTTCAAATGCTGTTTACACACTTTCTTTTGTGAAAGTAGAAACAGAACTGTTAATTTTAATAATTGCACTTTGATATACAAACCCTTTCTTGATATTTCACAATGCAACAAATCAGCATTTGATAATTCACTCATTTGATTAATTCATGTTTAGGCCATGTTGACAGTAGATTGTACAGGTAGTATGTTTTACTGTACAAGGACTCATCACTAATTTTATGTTTGGATATTTAAACTAAGTTCTTGATTGCCAGGGAATGTAATGTATGCATGTCCCAATACTACTTCAACAGGCAGAACATTTCTGTCAGATGTACAAACCAGGAATTGCCTTGAAGTTGCTGGAGGTTACCGCAGGGAGAGCCACTGTCGCCTGCGGCAGTCACGCTGCACATGTACATTATTATTGTAGTGATACCAGCTTGGCATGTATATAGACAGAGAGGGGCTAACAGATGCTTAATAGGTTGATAGGCTCCCTGCTGTTAAATTGAATAAACATTGAATTGATTCCCTTCGTCACTGGTCTAAAAAAAGACTTTCGAAGCGTGAAAAGGAGACATGATTCGCTTGTGCTATCAACATTTCTCCTGTTTTCATGCCCGTCAAAACATTGGCCAGTCAGCCTCCTCCGCTCTGAGGTAAAATATTTAGAGTACAGAGATTATAACTTTTCATTCGCTACTGGATAGGGTAGAGAAATGTGATAGAAACTGAACCATACAATGCACAGCCACGTCCAATAACTGACCCCTTACATTTGAACTGTGTACCCAATTAAAGCAGAGGACTTTGTTTCAGCCGTTCAGTACTACTTTTTAATGTGCAAAGTGGGATTTCATTAGTTTTTGTATATGTGTTATGAACATTTGTTGCTTAAGATACCTGTCCATTTTAAAAGTGTGGACATTGTTCAATTCAATATTAATATAGATATAAAACTTGTTTTAGAAGTGTATTCTGATCCTGTTTGAAAATACCACAACTTCTATCAAGACCACAGTGAGCGCTATGCATTTGCTTTGCCATTTTTGATGTGCTGTTTTTAATGTGCACACTGTTCTTTCAAGTTTTTGCAGTTTTTGTTGGTCCTGTGCATGCATTTTGATTGATCTTTTGTTCTGGAACTTTCTTTTTAATCATGCCGTGGATTTGATTGTGTGCGTTACAGGACTCCAGATAAGGGTTGTCAGCATGAACCAGCAGAATGACACAGCAGATCTTTGGGACGGTGCGTTGCATGTGTTCGTTCTTATACTGATTGATAGTGGAACAGTTGCATCTAAGTTAATTTCAGTAATTAACTTGTGGGTTTATGTTTACAGCTAGAAGCAATGTCATTTAGTATAATACCGGTAGTTCCAATTCCAGAATTTTAGATAAGTTTTCATGTTGACCCCACCCCCAAATATACATATATGTCCTTTTAAAAACATTTACAAGATTGTATACAACAGTTACATATTGTGGTAAATTCCCCATTATTCTGTATTATTAAATAGCAATACCAGTGTCTAAAATGTAGATTTTGTGTTTTTAATATGCATGTGTTTGCAGGTACAAGCCTGTGGATCATACTGGTTTTGCTGCCCCTGCGCGAGTCCTTCTAGGACCTGTTCTCCCAGACCTTCTCCAAGAGACAGAATAGCACCTTCCTCGGGCATGTGCAGGCATGCTTCACAGAGAAGCGCTGGCAGGACCTGCTCAAACTCATGGACCATGTGTGCAAATCTGCTGTTAACAAGGAACCACAGAAGAAGCAGCAAAATGGTACTCAAAACACTACCGACGAAGGAGACCATTGAGTTTTAAGATGGCTGCTTCCTCTGGGTAACTCACTCGACCAGCCAGCAGCATAAAACCTGAAGTCAAATCAAACTGTATTATATACTAACAGGACATTTCTTTTTTAAAACTTTAAAATTGTTTTATAAAATTATAAAAATATGTTTTAATGGATTTTCTTCTTTCACAAAATTAAAAATAAATCACAGTTTAAGAGCAATACAGGAACTGGCATAGCCAACTAGTACCATCGTTTGCGAGGTGCTGAAGCCAGTCAAGGTCCTTCTGGTTCTCCTCTGCCAGCCAGCAGCGCTTAGCCCATCGGAACAGATCTCTCAGGCTGATGAAGCCATGCTTCCCGGCAAAAACCGTCAAGCCTCTTCGATGTGACTGAATACGAACATGTGGTCGAAATTAAATATAGACTGCCTGTTTACATACTAATAACCAAATCAAATATATCACATTTATTACATCAAATTGAATTGCAAAACAGCTTGGAAGAAAGAAAGGGAGAACGATGAAATACCAAATGCCATGCATGAAAATGTATTTAACTGTTGAAACATAAATATAACTTGGGATGGGCTTTGACTACTTCCTGCGTTTCTTTAACGAAGAGCTCCCGGTTGTCATCCAGCAGTGAGTTCTGAACTTCCACCACATCCACGGGAGCCAGATTCAGCTCATTCAAAAAATAATGATGACCAAATGATGGGCAGATTCTAGGACTGTTCCTACAGGTAAAAACATGCAGCACTTCTCAGATTTTTAAGAAGTTCAGTAGACACCAAAGTTTAAAAAGCAAAAAAATATGTTGGTCAAATAGGTTGGTCAGGTTTACCTTCTCTGAAGATCAGCTTCCTGGTCGTATCGAAAGATTAGCAGCCAATGTACTCCTGTATGTCGGTGTGCTCGTGGTTGTTGATTCGCACACACTGGTTTCCAGTGGCATCAGCCAGCCATTTGATCAGACTGGTTTTACCCACTGAGGTCTCTCCCTGAATCAACACTGGGTGGGTCCTACAAGTTGCACAGAAAAGTTAGCAAGTAGAATCAGACAGTTATTCATTATTATTAGGCTTCCAAACCAAAGGCTGGGAAGCCTATTGTTATTGTTAAGATTTTGTTTTTTTTAATATTTTTTTTTTTTCTTCCCAAAACTTTAAACTGCTGCTGCTTCGAAGCTGTGTGACTGATCAGGTTCTGACTTGACAGGTAACAAGCTGGATACTTTGGCTGTCTGATGCTGAAAAAATTTTGCTGCTGCGTCCTTGCAATTGGCGCCGTGACGCATTTTTCAAAAAACTTTTCAAAATCTTCTTCTTGGGAACCGGTGAAGCAATTGATCTGAAACTTGGCATATATCATCAGCATCCAAACCCGCATCAAGTTTGCGAAGCAGAAGTTGCTGTGATAAATTTTAATGTCAAAATGGCTGCCACAAACTTTAACTAAACATGCCCTTAACAGCAAACTGCTGCTATTTGAACACTGTTTGACCAACAAAATCCAAACTTGGTAATTATTGTCCCAGTAACAATGGAATACACATATGTGAAAATGGTTATGTTTTATAAAACAAGATGGCCGCCATATGTACGTTTACGTCCGAAATTTAAAACTGACAAACGATTTACTTGACTAACTTGAAACTTCACAAGCATCACCCTTGACACTGTAGCAATATAACTGACTTTTAAGAAACTGGTGTTAAACCGAAATGGCCATGTGACGCATTTCTTCTTGAAACCTCCCAAAATGTTCTTCTTTGGCACCGTTGAAGTGATTGATCTGACTTTAAAAAGCACAGAGTAAAGGAAATCACCTCTACAAAGGCGAAGACAAGAGCTGTTTCAGTCAATTTTATCTGT
Source organism: Polyodon spathula (assembly GCF_017654505.1). NCBI lineage: Eukaryota > Metazoa > Chordata > Actinopteri > Acipenseriformes > Polyodontidae > Polyodon > Polyodon spathula. The sequence continues at coordinate 4,250,998 of NC_054538.1, read as the reverse complement.
TGCTGGGCCAGGCTTAACCTCAAGCTGAATGCTTCCCACTGCTCCTTCAGCAATGTTGTTAAAATAAGATAAAAGACACAGTCAGACAAAGAGTCTAAAGACAAATCTTCATATCAAGGCTAATGCATTTATATGTTTTAGACATATTGTATTGTATAACATTTTCTGTGTTTCTGTTTTTTTTATTTTAGAATAAATGCTGTAACGACTTCCTTGTCCAATTCGGACCGGGTCGTTGTTATTTTAACTGACTTTGTCGAGAACAGAAGCGGAAACATCTCCAATAAAAGGAAATGAGACAAAAAAATTTCAGTCTAGTTAGTGAAGTTGCACACGGTCTTCTTCTGAAAAACCTCCAAAGTTCTTCTTACGCAGTGTACCGGTAAAAGCAAAATGGGTCAAGAGTCTTAAAAGTCAGTTGTATTGCTACAGTGTCAAGGGTGATGCTTGTGAAGTTTCAAGTTAGTCAAGTAAATCGTTTGTCAGTTTTAAATTTCGGACGTAAACGTACATATGGCGGCCATCTTGTTTTATAAAACATAACCATTTTCACATATGTGTATTCCATTGTTACTGGGACAATAATTACCAAGTTTGGATTTTGTTGGTCAAACAGTGTTCAAATAGCAGCAGTTTGCTGTTAAGGGCATGTTTAGTTAAAGTTTGTGGCAGCCATTTTGACATTAAAATTTATCACAGCAACTTCTGCTTCGCAAACTTGATGCGGGTTTGGATGCTGATGATATATGCCAAGTTTCAGATCAATCGCTTCACCGGTTCCCAAGAAGAAGATTTTGAAAGGTTTTTTCGAAAAATGCGTCACGGCGCCAATTGCAAGGACGCAGCAGCAAAATTTTTTCAGCATCAGACAGCCAAAGTATCCAGCTTGTTACCTGTCAAGTCAGAACCTGATCAGTCACACAGCTTCGAAGCAGCAGCAGTTTAAAGTTTTGGGAAGAAAAAAAAAAATTATTAAAAAAAACAAAATCTTAACAATAACAATAGGTTTCCCAGCCTTTGGTTTGGAAGCCTAATAATAATGAATAACTGTCTGATTCTACTTGCTAACTTTTCTGTGCAACTTGTAGGACCCACCCAGTGTTGATTCAGGGAGAGACCTCAGTGGGTAAAACCAGTCTGATCAAATGGCTGGCTGATGCCACTGGAAACCAGTGTGTGCGAATCAACAACCACGAGCACACCGACATACAGGAGTACATTGGCTGCTAATCTTTCGATACGACCAGGAAGCTGATCTTCAGAGAAGGTAAACCTGACCAACCTATTTGACCAACATATTTTTTTGCTTTTTAAACTTTGGTGTCTACTGAACTTCTTAAAAATCTGAGAAGTGCTGCATGTTTTTACCTGTAGGAACAGTCCTAGAATCTGCCCATCATTTGGTCATCATTATTTTTTGAATGAGCTGAATCTGGCTCCCGTGGATGTGGTGGAAGTTCAGAACTCACTGCTGGATGACAACCGGGAGCTCTTCGTTAAAGAAACGCAGGAAGTAGTCAAAGCCCATCCCAAGTTATATTTATGTTTCAACAGTTAAATACATTTTCATGCATGGCATTTGGTATTTCATCGTTCTCCCTTTCTTTCTTCCAAGCTGTTTTGCAATTCAATTTGATGTAATAAATGTGATATATTTGATTTGGTTATTAGTATGTAAACAGGCAGTCTATATTTAATTTCGACCACATGTTCGTATTCAGTCACATCGAAGAGGCTTGACGGTTTTTGCCGGGAAGCATGGCTTCATCAGCCTGAGAGATCTGTTCCGATGGGCTAAGCGCTGCTGGCTGGCAGAGGAGAACCAGAAGGACCTTGACTGGCTTCAGCACCTCGCAAACGATGGTACTAGTTGGCTATGCCAGTTCCTGTATTGCTCTTAAACTGTGATTTATTTTTAATTTTGTGAAAGAAGAAAATCCATTAAAACATATTTTTATAATTTTATAAAACAATTTTAAAGTTTTAAAAAAGAAATGTCCTGTTAGTATATAATACAGTTTGATTTGACTTCAGGTTTTATGCTGCTGGCTGGTCGAGTGAGTTACCCAGAGGAAGCAGCCATCCTGGGTGTCCTGGAGAAACATTTCAAAAAGAAATTAAACCCAGGAACCCTCTTCTCTCAGGACAACGTCTCCAAGCAATTGTTTGAGTAAACTAGCAAGAAAAAAGGAGAGGGGAGGCCAAACGAGTAGGTGTATGTTTCATCAAATCCCTTCATCAACGCGTTGCATGCATTAGTTGAAAATAATTGACTCCTTGACTTTTGCAAATTATATTTGGGATGACAAACAAAAATACAATATAAATTCAGTTGTGTTTTTAGGAATCTGAATAGGGAAGCTCTTGTATGCTGAATAAAGGAACAGGCTAGTACTGGTTGAGAGATTTATTTGGTTGTGCAACTTCCCAGTAGTCATTGGATTTTACAACATTAGAACTTGTATCGCATTAGCTCTCAAATAGCAGTCGTTAGGCTGAAATTGACCAGACAGTGAAAGCTCATTGAGCTGGTTGTCTTTTATACAGTGTTTTTAACCTTTTTGACCCATGAATAAACTAATAGAACAGTACATTCAAAGAACAAAGAAGGCATTTCTTACCCCTTACAGCACTGCATTGCTCCATTGTTTTCCCTGAAGTAACTCCTATATAGGGATACTTATATCAACTACATTTTCAGAATCCTTTCTGTTCCTTGTTTGTTTATTATCCTATGATTTTAAGGCAGAATTTTTTTTCACAAATTTCACGATTTCCGTGAAATTTACCAATTGCCGTATGATATGTAGTTTCCCGTGATAATTCCCATTTCTGAAAGAATAGTGCATCACTTAAAAAAACATACACCAAGCGTTTTCTTTATTGACACACTACCTGTTATACTGCTGTTAGGAACCAGCTGATCTGATATATTTCTGCTAAAGATCTCTCAGTCTAGTACAAGGAGAAACTTCATATGTCATATTTTTATATGTAGTTGTGTTTTTTTATGTAGTGAAAAAAGAATGTTTTTAAAAGGTGGGCATAAAAACAAAATATTCTACAATTTAGCATTTACTGTTTTTTCAGGTGAGCATTTAAATATTTAGGAACATTTGTTGTATTAATACCTCTAGAGAAAATTATAAATTTAGAATGTGACAATGCTAATTATTTCTGCTTTTATTAATGTTAAGTTTGATCGTATTGATCAAATATCTTGAAATACCAATTTTTAGACCTGTGAAAAAAAATACAGCCCTGCCTCTGTGTGCAAGTGTAAGACACAAGTGGGGTTCGATCACATTGGGTTTACTGGAGTCAGATCAGTGTACATATTTCACTATATGCGTATGTGTTTGGTGGGCTGTATGTATACAAGCTCTCTTCAATGACATGTCGTCTCACAGGTACCTCATGCCTAGTTACTGCTGATTTGCCTGAACAGTTCTTCCACATTGCGTGGGCTTGTGGCACACGAAGGCTTGCAGTTAGGTTGGACTTCCGCGAGCCTGCGCTGCTGACGGGGGATACACGGTAAATGCTGTTGAATACATAGCTCTTCATTGTAATGCATTGCAATACTTAAGTCTGCTGCAGTTACAAAAGCAACTTGTTGTTTTAGTCAGCTAGCATTTTCTGAACCTGTTTTTATTTATGTTAATGTTTTTTAAAGACAATTGCTCATCAATGTATAACTAGCGGTAGACCAGATTCATTAATCAATTGATCAAAACCCACAGGCATGATTAATTGATTAACCCCCCAATAATAAACCTGTAGTACTACCTTGCAATAGTAGAAATGCTTTTGTAGAAATGCTTCGTCGGGTCATTTAAACACGCTGTCATTATTTTGTCACAGATGTGGTAAAACAACTTTAAACCCAGGATTTAAACATGGTCACATTAGCAGGTGTTTCACAGTGTGGAGGCCACCCTCAAGGTTAGCCCCTTTCTCTGGAAGCTTTCTCCTTCTGTTGCCCTGCCTGCTTCCTTTCTGTCTGCCCTGTCAATATTGTTATTGCTTCTGTTGATTTGTTTGGGTGGGTTCATGGTCGCTAGGCCTGTTGCTAGCAAATAATGCATTGACACAAATTACGCGTATTGCATAACGCACAGAATTGCTGATTGGTCAGTTGCAATGTCTTTGCATACCGCCCGTTTTCTTTATGTAGAAAGACAGTAGTGCATGATTGACATTATTTAAAATATGTTGCTAAGCCCACGTTTATTGGTTTAATAAAATAAAAAAAATATCTTCTAAATAGGTCTTCGGGGTGTTTTTTTCGGTTATTATCGGTTACCAAAAACTTCACATCCTATAAATAACATACATGTAATCTTACAATACAAACATATTCTCAGATATATAGCTGTAACCTCACAACCCCTAGTCATATTTTCAGTGGTAATTATTACCTTATAGGAATAGTATGATAGCTTTTGGACTTTCTGAATGGTCTGTTTGATTTGTTCAGTGATCACCTTGCATCAGAAGTGATCTGTGTCTAGTCCTGCAAACTGCCCCTTTTAAAACCATTGCAACCAGAGGACTTCTCTCTTATCAACAGGATCTGAGGACTTCTCTCTTATCAGCAGGGACTGAGGACTTCTCTCTTATCAGCAGGGTCTAAGTGCATCTCTTTTATCAGCAGGGTCTAAGTGCATCTCTTTTATCAGCAGGGTCTGAGGACCTCTATCAGCAGGGTCTGAGGACTTCTCTCTTATCAGCAGGGTCTGAGTGCTTCTCTCTTATCAGCAGGGTCTGAGGACTTCTCTCTTATCAGCAGGGTCTGAGGACCTCTCTCTTATCAGCAGGGTCTGAGGACTTCTCTCTTATCAGCAGGGTCTGAGGACTTCTCTCTTATCAGCAGGGTCTGAGGACCTCTCTCTTATCAGCAGGGTCTGAGGACTTCTCTCTTATCAGCAGGGTCTGAGGACTTCTCTCTTATCAGCAGGGTCTGAGGACCTCTCTTATCAGCAGGGTCTGAGGACCTCTCTTATCAGCAGGGTCTGAGGACTTCTCTCTTATCAGCAGGGTCTGAGGACTTCTCTCTTATCAGCAGGGTCTAAGTGCATCTCTTTTATCAGCAGGGTCTAAGTGCATCTCTTTTATCAGCAGGGTCTGAGGACCTCTATCAGCAGGGTCTGAGGACTTCTCTCTTATCAGCAGGGTCTGAGTGCTTCTCTCTTATCAGCAGGGTCTGAGGACTTCTATATTATCAGCAGGGTCTGAGGACTTCTATATTATCAGCAGGGACTGAGGACCTCTCTCTTATCAGCAGGGTCTGAGGACTTCTCTCTTATCAGCAGGGTCTGAGGACTTCTCTCTTATCAGCAGGGTCTGAGGACCTCTCTCTTATCAGCAGGGTCTGAGGACCTCTCTTATCAGCAGGGTCTGAGGACTTCTATCTTATCAGCAGGGTCTGAGGACCTCTCTCTTATCAGCAGGGTCTGAGGACTTATCTCTTATCAGCAGGGACTGAGGACCTCTCTCTTATCAGCAGGGTCTGAGGACCGCTGTCTTATCAGCAGGGTCTGAGGACCTCTCTCTTATCAGCAGGGTCTGAGTGCATCTCTCTTATCAGCAGGGTCTGAGGACTTCTCTCTTATCAGCAGGGTCTGAGTGCATCTCTTTATCAGCAGGGTCTGAGGACTTCTCTCTTATCAGCAGGGTCTGAGGACTTCTCTCTTATCAGCAGGGTCTGAGGACTTCTCTCTTATCAGCAGGGTCTGAGGACTTCTCTCTTATCAGCAGGGTCTGAGTGCATCTCTTATCAGCAGGGTCTGAGGACTTCTCTCTTATCAGCAGGGTCTGAGTGCTTCTCTCTTATCAGCAGGGTCTGAGGACTTCTCTCTTATCAGCAGGGTCTGAGGACTTCTCTCTTATCAGCAGGGTCTGAGTGCTTCTCTCTTATCAGCAGGGTCTGAGGACTTCTCTCTTATCAGCAGGGTCTGAGGACCTCTCTCTTATCAGCAGGGTCTGAGGACTTCTCTCTTATCAGCAGGGTCTGAGGACTTCTCTCTTATCAGCAGGGTCTGAGGACTTCTCTCTTATCAGCAGGGTCTGAGGACATCTCTCTTATCAGCAGGGTCTGAGGACTTCTCTCTTATCAGCAGGGTCTGAGGACTTCTCTCTTATCAGCAGGGTCTGAGGACTTCTCTCTTATCAGCAGGGTCTGAGGACTTCTCTCTTATCAGCAGGGTCTGAGGACCTCTCTTATCAGCAGGGTCTGAGTGCATCTCTTATCAGCAGGGTCTGAGGACTTCTCTCTTATCAGCAGGGTCTGAGGACCTCTCTCTTATCAGCAGGGTCTGAGGACCGCTCTCTTATCAGCAGGGTCTGAGTGCATCTCTTATCAGCAGGGTCTGAGGACTTCTCTCTTATCAGCAGGGTCTGAGGACCTCTCTCTTATCAGCAGGGTCTGAGTGCTTCTCTCTTATCAGCAGGGTCTGAGGACTTCTCTCTTATCAGCAGGGTCTGAGGACCTCTCTCTTATCAGCAGGGTCTGAGGACCTCTCTCTTATCAGCAGGGTCTGAGGACCTCTCTCTTATAAGCAGGGTCTGAGGACCTCTATCAGCAGGGTCTGAGGACCTCTCTCTTGTCAGCAGTCTGAAAACTTCTCTTTTATCAGCAGGGTCTGAAGACGTCAGACCCTTTTTTGTCAGCAGGGTCTGAGGACTTCTCTCATAGCAGCAGGGTCTGAGGACCGCTCATCATCAGGGTCTGAGGACTCTCAACAGTAGGGTCTGAAGACTTCTCTCATCAGCAGGCTCTGAGGACCTCTTATCAGCAGGCTCTGAGGACTCTCATCAGCAGGGTCTAAGTTTTGGGGATGTTGAATTTTGTATGAAGTAAAATCACTTGCATTTATTTAAAACATAAGAAATATAACTATGCAGTGGCAATGTAGCAATGAAACTGATGGAATACATACAGTACTGTAGAGCTGCATATTCCACTTTTAACCTGGGAACCTTGGCCCTATTGTCTTTATTCGAGATCTGTAAATGACCCTGAGGAACTCCGCAAGGAGCTGGAGCAGCAGCTGGGTGCCTGAGAGAAACATTAGCCTGGAAATCAAGAAGAGGTGATGTCTACCTGCTCAAGTTTAAAGACATTAAGTACTTTTCCAGTTGCTTTTGTGACAGACCATAATACACACTCCATTCAAAACAGATTTACCCTGCTGTCTAGCTTGTTCGTCACCAGCGGTGATACAAGCTGCACTGTCCAGTGTCTGTCTTGGTTATAGCCAATCTGACTTTTTTTCTTTCTTTCTTTTTTTCAGGAAAGGGTTGCAGCTAAGATGTGGCAGCAGTACCAGGTGTTAACATCCCCACTGTCACAGCAACTCTGTGAACAGCTGCATCTTATACTGGAATCAACCCGGGCTGCAAAGCTCAAGTGAGTTCTGTTCCTGTAGACCATGCTAAGAGTAAGAATGAGTAACATGTCATGTAAGGAGATGCAAAACGGAATATATAACCAAGCCATTCCAGGTTTTAATACCATCAACTAAATGCATAAGTAGTGCGGTATTAACAAGAAAAAACAGGCTGTTGAAGAAATGTTTCACAGTGAATAAACAGACTGTTGAAGAAGTGTTTCACAATGACTAAAGCGAACCTTCAAATGCTGCATACAAGCAGTTCAGATTGAATTGTGAACTGTGCAGGGAAGTGTGGCCATTATGTTTTGTATTCTATACAGTACAGTGTATCACTAATATGGTGTATTCGTTATTATATTTAAGGTACCAGTTAGGGTATCCACAATGACGATCCTATAATATCTATATCTATCTATATCCTGATGCACAAAAGAAACGCAACACTCAGGTTTAACCAGATATTTTAAACATAGATATCAAACAAAATCTCAAAAATACAGATCAAAGAATGATGATAAGTTTTCAGTATGAAAAGTGACACATTGTCAAAATGAAAACATTACAAAGTTAGTATCGGGTATGACCTCCCTGAGCATTAACACAATCCTGGCAGCGTTGACGCATAGACCTGATCAGCCTCTGGATAGACTGCTGTGGGATGTTCCGCCACTCTTCCTGTGTAGCTGCAGCCAACTGGTGAAGGCTGGCTGGTCGCGGTTGTCTCCTGTGGATGGCACTGGTGATTTTGTCCCACAGATGTTCTGTTGGACTCAGGTCAAGGTCAAGAGAAAAAGCTGGCCAAGGAAAGACCTCGACATTGTTTTCTTGAAGTCGTGCAATTGTCGTCATCGCACTGTGTGGTCTTGTATTGTCTTGCTGGCATGTTGGCACTTTCGGATTGGCTTGCAGGAACGGAAAACTGTTGCTTCAAGGACTTCCTCAATGTATCGCTGAGCAGTAAGGCTGTCTTCAATCTGCACCAAAGACGTCCAAGTCTTAAAGGAGATTCCTTCCCACATAATCACACTTCCACCACCGCGAGTTGGCTTGAACAACGCAGCAGTCAGCTTGGCGCTCACCACAACGTCTCCACACACATCTTCTGTTAAGTCTGTCAAGGTCAAAACGGCATTCATCTGTGAATAAAACACTCCACCACTCTCTCTGCTGCCACCTCAGATGTTCTCTGGCCCACAGATCTCAGCTGTCAGCATGTTACCCCTGAACGGCCTCCGAGCATGCAAATCATTTTCATGCAGATGCCGAGCTACAGTCATTCTGCTGATGCGTGGGTTATTTCTTCCTGGAATTTCTCATGCTGTAGCCACTGCAGTCTGCGATTACGCAGATGGATCAGTCGGATGTGATGGTCCTGGGCCAGTGTGGTGACCCTCTGCCTTCCAGGACATGGCCTGTCCCACACGATTGTTTTAATCGGTGATAACCTTGACAAACTAGCTGTTCCTAAACCTATCCGCTAATGTTCATGCTGTGCAATAATAGCATATTTGCAATCATTATTCTCTCGTGTCTGTTTTTTGTTTTTACAGCATCAGAAGGTCCTTTGTTTGTACAGGACATTGTTGCGGGCTATCCCTCTAGCTGAGATTGATCGGCAATACCTGACTCTCTGGGCTAGAGACAAGTTCAAGAGGAGCAGAGGGGTCAAAGAAGAGGCAAGTCACCTTTTCTGTTCAACTGAATCCTGATAAACCAGACATGATGTATACAGAAGTAGCTGACTACACACAGATCATGGACAATATTTGGATTTAGTTGCCTTATTTATACATGTGATGTAGTTGAACCTGGAAGTGGAGATGACATATTAGTGTAAATAGCTAAACCACCAATTAGGCACTGGGAGGTAAATACTGTGGGCTTACCTCCTACTTGCCACCTAGTTCCAGGTCTTACTCATCCATGCTGGATATGTATTTGTGTTGTGTGGTGTTTTTGCCCAATTGTGCCTCCAGGTGTCTGGTATATGTTTGGGGTTACAATTAGCTAGCCAGCACACAGATTGTTATCTTGATAACTATAAGAACTGCTGCGCACTGTTCTATAGATTAGCTCAGATGCCCAGCCTTGAATAAACCCAGACAACCAGGTAAAAAAATCTTGGAATGTAAAGACATGTAATGCTGGTGTTTCTAGCTCAGTTTGAACCTGTTCTCTGTGACTGTGCTCTTGAATTAAGCTGTGTTTGACCCCAGACCTAATCTTCATGTCATAGGTCAAATTGTGACCTGGGATTATCTCCGGCACCATTATGGCTACACACTTGTATGGGGTCACTTCTGCTACAATAGCACTTCTATTATTTTTTTTTTTTTTCTGGAGATGTGTAAAATCTTCCGTTCCTTTCTTGCAGGATGTAATTCGGATGATGGTTTCACAAGGCAACTTACATCTTCAGGAGCCTCAGGGAACCCTTCAGCTAGCAAAGATCAGCTAGCAAACATTTTCTAAGAACAAGATCATTCCAGCTGCACTATGAAAAGAACAATAATACATACCGCAATGTGTCGATCCAGTTACTTTTGCCAATACACATTTCTACTGAGAACATTTGAAAATGTGTTGAAGAACATTTTAAAGGAGTTGTGATGGGGGGGGGATCATGAACATTCAGGTGCATATCTGGGAGATGTATGTTGTTTTACTCACACATTTCAGTTTTAACTCCACACTAAGTCACAGAAATTTGTATATACGATCTAACACTACAAAAAAACTAAAAGATGTTCACGATGTGCCAGTACATTCGCCCTGTGGTTGACTGAAACACTGTCAAGAACTTTAACACTTTAGCCCAAAAAAGAGAGCTGTCTGGAACCATGTCTTGTCAGCCTCTACCTCAGTGTTTCCCAATCCTGGTCCTGAGGACACACTTTGTCTTATGGATTTCATTCCAACTGAGATCCATTACTTAACTTAACCCCTAATTTAACTATTAATTTGCTTAATTGGACCTTTATAATTGTTTTCAGCTTTTAAACAGTTTCAGATTTCAAGTTAATTATACAATTGTATAAGTTAATCAGCAACTTTTTAGGAACTGAGAACAATTAAAGAGGTCTAATTAAGTGCTATGTTATTGTGCTATGAAGTTAGGTTCTCTGGCTGGCGTGTTCGGTGCTGAAACGCCTTACAGTAACGAGTGACGAATATAGTGTGACAAACTTATGGAAAGCTGGAACATAGTTTTTCCAGTTCCGTTTTGCCTCAAACGGCAAACAAACTCAAATTACGGTCTCACTGTGATGCTTTGAGCAAAAACATGACTTAGAAACATGTGGGGCTGTTCATGTTGTCTGTCATTAACTGGTAAACAGTGGGTTCCTACCAGGGTCCTATCAATTTCTGTTTCTCAATTCCAATTAATTTTTTAAAACCGCCTCAGACTTTCTATTTTAGAGACACAATGATTGTTCATCTGCTCTTCAGTTTGTGTTTTTCAATGGGTTTAGGCAATGTTATGTTATGCTTGGTATGTTAAAAGTGTTCAAGTTTTTGAATAGCACTGTATAAAAACTATTGAAAAAAAACAAAACAAAAAAACACACGTTGGTTGCCAGTAAAACAAATATTTATATAAAAACCTTATCAAACCTTTTGTGCATTTATTCCTGTTAGTAGAAGGTGTTTAAAACCTTGTTTTTAAAAAAGCTCATCTATAAAAACACAACAACGTTGTCTATCAGTTGTCTATGTCAACAACCAACATTAAATTGTTAAAAAAATACAATAATTGAATGTAAACCAATGTATTCTTTCTGGGTTCATATTATTTTAGTTTGTTGCATATTTTAGATTAACAAATTGTTTCCGGCTGCCCATTTAGACTGAATGTTGAATCCAGCGCCACCTGAGATCCATTAACCAGTAATGAAACCTGCAGTCTCCTAACAATCATACACCACTGCTTGGTATCTACTCACTGCATTATCCATAGATTAGTCTGCACTCTAGAAAGCAGATTTTATTGACTGTGTTGCATCTTTACATTCTCCAAAGCAGCCAACACATTTTTTCATCATGGGCTAGTAATGTAAACTTTTGGAATATATTACAATTTTTTTCTTTCCAAATAGGACAATTAATTCCTATACTGTAATTGTGTTTTTGTGGAACGGACTAGTCATGCACACGCCCCCTGTCCCTCTGCTAGCTCTCCTTGTGCATGTTAGTCCGTAACATTTGGAGCTCCTCCTCCAGACAGAGGACTCGCTCCTGTAGAGCTGCTCTGTCCTGCTGGGCTTTCTGCTCACACTGGGAGCGAGCCTCCTCGATCTTCCGCTCGTACCACTTCTCCATCTGCATGGCGACGGCCTCAAAGAAGTACTGTGTGATCTCCAGAGCGTGCAGGGTGTCCCGCTCCTGCTGGGGGGCAGGGAGTTCTGGAGGCCTGGCCTGGCTTTGCTTGGGCTTGGGAAGGTCGATCCTTCCTTGGGAGTGTTTCCTCGGATGTCTCCCCCCGTCTTGCCCCTGTCTGCTGCTGCGACGCTCAGTAGGCGGAGACAGGCTGCTCGTTCCTGCGCAGAAGCTCTCTGAAGCCTTTATCTGCACTTGTCTGGGTTGAGAAGCTGGGGTCTTTGTCTCTTGCAGTTCCGTTTGTGTCCAGCTGGAGACAGCAGAGGCAAATGTCCGCTCTTTGGGCCGAACGACTCTGGGAGAAGTAGCTGTAGGCGTGCTTGAAACGGGTGTGGGGAACTCCATCAGCAGGGGCTGCTGTTTCACATCTGTACCAACAAGATTTGGAGGCAAGTCAATAACAGTGTGGAGATATACACCACACACACAGACACACAGTTAATAACAATGCATTTCTATATTTGGCTTTCTACTTAATGGAATTCTCATTGATAGCGGTAACCATGGTGTTCTCTTTCTGGAAGGATACAATACCTGGTGGGCTGTCTTGCTGAACCACAAAGTACTGTTTCCCTGAGCCCTCATTGGCCAGGCTGTGCTGCTGGGCCTCTCCAGATGGGAGGGAGGCAGCCCTACTGAGGCCGTTGTCCCAAGAGCTCAGGTCACTCTCGGTGGTGTGGCTCTCAGTAAGGGCCTCAAAAGCAGAGGACTTGGGTTTTGAATTTGTGGAATCTCCAGAAAGTCGCACCTCAATGTTCTGGATCTTAGACAGACACCAGTTTTTCAAATCATTGACCACAGACACCTGCAAAAGAAAACAAATCAAATCGAAGTGCTGCATGCAACTCGGCCAATTTTTTGTTTCAGTTGAAGTTTTGTGTAGATTGCTGGCTCTTAAAGTGAGTGTGCTTTGTCACCTGTTTCTTTTCCCCTTCCAGCTTCTCCAGCACAGCCCGCTGGTCAATGCGATGGAGACACTCTGTTCTTTCTGCAGATATTCTTTCCAAGGTCATCTTATCCATTACCTTTAACTGTTGAGAAGGTGAAATGTATACAAATGAAAAGGCTTTAATTGAAGAGTAACACATTATTTTGGGAATCCAGATTCACTGAAAAATCAGACTGGCTTTCAATGAATGATTACCCTAACAATTCTAATTTGAATTAAAGAACAATGATTTCAGATACTCTGTTGGAGTTGGCATTTGTTGCCAATTATTTTACCCTCGATTTTCTCCCCAATTTAGAATGTCCAATTATTTTTTCTACACACAGCTCAGGAGAACAATCAAGTCAGCTTCCTCTCTACACCCAGGAACTCGAGTGAATGTCAGAGAGGTAGCAACCTCTGGAGGACAAAGGCTAGCCTGGCCAACCTAGACCTTCCGCACCTGGGCAGCGCTCGGCCATTTGTGTCCCCCAATTGTGCTCCTGTCCGTGTCGGCAGTGTAATAGCCTGGATCCGAACCACCAATCTCCAGGCTATAGGGTGCATCCTGCACTCCACTCACTCAAGAGCCCCCACTTAACTATTTTAACTCAACCATGGGTTTAAGAATCCAGAAGTAATGGTGTTTGTACCTGCAGTTTGTTCTTGTGATCTAGCTGCCCCAGTTTGCTGTTCATGTGTTGCTGGACAGTCTGAATCTCAGACTTTAACTCTTCTTTGGTGGCTTCCAGCTGGTTTTCCAGTTTATTAATTAGAGGTTCGCAGCGACAGCCGTTTATTGGGGCCTGAGGAAAGAAGTAGTCGGAAACGCTAATGGTCAATTACCATTGTTTGAATGGTTTAGTTACTGCTCTGTGGCACGGCAGTAGTCTAATGTGGTTACCCAAGAGAGTGATCTAGGTTTTCCTTTGTAATTATTAATCAGCAGGTCCTATCATACGATCTTGATAAATACATTCAAGTCTGACAGCTGTTTAGAACAGTGTCATGAATTTCAAACATACAAACATGCCTTATGTGTGCACTACAATTTGATCATATGTCAAATACAATTTATAATGTAATTTGAATGTTGTTGTTTTGTGCGCGAAAAGATATACATACAATGATGCAGTCGGGCTGGTCTTACCTGCATGATCTTCCCATCCTTCCCCCTGTACAGTGTGTAAAGCTGGTAAGCCTTATAACTGTGAGGGGGCTGCAGGGAGGGGCCATTCCGTTTGTTTCTCTTCCTCTGATTGGTCTCACGGTGTTGGGTGTCATTCCTGGGGGTGGGCTCTGACAATGCAGAGGGCTGCGGGCAAGCGAATGAGCTTCATGTTATTATTTGAGCTGCAGTGCTGCAGATCTAGGATGAATGCCCCATTCCTGAACTGCGCCCTGTTGTCTGGATTGAAGAACACTTACAAGCTGCACTTGGTTGTTATTCTCTGTGTTTTTAGGAAGTCCCTTCTCCTTCTGCTTTTTTTTTTTATCCTTCTTTGTTCGGGGCTCAGGTGTGGTGGAGCGGGGCTTGTTCTTGCGGTCTCCTCTTCTGCATGGCGGGTGGTCACTGCTGTGGGTGTCACCTGCCACACTCCCCTGATTGGACGAAGCAACATCCAATTAGGGACTCCCACTGTGCAACAGTAGCTATTCACTGGGATTTGGTCACAAAACACCATGTAAAGAAGGCAGTTCATCCATAACTTTGAACGATAAATAAGAAAATATATATACAAATATAGAGTAATACAAAAAAGAAAATTTAGAGCAATATTGTATATGAGAAGTCTAAAAATGTCATCATATTGTGAAACTTGCCTAAATGTATAAAGTGGGATTTTATGTTATTTCCACTATGCAAAACTAAACTTGTGTTACATTTCCAAACATTCCATGGCATCATCACAAAAATAACTGATAAATACATACTTGCTTACAGATTACATTCTAAGAGTTAAATGAATAGTGCATTTATCTCTGCAATACCGCTCTCAAGTTCTTTAGCTCTTTAAAAGTTACTTTCAATATGACAGGGATGTGTATTCAGAACACAGCTTCATAAGCACTTGAGCCAACTGAACTGGTTTTACCTTCGTGGGTAACATTTTATCCCTGGTTTTACCTTCGTGGGTAACATTTTATCCCTGGTTTTACCTTCGTGGGTAACATTTTATCCCTGGTTTTACCTTCGTGGGTAACATTTTATCCCTGGTTTTACCTTTGTGGGTAACACTTTATCCCTGGTTTTACCTTCGTGGGTAACATCTCATCCCTGGGCACAGACTGCGCCCGACGCTCTTCTTTTAACTTGTCTCTTCTCTTCCTCACACTTCTGCCTCGGCTGAAGCTCTGGACCTGGTTCATGAACAAGGGGCCATGTTTAACATTAAAACTCAACTTAAATCCATCACAGCACATGAGTTTAGCTGATGGTTTATTACCCGAATAGTTCATTTTACTTACTGAACATCACATAATACTTGTATAGATCATTACTGTTTAAAATGTTTACAATTTGAAAGTCACATTAATTACCGTATGTTGAAATAGCTGTGCCATCAAGCTTGGTTTATGTACTGTAATATAAAGGCACCTTGGTTATAACCATTTTTTAAGTGTGTTTTTGGACAGTGATATTGTTCATTAATGTGGAACATGCAGGGCATGCTTTTAGATGTTGACTTCTTTTAAATCAGTTAATAGTAAATCTATGCAACACATGAGTCATACTGTAAATACCTAGTTCCTATGCACCCAGTTCACATGATCTTTTTTTCATTTCAAAGATTAGGACTGACTATGGCAGGTGGTCCTTTAGTATGAAGATTACAGTTTCTATAATGCTGTTAGTGTACCCATAAACAAGAAATAATAGACATGATGTACTGCCCTTTTAACACACTGGGGAGAATGCTCTGTGTTACTTCAAAACCAAAGTGAATGGACCATTCTTCTGGTCAGAGTCTCAACAGGATAAGATAACCACAAAGTATTGTATGCAGCTAACAAGACATTGCCTTACATATATTTTTCGTATGCGATCATTGAACCACAAAGCTTTTAAAATTGATCCGAGTGATATTCTGGCCCACAAACAGAACCAAAATCCTTTGGGCAGCACCTAAGCCTTTAAAATGTAATTTAATTTGCTGTAGTGTTCCAAAGATCAAAACCTAGTGTATAAGCTAGAGAAAGAGAACAGAAGCCTATTTGAGTTTACAGCAGTTTTTTTTTATGTCGCTGAGAAATGTGTTTAATTTGCTCATTTTATGGTCTGTTCCTGATGAAGCTGAAGTTCTTACCTGCGGAGCTTTAGTGAGGAGCAAGGCCACTTCAGGTCTGTTCTGTTCTCTGGCCAGATCCAGGGGAGTCAGACCTGCCTGCGTGCATTAGAACATCATTACCAGCAGGGGGGGTGCGCCTGCTTCACAACAGGGCCCTACTGAACACTTCGATGCTTTAATACATGGGCATGGAGACTCACATGCATCTCAAAAACAATCTTAGTAACATGGCTGAGACCAGAAACTACCCCCACCCACCCACTGACAGCGAAACACACAATGCAGTAATACTTTGTGTTGTTATAGAAATAGAATTGCAATACAGCTCTTCTCTAAATGGCTAATCATTTCAGCTGTGTTCCTTTAGTACAGTAAACATCGCTGTCACAAGACATTTGTGATCATCATTAGAAGATGCTAGGTGTTTATAGCTTACATTGTTTAAAGTGGTTGAATCTGTCCCTGCTTCCAGTAGAAGCCTTGCTGTTTTCTTGTGGTTTAGAGATGCAGCAATATGGAGCGGTGTGTCCCCTGCCTGAAACACATTTATAAAGCATTACAACCAAGTCACTCTCTGCAGTCCCTTGAGGGCAAACACATTTTATCAACAAGAGAAGAGTGAAACGCAGGGGATTCCGTGACATTTTCACTCCCATCGCAGCTCTATACGTATATGCAGCTGTATGGACTTACCTTGGGAAGTGAAGACAACTTGAAACACTTAAAGAACTTGGCTAATTTCTTCAAATCATTATCCCTGGTAAAGTAATGCAAACTTCCTACTAAGTTGAAATACTGAGTGTTGGTCCGATTGATTGTGTGCGTACAGAAGAGGGTGGCGATCCCTTTGATTTTTTGCGCTCTACAAACCATGTCATAAACTATTATTTTTATTCTGACAGTAATGGAGGCGAAATAAGATGTTACTAGTGGGGGGAAAGGCATGATGAAGAGAAACTCAAAGTATAAAAAACATGTGATCTTCACATGCACTGACCTGATTTTTGTCACTAACAGAACAAAAAGCACCGAGGAGTATTGTAATTATGGCCACATGATTGTAGCGGGCGGCAACATGCAAACATGTCTCACCCACCTGAAACAAATGGACAAAAGAAACATGAATGCAATACAGGAAAAACAGCGTAATAATCAAACCTTTACAAACACCACATTTAAACTATTCACAGTGCTTTTGGAGATCAAGCATGTGCTTGATGAAAATGTTATTTTTTTCATAGAAAGAAAAACCCTCCAGTTCCTATTGAAACAGGACACTTTCGTCATACAAAATTGTGACCATTTTTAGATGAGGTTTTCTGACAATATCTAATGAAGAAACATATGCAGATTTCTCAACAAGCATTTTTAACGTCAAGTATTGGTATACAGGCATATAAGCCTAGCCCCAGAAAACAAATGTATTTCTGTAGTATGCAAGTGATGCCTAAATAAATGCTTTCAGTCATGAGTAAGTAGTGCATATGCAGTTTCAAAAAATGTTTAGATGTTTACATTTGTGGAATGGTATCTATTATACACAGAGAAACAAAGAGAAAATGGCATTGTGAGACTGGACTCTACACCTGCACTGAAGATGCCGCCCTAATCATACCAGAGATGCATGTCTTAATAAGCTTTTAACTGAACATCAACATCTTTTTTTCTTGCTGTATCTTGTGTGCTGTGCCTTTGTTTTCTATAACTGCATTCTCTATCAGCAAAATTACATTCCTAGCAACAAGAAACTAAGGTGGTGCAAGTAATGAGTAACTCAAATCCACCCCACATCCCTGGTGAATAAACCAAACCAGATACAACTGAAAGCAACACACAATGGTTTAATGAGCAATACACTGGAAATAAATGATTTATCTATTGCACTCAACAAAGAACAAGATGGATGGGCACATTTAGACTGACATGCTGGTCTCACAAAACCCGGGTTGGTGTGTTTATCATGTTTAGTGTCACCTCAACAGCAAGTAAATACCGGTACTGTAAATCTGATTCCCCATGTGTACCTTCTGATCTTTTCCAAATAATATAAAACAATGGCTAAAACCACTCTGCATTTTATTTAATGTCACGTTTACATAGAATGTGGATTCCAAGTTCCATAAACCAGGCCAAGCTGCTAGACACACACACACGCCTGCTCACGCACGCACCCACACACACGCACCCCCTTAACTTACACTGTTCTTGGTGTCTGGCCTGGATCCGCCCAGAAGCAGCAGCCTGCAGCTCTGGGAATGGCCATTCTGACAGGCCAGGTGCAGAGCTGTGTTCCCAGCCTTACAGGAGATAAAGAGACATGAGAAACTGTAGGGCTCCCCCTCACTGAAGATGATTGTTCTTCTGACGCTCAATGCATGGTTTACTTTAGTATTGAGATATACTATGGTAATAGCATAGTTAAAGCATGAGCATACAAGGTACATCACAAATATGTAAAGTAAAACATGGTAAAAAAACATGGGATTTATGGTGTAGTAAACTGCTACACTGTTGTGCCAACTTAGCTTAGTAAATTTTATAAGGGACTATAAGCAGTGCCTGTTTAGACTGTCACAAGCCTTCTTGTTAATGACTAACCCCTAAAGTTTACAGCAGAATGTTTCTACAAGGCATCTGTGGCAGTGTGCTCCGCCCTTGTGTGTATTTTGTGTTCTATGTTGTGTGTGGTGTGTTAATGTTGGTATACGTATTGGTGCACAGGACTCTGTGTAGCACAAGTGATTTATATATAGTTGTATTTAGGCACGGGGATTGCCCTTCACTTATGTGCATTTAAAGTATTTAATAGTATGTGAGCACAGGACTGCACAAATTAGTTCACGAGCTGGGATTCAAGTGAATGATTAATCAGTAATTGAATCCTGGCACAACAGTATATATAGATGCACGTTTCACTCACTCTGGGTTGGGTGTTCAGGGCAAAAGAACGGGAGAGAGAGGAGAATAAAATAAAAGGTAATAATAAATAACTGCTATGAATGCTGGGAGCACCAGCACCGTGCTTGTTTGTGTTTAGCGTTCGTGCTATTTGTTAGTGCCTGTTCGTTTTATTTGTCTCATTTCAAAACAAAAATATTCTGCAACATATTTCATTTGAGTTATTGTTTTTGTAATATGATGTATGCTTTGTATGCCAATTTAATAGCCAAGATTGAGACAATAGTTTACTTGCAAGGATGCTATTAGAAAAATAGAACATAAAAATCATGCATGTTTGAGATTGATATCTTTACCTTATTCTTTGCATGAATATTTGCCCCTGCCTTGACCAGCAGTTTGACAGACTGACTGAATCCATGCCAAGAAACTTCATGCAAAGCAGTGCTACCATCCTATAAAAACACAGGCAAGACTCTCAGTGATAAAGAGGGCTGGAGAACACATGGGCACAACACTGCAGTCTAGTGATAAAGAGGGCTGGAGAACACATGGGCACAACACCGCAGTCTAGTGATAAAGAGGGCTGGAGAACACATGGGCACAACACTGCACACCTCCAGAGACCGTACTTCTGCTCCAGAGCCAGGGGAGAGGCCAATGAAAAGCTGCTGTGAGCATGCCAGCAATCTACTGTGAGCATGCCAGTAATGAACTGTCTCAAATCAAGGTTTGTGATATCTTTTTTTAAGCAGCTTTAGCTTTCCGAACATTACCTACTGTATCCCCAGCATTACCAAGGAATAATAAGCATTATATGGAAAACAGGTTTAACAGGTAGGCAATTACTAATTACTAATACTAAAGTTGTTCCAAAAATAATTTCCATTCATAAGAATTATGTAATAAAGTGGATGACAGGATCAATAGCATAAACATGCAATGCATTCCATGAAATCAGCTGACTACACTATGTAACACAATTTTTGTTCCTGGATAGTAAGTGTTATTTCCTAATTGCTTATGCCTCAAAAGTATAGAAAATGGCTATTATTCCCCACAAACTTTGCTTTTGTAACCAGGACAGTGATATTTTGAAATGTACCTATTTCCAATGAGAAAACGGGAGAATTTGTGTCTTTTCGTTCACATAAAGTCAGAAAAAAACAACATATGAATCCAAATTAACATGTATTTATACTAAAATAATACAAAAATGACTACAAAAGATTTAGAAGTGAGTAGTTTTTCGAGATTTACGATTATACTGTAAATCACTTTCACGAATCAGCCCCCAAATGTAGTCCCCATCATGTTCTCGTTATACTGTCCTTGGTAGCGGCGTTCAAAGTCCAGTATATTCTGGTGGAAGCGCTCGCCTTGCTCCTCTGAGTACGCTCCCATGTTCTCCTTGAATTTATCAAGATGAGCGTCAAGGATATGGACTTTGAGGGACATCCTACAGCCCATTGTGCCGTAGTTCTTCACCAGAGTCTCAACCAGCTCCACATAGTTTTCGGCCTTGTGATTGCCCAGGAAGCCCCGAACCACTGCGACAAAGCTGTTCCAAGCCGCTTTCTCCTTACTAGTGAGCTTCTTGGGGAATTCATTGCACTCCAGGATCTTCTTTATCTGTGGTCTGACGAAGACACCAGCTTTGACCTTTGCCTCAGACAGCTTAGGGATGAAGTCTTGAAGGTACTTGAAGGCTGCCGACTCCTTATCTAGAGCTCTGACAAATTGTTTCATAAGGCCCAATTTGATGTGCAATGGTGGCATCAGCACCTTCCGGGGGTCCACCAGTGGCTCCCACTTGACGTTGTTCCTCCCCACAGAGAACTCGGTCCGCTGTGGCCAGTCCCGCCTGTGGTAGTGCGCTTTGGTGTCCCTGCTGTCCCAAAGGCAAAGATAGCAGGGAAACTTGGTAAAACCGCCTTGGAGACCCATCAGGAATGCCACCATTGCAGCCTCTTGATGCCATCTCAGAAGAATGCAGATATGTATCCAATTAGGCAGCTGGAACTAAACTGAACTGGTGGGCTTAAGGCCCCTGTATTTATATTACTATTTATATTACTGGAAAGTTCTAGAAAGTTCTAGAAGTTACTCCAAGTTTACTCAGCACTGAATCTATCTGGAACGTTCTGGAAAATAGGTAAATTTCAAAATATCACTGTCCTGGTCACAAAAGCAAAGTTTGTGGGGAATAATAGCCATTTTCTATACTTTTGAGGCATAAGCAATTAGGAAATAACACTTACTACCCAGTAACCAAAAAAAATAAAAAGTTTGTTACACGGTGCTATTAGGCACACAACCATTTATACAGTATAGTAAAGAATACTTACGCATACGCATAGACAGCATCTCTACAGAACTACACAATAAACACGAAGGAAAATGACCCACACAGACCGTCTATGCTAGTATAGTATATACTGTTCAATATTGTTTTATGAAATATTGTTGCTTCACCATGTAAGTGCCATAATCCAGTTATGCTCCAGCATCGCACTACAAGTCCTGGAAAGTTTACCTTGTCCTGTCGATCCACAGCACACCCCTCCTGGAGCAGAGCCGAGATGACATCAGTGTTCCCCACTACTGCTGCACGATGCAGGGCTGTCTGGTCACTCTGTCACAATGCAAAGAAACAGCACAGAAATGTACAGAGGCTGCTCTCTCAGCACTGCCCAACACTAGCTGTTGGGTTTCCTGGCTCAGATTCAGATCTATGCAGGCAAGGATGAAGAACATCAAAGAAATCCCCAGGAACAAACTGTGAAGTAATTACGAGCCATATTTGAATGACACTTATTAAAATAATGATGTCTTTATAAATGACATGCAGGATATTGATGGAACAGCTGTTGGTTTATTTGAGAACAGTCAAGGAAAGCTAAATTAATACCAAGATTTATTTTACTGAGAAGAAACATTTGAAAAAAACAACTGTGTGAAGTAAAAAATAAAAATAAACTTTAAAAAGATAAGGCATGGCTCAACAGTGCTTCAGGCGACTTCATTAAGAACAGCAAGTACTGGGCCGATTGCTGTTGTAAACAGCTTTCGATAAAATAATAAGGGTCTGTGTTTGCAGTCATTTATAACAGCGAGAGCGGGATGTAAAAGAAGACGAGATTAAGTGTTTTGTGCTTGAGATCTGGTTTGAAAGCCATAAGCAAGTGTTAGCCCCCAACATGCACATTTTCAGCAGCTCAACCGCACCAATGTATTAGTGGCAACTATTCAGGCACTGCCAAGCAACTACAGCCATGCAGCCATAGAAGAAGGTGCTGCAGGATCCCCCTGTGTGTTTCTAACCTCCGCCACTTCCTCAGATCTAGGTGAACTCCTAGCCTCGCTCCACAGTATTGTCTTAACACTCTCTTCCTGGTTTCTGCTGTCCATGGCAACTGTATCCTTGGCTACTCCTGTGGGACTGGACCTGGCTGTGTGAGTGCTCACTGACCAATCAGAGACTGCACTGGAGTTGTGGTAAATTTTGGGATTGGCTGGTGTAAAGGAAAACGTGTGCCATGGGGTCACACAGGCCAGAGAGCGGGCCTCTTCTGGCTGGTAGTCATAATAATCCCACTCTAGGCCACTGGAGGTCATTCTTCTACTAGATTTATTTTCTCTAAGAACATAAGAGATGTCTGCAGGAAAATCAGATGAGCATTGCATTAACAGGGCTGGAGCTTCCTATATAATTCCAGGACAGAGGCAGCAACCACAATGATAACAGAGTTTGTTTTCTTTCACCATGCTCTGCTGAAATATGGTAAAAAAGAATACCCAGGTATACAAAAGGAAACAAGCCTCCTCATGTCTTGAAGGTATGAATATGCAGAAAGCAGTTGAATAGGTAGTACTGTATAATCCCTGTGAATGAGTGGGAATAATGCATTTATCCTGCAAAACTACTTTTTCATATCCCTTTATTTTTTTAAATGTAAATTAAAGATAAATTAAACAATATACCAAATCAGCAAGCCTAAACTTACCCTCGACAACATCTACGTTTATTACAGATGGAAACAGTAAAAACTGTACACACTACGGACAGGTAGCTGTGGCGCGCCAAAGGCCTGTCTAAACACTGCATACAAAAAGCTAAATAACCAAAGACATTAAACATTTCCCTATGTTTCATCACAACGTAACATCACTGTTTGCTTTTAGTTGTTTCTTAATTTTTTTTAACAGGTAATCCTTACACTTGTGTACCACTCAAAGGATAAAGTGTTTCATCATGTACAGTCCTATTTCCTGTAGCACAGGAAGTCAATGGGGAGAGGAAACCAAAACTTCAAACCTATATTATCATTGCACTGAAAGTGCAAATAACATTAGAAAACGTAAAAGCCAGTGAATGGACAGGTAAGATTAAAAGTATCCCAGAACCCAAGAAACACGCTACTTTGCCTTTGCTGTATTGTCCATGCCACAGCATTTTTTTTAACCGGATAGTTTTTATAGGTAAATAAGCAAGGGGTTCACTTTTTTTCAACTTTTACTCAGCAACATTTGCCAGGAGAATTTTTTTGGATTCTGGATACGCTGCAGGAGGGAGTGTGATCTGGAGACGCTGCAGGAGGGAGTGTGATCTGGATACGCTGCAGGAGGGAGTGTGATCTGGAGACGCTGCAGGAGGGAGTGTGATCTGGATACACTGCAGGAGGGAGTGTGATCTGGATACACTGCAGGAGGGAGTGTGATCTGGAGACGCTGCAGGAGGGAGTGTGATCTGGAGACGCTGCAGGAGGGAGTGTGATCTGGAGACGCTGCAGGAGGGAGTGTGATCTGGAGACGCTGCAGGAGGGAGTGTGATCTGGAGACGCTGCAGGAGGGAGTGTGATCTGGACACACTGCAGGAGGGAGTGTGATCTGGACACGCTGCAGGAGGGAGTGTGATCTGGACACGCTGCAGGAGGGAGTGTGATCTGGACACGCTGCAGGAGGGAGTGTGATCTGGATACACTGCAGGAGGGAGTGTGATCTGGATACGCTGCAGGAGGGAGTGTGATCTGGATACACTGCAGGAGGGAGTGTGATCTGGATACACTGCAGGAGGGAGTGTGATCTGGACACGCTGCAGGAGGGAGTGTGATCTGGATACACTGCAGGAGGGAGTGTGATCTGGACACGCTGCAGGAGGGAGTGTGATCTGGAGACGCTGCAGGAGGGAGTGTGATCTGGAGACGCTGCAGGAGGGAGTGTGATCTGGAGACGCTGCAGGAGGGAGTGTGATCTGGAGACGCTGCAGGGGGGAGTGTGATCTGGAGACGCTGCAGGGGGGAGTGTGATCTGGAGACGCTGCAGGAGGGAGTGTGATCTGGAGACGCTGCAGGAGGGAGTGTGATCTGGAGACGCTGCAGGAGGGAGTGTGATCTGGAGACGCTGCAGGAGGGAGTGTGATCTGGAGACGCTGCAGGAGGGAGTGTGATCTGGAGACGCTGCAGGAGGGAGTGTGATCTGGAGACGCTGCAGGAGGGAGTGTGATCTGGAGACGCTGCAGGAGGGAGTGTGATCTGGAGACGCTGCAGGAGGGAGTGTGATCTGGAGACGCTGCAGGAGGGAGTGTGATCTGGAGACGCTGCAGGAGGGAGTGTGATCTGGAGACGCTGCAGGAGGGAGTGTGATCTGGAGACGCTGCAGGAGGGAGTGTGATCTGGATACATTGCAGGAGGGAGTGTGATCTGGATACACTGCAGGAGGGAGTGTGATCTGGAAACACTGCAGGAGGGAGTGTGATCTGGAAACACTGCAGGAGGGAGTGTGATCTGGATACATTGCAGGAGGGAGTGTGATCTGGAGACGCTGCAGGAGGGAGTGTGATCTGGAGACGCTGCAGGAGGGAGTGTGATCTGGAGACGCTGCAGGAGGGAGTGTGATCTGGAGACGCTGCAGGAGGGAGTGTGATCTGGAGACGCTGCAGGAGGGAGTGTGATCTGGAGACGCTGCAGGAGGGAGTGTGATCTGGATACATTGCAGGAGGGAGTGTGATCTGGAGACATTGCAGGAGGGAGTGTGATCTGGATACGCTGCAGGAGGGAGTGTGATCTGGATACGCTGCAGGAGGGAGTGTGATCTGGACACACTGCAGGAGGGAGTGTGATCTGGACACGCTGCAGGAGGGAGTGTGATCTGGATACGCTGCAGGAGGGAGTGTGATCTGGATACATTGCAGGAGGGAGTGTGATCTGGACACACTGCAGGAGGGAGTGTGATCTGGAAACACTGCAGGAGGGAGTGTGATCTGGAAACACTGCAGGAGGGAGTGTGATCTGGAGACGCTGCAGGAGGGAGTGTGATCTGGAGACGCTGCAGGAGGGAGTGTGATCTGGAGACGCTGCAGGAGGGAGTGTGATCTGGAACGCTGCACACTGCAGGAGGGAGTGTGATCTGGAACACTGCAGGAGGGAGTGTGATCTGGACACGCTGCAGGAGGGAGTGTGATCTGGAGACACTGCAGGAGGGAGTGTGATCTGGACACGCTGCAGGAGGGAGTGTGATCTGGACACGCTGCAGGAGGGAGTGTGATCTGGACACGCTGCAGGAGGGAGTGTGATCTGGACACGCTGCAGGAGGGAGTGTGATCTGGATACATTGCAGGAGGGAGTGTGATCTGGACACGCTGCAGGAGGGAGTGTAAAGGTAACGTAATGTGCTTCTTGTAAAACATTGCAGGCTGTAGTTCTGTAACACTTTAAATGGAAATATCTTGTCACCACTTTAACATAACGTTGACACTGTTAATGTTCACATCCCTTGCTTATTGTTTAATAATTATTATTATTAATTATTGTTTATTGCCATACAAAAGAAGATTGTTTAACTATAGTATAATGGCTCATTACATACTGTACAAAATTTCCCTTGTATGATAAGAGGGATGTTAATAAGACTGCAGATGAAGGCTGGCAGCTGTAAGAGAGAACACAGCAGCAGGCTGTAATCAAGAGGCACTCACATCATCCTGGATGTCCAGATCACAGCCTGCCTTCAGGAGAATGCGCACCACTTCGATGTGGCCCTTGTAGGCAGCCAGGTGCAGCGGGGTACGTCCGTACTGTTTAGAGGAAATGCAAATGAGATGGAAGCCTGCTTTTAATACAGCAACACTTACATAGCGCCTTTCAAGACCGGGTCCACTCAAAGCGCTGAACACATTTCAGCAGAGCAAACAGGATTACAAACGTAACAGTTTAAAATGAAGAAGAAACATTTTAGTTATTAGTTTTTAAATCAGCTATTTAAAATCAATTCACTGCCTTAAGGCAGTGTACCAGGAAAAGCCTTTTCAAAGAGAGTTTCTTAGATTTAAAAACAGGAACAGACTCTGCTTGCCTGGCTGAAGGTCAAGGGCCTATAAAAGTCCATCACATTATATTACAATGATTTACTCCTCTCTGCTTTACTGTGCTTTTTTATGGATTCAAGGGTAAAATAAAAAAACTAGGTCAAGTAGACAAATGTTTCAGGCAGTGCTTTCATTTCTAATAAAGCTGTTTTATTACTGGAATTATGGTTTATAAGCTGTACCTTAGAATCTGTGAACCAAAGTTATTAATGAATTGACAAATGCTACCTTATGTTTCCCGTAGTATACCAGGAAAGCACGGTATATGTTATTTATTTATTGCATTTATATAGTGTTTTTTATACAAAATTGTCAAAGCACTGCACAGTACATAGCAGAAAAAAGACCCAACCACGATGCATTTGTATAGCATGTCACACACACAACTGCCACAGTCAGACCATTTCAATAACAGTACACACAATACAAAAGCAGCAATTTTAAAGTTACATTAAAACCCAAAGATAAGAAAGCCATTTTATAAAAGTGTGATTTTAGCCTTGACTTGACAACTGTAATGGTCCTAAGCATCCCTGACAAATGAAGGCAAAGCATTCCATAATTTAGGAGCTCTACAAGAAAAAGCCCTCGCTCCTCCCGTGCTGCTTTTGTTGACTCTAGGAATAACCAGCAGCCCCGCATCCTGTGATCTCAGAGAGAGGTTTGGAAGATACAGGGTCAGTAACTCCCGCAAATAACTAGGTGCTAATCCATTCAGGAATGTAAGTTAACAGCAAAATCTTAATCAATTCTATACTGCACAGGGAGCCAGTGCAAAGAGGCCAAAACAGGGGTAATATGTTCATTTTTCCTGGTTTTAGTCAGAATTTTAGCAGCAGTATTCTAAACAAGCTGCAAGCGGGATACCACACGTTTTGGAATAAAAAGTGCATTACAATAATCAATTCTAGATGAAACAGGCATGCATTAGTCTCTTGAAATCAGATACAGAAATAATTGGTCTAAGTTTGGTTATATTTCTCAAATGGTAAAAAGACACTTTAGTAACTTCTCTATTATGAGTTTCAAATGATAGATCAGGATCAAAGATGACCTCCAAACTCTTAATTTCTAGTTTAAGTTTTGATGAGAGACTGCAAGGGTCAAGCTCATGTAATCCCACATTTCCTTTTAGTTGGTTCTGTGATCCCACTAGCATAACCTTTGTTTTATCTAAATTCAACATTAGAAAGTTCTGTGACATCCCATGCGTGATGTCTGTAAGGCAAGTAGCTAATAACACCCTGGCAGAAATTCCTGGCTTTAGGGACAAATATAGCCGCAATATCAGGAGAGCAGGAAACAGTCCTGCTGAAAGTCGTATAAGAACACATTATAATGCAAAAACCCAAATCTAAATTTAAAGTAAAACTGACACTGCTGCTTTAGTTTGACAAGAGGTCAATAAATGTTACACCTGTGTACTCGGCTGACAGTACCTTCAAAACTTAACAGCAGAGTGAATGGCCGGGTCTAAAGCGCAGTGCTGAGAGGTGAATGGCTGGCACACCATCAGCCAGGAGAGTTACATTTCACTGAAGCTTGGAGGGGAGAGTCAGTCATATTTAAGGTGACTTGATTTAGAACAAGAGCCAGTGGTCTCCTGGCAACCAGAAAGAACCCATTTTGACTTATGTTTAAGGCTCTTTTGCGATTCCTGTCCTGTGTTAAATGGTTCTAAGCTCTCTTCTGTGTTCACCTCCCTGTGTTAAATGGTTCTGAGCTCTCTTTCTGTGTTCACCTCCCTGTGTTAAATGGTTCTGAGCTCTCTTTCTGTGTTCACCTCCCTGTGTTAAATGGTTCTGAGCTCTCTTTCTGTGTTCACCTCCCTGTGTTGAATGGTTCTGAGCTCCCTTTCTGTGTTCACCTCCCTGTGTTAAATGGTTCTGAGCTCCCTTTCTGTGTTCACCTCCCTGCAATGACTCCTGCGTAGACATGTCACTGACCCCTGTTCCAAGTTTCTGTCTTCCTCAGATCACATCAAAACCTTTTTAGTAACAGCTAACAGGGTTAAACATCTGCATGTGTGTAACAAACGACTCAGGCCTAAATCAAATCAGCCCACATAATGCAAGTCAGTTCAGCCGCCATGCACAGGAGGAGGCAGGAAAGAGGGATCATACTTAGACTGTCTTTAAGAAAGCATCAGGAACTGCTAAACAGCTGTCAACGAAACCTCAGAACTATAAATCAGGTGCTTCAAGAGCCACACTCACAAATCAGAGCTATAATGCGCTGTTGTAACCCATGTGCACATGTACTGGAACACCACATTCCTTCTCTTGTTTTTATTTGTTGTGAATATGTAATCAAACCACTGGGACTGAAAAAAATGTCAAAATAGCCACATTAGTGATTGTCTAATTCAACTGATGACTTTATTAGACTACACATGCATTCATTTAAAATAGTAAGAGAAAGGTCAAATGCACAAGAAATTGTTTACGATGCCTAATTAAACCACAAAGTGGTCTAACATTTTCACACATGAATGCCCATTGTTTCTATATCACTGATTACTGACCATAAATTCTCACATCCTGAGGTTTTCATGCAGGCATATACAGTATACTGTATATATACAGTACCGTGAAAAAGCATTTGCCCCCTGTCTGATTTTCTGCATTTTTGCATATTTTTGACACTGAATGTTATCAGATCTTCAACCAAAATCTAATATTAGATAAAAGGGACCCTGAGTGAACAAATAACACAACATTTTGATACTTATTTCATTTATGTATTACATAAAGTTATGCAACACCCAATGCCCCTGTGTGAAAAAGTAATCGCCCCCTTAGACTCAATAACTGGTTACGCCACCTTTAGCAGCAATAACTGCAACCAAGCACTTCCTGTAGTTATTGATCAGAAAACTCTATAAAAGTCACTCCCTGCACATGGCAGGGAATGTGATTTCTGTCTGTCTGTCTATCTATAAACATGTTTTAAAACTGGAATTCCCCTTTTCCCACACCGTTCTCTCATTTCTCCCGTTACCTTGGTTACTGCTACCTTGGCGCCCTTGTTAATAAGCTGCACCACATTGTCCGCCTGGCCTTTGTGCGCTGCTAGGAGGAGCCGTTCTGAAAGCGCAGTGACTGCCACTTCCTGCTGGCTCATGAATTAGAAGAGAAGGGGCGTCTCCAGGGCAACCAGTGGGCAAGTTCCGTCAGTCCAGGCCGAATGCAATCAACCCAGCTTTCATGTTCCACACAGGAGAGAGAGAGAGAGAGAGAGAGACCTCCTGAAGTCAGGTAGAGTCCCCTGCTTGTGACATCCTCTGTGCCTGCAACCAAAGGAACAACAATAGATTTAGAGGAACTGCAACAGCTTTAGAACTTTTTATCCTTTTTTTTTTTTTTGTAGTTTCTTTGATTACATGATGTTAAATAAAATATCACAATTATGTTTATATTATTATTATTATTATTATTATTATTATTATTATTATTGTCTCAATCCTAAAATTCTAAACTTTTGCCCTGAGCTGTATGTGTTGAAGTTGGTGTTGCTAATTTGGGAAAAGCTGATGCCAGTAGTTCATGACTGTATGAATGACTTTCTGTTCATCAGTCTATTACTGTTATTAAGGGTTAGTTAGATTCAAGGATGAATGGATCAGTATACTGAAAATAGTGCTTGGACACTAGAATTCGGAGCTGCATGAAATATCTGGGAGACAAACAAGGCTGTGTTCTTCAGCAAAATACTCCATTCACTCAGCTAGTCATTCTAACTTGTACTCACTACTTTAGTACATGTATACTGGTCCCATTTATCACAGGATCCCACAAATCATGGGCTATATTCACAAAAAAGGATTGAACTCAGAGGTTAGTTGAACACACACACTCAAAACTTCAGGACTGTTCTAATGCTTGTTAATGACCCTTTTGATTACTAACAATCAGTCAATTCGATCATTTTCAGCTGTAGAGGGTTAGAAGTTTGTTTTACATTTCCAAAGCACTCGTATCCAAGAAGAATATTTAACCTTCAAAAGTGGAAGATAATAAATCACAAAAAAATAAATGTGTTCTTTTGAAGGTTCAAAACTCATGGAAAAACATTCCTTAAAACAGTCATCAAAGTTATGTGAACTGGGCCCAATTGTTCCAGTGCGTAAAACCTGTTCTCCAGTATAACCATGATTCTTTGCTGTAGTTCAATGGGCTGCTGGGGTTTACAGCACAGGGCAAAGCTGTGGACAGAACCCAATAAACACACAATAAAACAGAACCACAGACAGCAGTCTGAAGAAATTCAACACGTAACAATTCTCTTCAAACCCTCGTCACAATACAAGAACAATGCAATCAAGCTTTATCGAAAGAACCGCAGAACCCAGCGGTGTATCAAGTATAAAGCCAGTATCTCGAAGCTTTATGAAGCAAATAGGAACATTTAGTGTGGAGCTACTATTTACACTATTGGAAATACCCACAACACAACATCGTCCACTGCTGGGATACTGAAGCTTGAAGGCTACCAGACATCTGGAATTCAGAGCAAACCGCATTACTCACAGAATATTGAACGTTTCTATCCAGGGTGGTGCGCGAGTGTGTGTGTGTGTACTTACATACTCCTGCCTCCACCATATCAACATTAGGAGAAGAGATTCCAGCAATAACAAAGTAACTAGGCCTACTATTCTAAAGAAAAACAGCAAATATGAATGGTATTTCTACAGTACCTCAAAAGGTTAGTTGTGAAAAAAAAAGGTTTGTGCCTAGAAAATTAGGTTACCACTTGAAAACAATGAAAATTATAAATCCAAAACAAAAAGGTTAAAAACACCAAAGTGATTAAACTACAGATTACACCTAAGAGATTAGTGAACAATACAGAACTGCACTGTACTCTGTCTAGTTGGGGTTATGGCCTGCTAATAAGTAATAAAAAACAGACCTGGAGATCCGTTAGGGAAACCCATTTTCTTGTGCAGAGATCGCAATGCAAAGTATCTCCTAAGAAACAGAATTTTTTTTTTTTTTTTTTTTTTTTTTTTTTAATCAGGGAGCGAGATCGGTCACATGGATCATACTTGAAGTAAATCAAAAGGTCTAATTTTTTCACAAAAGACTTTTAACAGAAGATGACATGCATCGCTTCTATAAAGAGAGTTGCTGGATAAGGGGTAGAGGAAAGCACAGCTGAATTCGAGCACTGGTCCGGTTGTTTCAGCTACACTCTCTGGATCTTAGCAACACAGACTGCCAAGCATGTGAAGAGGTTCCTCTGACTTACTGAATTGTGCCCGTTTGTAAAATGAATTGTGATAACATGGTGCTCATATCTGATATTCAGTATGATGGACTGCCAGCACTGAAGACTAATTGGTCCTTTCTATGTATCCACAGCAAGAACAGCACAAGCAATAGTGAAGCTTGATTCCCAAAACTGCCCTCATTACTGCTCCCCCAAATGAGATTCCTGCCCCTCTATCCATACTGCTGCGTGTTGCCCCAGTGACCCTGCACAGACTTACTGTACAATGCACACCATCTCACTGCGCGTCCGAACAAGATTCCTGCCCCTCTATCCATGCTACTGCGTGATGCTCCAGTGACCCTGCACAGAGTTACTGTACAATGCACACCATCTCACTGCACGTCCGAACGAGATTCCTGCCCCTCTATCCATGCTACTGCGTGATGCTCCAGTGACCCTGCACAGTTACGGTACAGTGCACACCATCTCACTGCACGTCTGAACGAGATTCCTGCCCCTCTATCCATGCTACTGCGTGATGCTCCAGTGACCCTGCACAGACTTACTGTACAATGCACACCATCTCACTGCGCGTCCGAACGAGATTCCTGCCCCTCTATCCATGATGCTGCGTGTTGTCCCAGTGACCCTGCACAGTTACGGTACAGTGCACACCATCTCACTGCACGTCTGAACGAGATTGTTCTGACACTATAAGTACAAGCAAATTAGGGGAAATATTTTACAAGTCTTGTCATGTTCAGAACGATCTAAAACTTTGTAAACAAACAGTCGAGTACGTGGCTCCTGCCTCGTGCCAGATCGAATTGATCTGGAAGTTAATGCTGGAACAATCATATCTCACAGACTTTAGTAGTGATATTTACATATGTACCCTTATCTCTGTCACTTGGAACTGGGGTGGCCAAACAGCTGTCAGTGTGCCAGTCTTTGCCTGCTGCTGCAGGTATGGATTTGCTAATTGCTGCACATAAAGGCTGCTTTTCCAAGACTGTTCCAAAGAGAACTGCTCTTTACAAACTGACAAACAGAAAACACAGAACACATTAAAAAGCTGTTATTTAACTAAAAGCTTTAGAAGGCTGGCAAGATAATGAGAGAAATAAAGATAATGGTTGCTGAAGTAAGATGAATCATGAATTGTATTTATTTATTTATTATTTACTCTATTGAAAAACGGTATGGCTTAACCAGGATATTCCTAGTCCGACTGACCTAATAAACATTTATTTTAACCTATATTTGGCTTACACTCACAAACCTTAGTGAAAGTACGAGAACACAAAAACAATCATCTTTGAGTGAAGTCAAGGCTTTGCAGATATACTGTACTGCACTGTTATAGGCATGCCTGTGGGTAAGGCTACTACAGTATGTTTACTGTTTTTACTACCTGTTTTAACAATGTTCTGAGACCACAAAGAGACCACCTCTTCAATAGCTTATCATCAAGCACTGCTGCAGAAGCACAGAAACCAATGCTTGAAGGCTAACCACTGAAACGTTCACAACTGCAGAGGATTTTGTGATAAGCAGATTAGTTTTGTTATTTGGCAACATCAATAACTTATGGTGCCAAAGCCACCATACGCCAGCTTCAAATGATAGATTCTTGTCAGACATTTAATCAAAATATGCAATTTCACTGCCTAAACAAGCCACAGTGTGCTAGATGCTAAACAGCCCAACACCAAAATACACCACAATATACAGTGTAACACATTGTAGATCATAGAGAGGATGATTCCACAGGAAGCCAGTGGGATTTCAAAAGGAATCACTAGTAGATTTTAAAAATCCACTGTAAACTACAATAATCAATTCTGGACAGTGCGAATAAGGGAACAGTTTTTTGGTTTTTTTTTTTTTTTCTCAGATGAAAAATCAACTATCCTGGTGAATGAAGGCATACTAGCATCAGCTAAGAACTCTTTTCCAGCTGTGAAGGCAGTAACCAGAAACCAATTCCCCGGTTCTGCTGTCCTGTCAATGGACCTCGACTATTATCTGACGAGCATACCTGCCACACACAAGGAGGGTACCCTAGTAAGTCAGCAGCCGCAGAAGGCACCTTGTTTGGCTGCCTTGATGAGAGGTTAGAGGTTATACTACGCCTGGGTAAGACACTGCTGGCAATCTGGTACCCCAGTCGTCATCAGAGTTGGGGGTAACGCGTTAGTAACGTAACGCGATACTGTAATAATAATATTACATTTCTTAATAACGAGTTAATATAATGTGTTAGAGTTTTAATTTGAGTAATAATATTACAGTTACTTTCCGTAAATAATAAACAAGTGTTTTCTCGCTATATCTAAATGATGTGGTGTTTAATCGGAAGCAAGCAGCAGTAAATTCAACAAGACTTATTTACTTATGTGCGCCATATCAAAATCACTATACAGGTACACACAGCATGTAATGTCTATGCAGCGGCACCACTTGGACTGTTTGATAATTAAAAGAACGTAGAGAAAATAACCCCATGCCTTGTAATATACTGCAATTGATGCGATACAACAAAGATTACTTGGATTTTAAAACTAAACGTTGAACCTACGATTAAAGAACTCAAATTGCATACACAGTAAAAATGAGGACAGATTCAAATTATTTTTTTTTTGTGTCAGCTTCAACAACATTACTGGGGAGTTGATTCCAGACCCTCACAATTCTCTGTGTAAAAAAGTGTCTCCTATTTTCTGTTCTGAATGCTCCTTTGTCTAAACTCCATTTGTGACCCCTGGTCCTTGTTTCTTTTTTCAGGCTGAAAAAGTCCCTTGGGTCGACACTGTCAATACCTTTTAGAATTTTGAATGCTTGAATTAGGTCGCCACGTAGTCTTCTTTGTTCAAGACTGAACAGATTCAATTCTTTTAGCCTGTCTGCATATGACTTTTAAGCCCGGAATAATTCTGGTCGCTCTTCTTTGCACTCTTTCTAGCAATATCTTTTTTATAGCGAGGTGACCAGAACTGCATACAATATTCAAGATGAGGTCTTACTAGTGCATTGTACAGTTTTAACATTACTTCCCTTGATTTAAATTCAACACTTTTCACAATGTATCCAAGCATCTTGTTAGCCTTTTTTATAGCTTCCCCACACTGTCTAGATGAAGACATTTCTGAGTCAGCAAAAACTCCTAGGTCTTTTTCATAGATTCCTTCTCCAATTTCAGTATCTCCCATATGATATCTATAATATACATTTTTATTTCCTGCGTGCAGTACCTTACACTTTTCTCTATTAAATGTCATTTGCCATGTGTCTGCCCAGTTCTGAATCTTGTCTAGATCATTTTGAATGACCTTTGCTGCTGCAACAGTGTTTGCCACTCCTCCTACTTTAGTGTCGTCTGCAAATTTAACAAGTTTGCTTACTATACCAGAATCTAAATCATTAATGTAGATTAGGAATAGCAGAGGACCTAATACTGATCCCTGTGGTACACCGCTGGTTACCACACTCCATTCTGAGGTTTTTCCTCTAATCAGTACTTTCTGTTTTCTACATGTTAACCACTCCCTAATCCATGTACATGCATTTCCTTGAATCCCAACTGCGTTCAGTTTGAGAATTAATCTTTTGTGCGGGACTTTGTCAAAAGCTTTCTGGAAATCTAAATAAACCATGTCATATGCTTTGCAATTATCCATTATCGATGTTGCATCCTCAAAAAAATCAAGCAAGTTAGTTAGACACGATCTCCCTTTCCTAAAACCATGTTGACTGTCTCCCAGGACCCTGTTACCATATAGGTAATTTTCCATTTTGGATCTTATTATAGTTTCCATAAGTTTGCATATAATAGAAGTCAGGCTTACTGGTCTGTAGTTACCTGGTTCAGTTTTGTTTCCCTTTTTGTGGATCGGTATTACGTTTGCAATTTTCCAGTCTGTCGGTACCACCCCTGTGTCAAGAGACTGCTGCATGATCTTGGTTAGCGGTTTGTAAATTACTTCTTTCATTTCTTTGAGTACTACTGGGAGGATCTCATCCGGCCCAGGGGATTTGTTTATTTTCATGCTATCTGGTGTCAGGAATAGTGAGCAGCTGCTCAGTATTAATGATTTCAGTGGGAGAAGGTGATATACTATTAGAAACTATAAAGAAACTTTAATATATAAATTTTTAAAACTATTAATAAAATAAATAAATTGATGATGTACTTATTTATTTATTTAATTTGTTAAATGCTATTATTGTATTGTCGTGCTGCCTCAAGCTAATTAATCACCAGAATCAATTAAGCAAAGGTTTAGGGCTCAGTTCACATGTTGATTTCCTTCAGTTTAAAGGCAACTTCAAAATGCTGTTCTGTCTGGCAGTGTTCCGGAATTATGGGGCCAGGTGGCAACCCTAGTAACGACCCCGACCCCATTCCTAGCATCAGCGATCATCTCAAAAACTGTTCATTGGTTGTTGGAAGCACCTGCACATGATGTACCACTTGTCCTGATGGAACAAGATATCCCTGAGCATTCTGAAGGAGGGAGCTGAGTGTTCTTACTGAATGTCACTTGGTTGTTTCCATCTGCCACTGGACTGAGATGAATATGATTTGATATGGATTTTGTTTGTTTCCATTGGCAGCAGATCAATATGAGTGCGAGGTGACCTGGGGCTCCTGACAGCAGGAGTTGAAATCCAGAGAATCCAGAATGGAGAAACTCATGATCATCAAATGCGAATGGAGAATGGAGGCTGGAAGCTGGTGAATTAATGTATAAATGGCAATTATACAAAACATTATACAAAGAGGTGACCTTTATGAAACTTCTGGAGTGCAGATGGAGCCGGTGGCAGAGCCAGTTGGAATAAGATTCAGAGTTTTAAAACTGGTTTCATGGTTGAAATGGAAACATGGCATAAGATATACGAACACATGGATAACTTCTTTGTGACGGTATCTACTTCCATGGCAGTTGCAGCAGCAGCATGAATAGAGGGATCGCCGAGTATAAACTGATGATAAGCCTTTCAATAAAGTCACTGTGAAAACCGGCCTAAAGAAATACATGAATTCAGAAAGATTCACAAAGAGTTTCACTGTAATAAACAGAAAGACTAATGATAATATTGACAAAAACTGTTTTAAAACGTCATTGGTTTCTTTAACTGTCGAGGACAAATTTTGTGAAAACCAAACTTGATTTAATTTATAAACACAGATTTTAAAAGCAGTCTTTTTAATGAGTCATGAAAGCTTTTTGAATAAGGCTCATTACTTTAAAAGACATTTTAGTCTATGATCTAAAAGGGGGCATTAACAGTAGGATTGCGTGGCACACTAACAACGACTGGTTAACCTGTCCTGTTCTCACAGAATCAGTTGGTTCAGTTAGTGAACAGCATGTTGAAACAGAACAATGAAGAGCCAGTTCTACTGTTCCACCGCCTGCTGCTTCTTCCGCTCTGGTTTTGAGGCGTGCTCCTCAAGAGCATGCTGGGGGACAGTGTGTTTCTGCAAGGGGAAGAGCTCAAGCACGCAACTGTCAGGACACTGACCGAGGCACAGGTCACTCGTGCAGGATGCGATTACTCACTCTGTGTATTAGCGTTACTAATTGGATGAGATGATTATACATTCAGTGCCAAGATATTTCTTAAGGAAGGTGGGGTAAAATAGCCAACAAAATAGTCCCCCCCACCACAAAGGTAAAATAGTGTGATTATTGAGAGAGAACAAAAAGAGGCTTGATTTGAATGAATTCTTGCTCTTAATTTAAAAATAAATAAATACAAATCGCAGTTCATCTTTATCAGATGTTCTAAATGTAAAAGTTGCAATGTGACTCTTTCTATCTTCTCAGAACCAAGTGCCTCATTCTGCACTCCAGCACAACACTGCTTTGTTCTTTATTCCTGTCAGCAGATAGCAACAACAAGACTATGTGCAGATTGGATAAAATGGGTTAGAAACTAGAAATGACTGAGAGATCTTCATACCAAGACCTTTTTCCTCTCTGTGTGGGAGCAAGGTGGCTGGTACTGTGCATGCATTAATCACATTTCCAATTGTCAAAGTCGTGATCCATACACAGCCAAAGCAGAGGACAAAGCTCAACGTATGCAGATTGAAGAGAATCTACCCTTATGGCAAAGTATAGTTTGTGACACTTATAAATACATAAAACAGAAATGTAGTAAAGAACACTAAAAGTAATGGTAAGTATAAAAAAAAAAATCTAAAGTTTTACACAGAATATTGGCAAACCTTGACTCACAAATAGCTAGCTGCGTGCAAAGAATAAATACACATGTTAATGTAAATTGCACTGCTTTGGCAACACTGATAAAAAGCTTCACAATCTTTGGGAATGTGCCTTTTCTGGTTTGTTGGTCCTGAAGCAATCAGCAACAAAGACCTCACCAGAATAAACTTGTACCACAATCAAGGGGACTGTTCCTTCATCATTGAGTCCTTCCACACACTGCTCTCCATACAACTGCCCAATGCACTTCTTAATCCTTTCATAGGGTTGCTTTTACACTAGTCCGAAATGTCAGTTGCTTGTGTTGCAAGCCTCAGTGAATTAGCTGGTCTTTTTGTATAAAAGAAGGCATAAATATTTATGTGGAACACCCTTGAATTAATTTGTTTTCCTGGAAAGTAATTGAGCTGGGCTTCAAATGGGACACCAAAACCCCAACATAACATGCACTCACAATTTGGTAGATGGAAAGCTGAAGCACACACACACACCCTGATTGGGGTTCAATATCTCAACTATTTTTGTCTTATTCCCTGAATTAAATACAGTTTTTTTTTCTTTGTTACTATGTACAGTGCCCTGTTTATTACACTTTACAGGACGTGTCTGAAACCAACTTATGGGTCAGGAAAAATAAATGAAAAAACAAAAACAGATCCTCTAGTTCCACTAGAGTATTAAAGTGCCCCAGTGCGGGCTGAGGAGACCCCCTTAGTAAAAGCACGACAAAGTGTAATAAAGCATAGTGAAAGCACAGACAAGCACAGAGAAGCATTGTAAATTATAGCAAGGTTTGGTAAAGCATATTAAATGAACATGTCAAACCGGGGTAAACTATGATAAATGCACAGTAGAGTAAGTAAAACTGCTAAAATACAGTGTAAAGATAATGTGATAAACATTTATGAGGGGTCTTAACCAATGCTAGTTACTCAGGCCGACAGTTTCAATACAATTTCAAAAGATATTTTGTCTAATGTTTTTATCTCTAGATTATATTGTCTAATGGATAACCTAATTTAGACATAATTTTATAGTAAATAATCTTTGAATAGGCTGGGCCCTTGTATTTCAGCAGTGAGAGGGGTTTTCATTGCTTATGCTTCCTTAGCAGCCTAATTAACAGGAATGCTGCTTTCTTGGCTGCGTCCAAACTGGGAGCATTTATTTTAAAAATAAATAAATAAATAAATAAATAAATAAATTGAGGAATCCGGACCGGGCCCCTGCCTGAGCCACCACGTGTGAAGCTGTAGTGGAATAATGAATGCAAACTGGCAGATGGCAGGAGATAATCCAGTTAGACTGAGCACGACTGCTTTGGTCTGTCCCCTTGGAAAGAGGCTGAGAATGCAACGCTATGTGTTTGTGAAAACACTGCGCTTCAAAACTTAGTGGCAGCAAAGGAGGTTGATCATTCAACATGCTACATATCATTTTGAAGAGTTCATTGTTTTATAGCAACAAAAGATGTTTTAGTGCTCCTTGCAATCAGGAGGGCAATAAAACAGCAGGTCTGAGAGTCCCTTGAAGCCGTGACGGCAGTATGTACAAAATGGCATTGTTTAGAGCTGCTTTAGTTTAGCTACAATACTATACTAAAACCAATACAAATGCAAAAAAGTTCAACGTAAGAGCTGTTGAAGTTTTCCCCTCCACTCCAGGTTTTGCTGCTAAACGATAATGGGTAATACTGACAGGGTTTGTTTTTGTTATTTTTGCTTTTATTGACAGTTTTGTTTTCTTTTCTGTTGAAAAAGTAAGCCAGAAGTTTTCATGCTAAATTCTGAAGCGATATTTTGAGAACATACAGCCCAGCTGTAAATGTAAACCAGCAAACTGAAGCAGCAGTCTCCTTGCAATGCTGCTGTGCACAGTGCATCACAGCGGGAATGGCAGTGAAGCCGCACGCTCGGCTCTGATGCCTCCTTCAATGCACTTAGTATTGACACACTGCACATTACACACTCTAACCGGGTTCTTTCTTTTTTTCTCTCAAAAGCCTAAACAGTCATTCGATAGAGGAATACATTAATGTGTACACTAACAACAACACAGAAAGTGTGCTTAGTTGATCAGATTCTTCATGATATATTTAATAAGCAGCTTTGAGTCTGTAATAAATCTATTAAGGATGACCACTTCTCATAATGCACCTGGTATCTGCTATGAGTCACTCCTCCCCAACTTAAGAATGTGTTCCCACGGGAATTCCAGAAATTCTTGTGAGCTGTAGGCTTAGACATGCATGTACACACAGAAGACAGAGTGACTTTCGACAATACATGTGTGCTATACTGGAGCACAAGCAGTATAGATAGATGAGCATTGTAAACAACACCATTATGATGCTACACACTGGACCCCCTTTAAGGAAGATTCAGTTCAAATTGATATCTGTTATCGGTATTATTTATGCCATTATCAGCATAAATGACTGGACACCTATAAACCATAGAACCAAAAACAGCAAGTGCTTTCACTCAGGCTGTTCAAATGAGTCATTCTACAGTTAAGTGCGAATCTGTGATCAAACAGAATTTTCATTCATTACAGGAAAGAGGATTCCTTTTCTTTGAGCTGGAGTTTTTACTGCCCTTAAGGTAATTACACTTTCTTAGTAATCAAGTCTGATAATGACTATTTACAATCATATGGATGCGAAATCTGCCAAAATATCTACAGTAGCACCACACAATAAAAAAAGCTTACAGTTGTTTTTTACTTGAACAGACAGTATTTTGTACTGTAATGTACAAAATGAGCAACAACAATGCAGGTTGTGCATCCCAGTATCCAAATCTTCATTCATTTGATGAAGGCTTTTCAATGAAGTACTATCCCCTAGATTGCTGTACAGTCCTTTACCTGCATACTCAACATACAGACCTACGTCTCAATGCTACTGAAGGGTAATGTACACAAGTAAGAACAGCAATGAAGGCAGCACGATGAAGTCAATCCAAACACTGACGTTTCCCCCAGGTGGAAAACATTTGCATAACCTTACAAGCAGAACTGTGTTGTCATTTTCTTATCGATGGCTTTCTTTGGTTTTCAGATCCACAGCATGAATGAATGCAATAAAGCACACTGGATTCAATGAGGGCTGTTTCTCCAGAGACAAACTCATACACACACTACAGCACTTATCTGTCCCCTGGAACTAACCTTACAGTTCCGCTGCAAACTACCATATAATGACAACTGGTTGAAGGATAGATCCCTGTGAAACCAAGTATACTCTGCAACACTCGTCACATTAAATTCAACACAGAGCACACACACCCCAGCAGAGAGAAAGTATTCCAGTCCTATTGTACTTACAAAAAAAGGATCCACAAAGTTTCGTGGTGGAGACTATATCCTTGGAGCCTGTAGTACAGCAGGAAGACTGAACAACTGTGTGTCTGAGAGCTCAGTGTAAAGT
Source organism: Polyodon spathula (assembly GCF_017654505.1). NCBI lineage: Eukaryota > Metazoa > Chordata > Actinopteri > Acipenseriformes > Polyodontidae > Polyodon > Polyodon spathula. The sequence continues at coordinate 4,209,856 of NC_054538.1, read as the reverse complement.
GAGTGGCAAACGTACAGAGAGAGCGAGAGAGAGAGAGCTGGAGTAAACAGCCACTGAACACTCTCACACAGAGAAACAGGTGCTCCAATTTACATTACAATAGCTGCATCACCAGGGGCTGTCAGGATAATGAATGACCAAGAAGCAGCTCCCTGCACCAAGTCTGTCCTGTCTCTGTCTCCTCTATCAATCCTTTCCTGTCTCTCTGTCTCATCTACCAAGCCTGTCCTGTGTCTCTGTCTCTATCAATCCTTTCCTGTCTCTCTGTCTTCTCTATCAAGACTGTCCTGTGTCTCTGTCTCCTCTATCAAGCCTGTCCTGTGTCTCTGTCTCCTCTATCACGTTCTGTTGATATGAAATAGAAAGAGGGAGGTTAAAACAGAAAACAGCTCTTGGCAAAGCTTCTTAGGAATGTTTACGCTGTTTAGCGCGTGACTGAGGAATTCCTTACTGTCAGCTACTGCCTGACACAGCCTACTCTGAATGCTAATTAACCTTTTTCTTGTTTATACATACCTTCAAAGTTTACAGAACGGCATATTTTGAGTAAATAAGTGCTGTGTTTTGTTTATGACTACTAATTTCCCAAAGCAAATCAGACATAGTTTACCGACTAGTGTATGAATGGCCTGGGTTGTCATTCCAGAGATTTCAGTTTTCCACCGACAACTACAAAAACACTCAATAGCAGACATTTTTAGAGATACTAAAAGCAGCTGCGTGAAAAGTAATGACAAACATTTCTACTGTTAGTGCTCTTCACTAATGATGAACACATTGAGATTTGCATGCAGTCGCAATACCTGTCATTGAAGTTTACAAAATTTCCTTTAGTATTAAAAAAAGGTTTCAATATTATCAGCAGACTTCCTTGATTCATTTAATTATTTGTTGCTTTTGAAATCTGAAAATACTATCCTCTTTTCTGAAGTACCATATGCACAATTGCAGTTTGGAATAATAACTGGAATACAATACAAACAGTTTAGGATTAGGGTTTGGGTTAGGATTACCAACAGAAATGAGAGCAAGAAGCCTTGTGAGTTTTCCTAGTATGTGTTTTAAATAAATACATTCTGCTAAGCAACTATACAAACTAACATCAGAAATGTTATGTGGCTTAGTGTTTTGTTTCCATTTTAAAAGCCACATGTCATATTAAGAAACCATAGTCACCCTTGTTATTACTGTTTATATGCTTGTCTTTAACACAGAAAACAATTGTGACTAAAACAGTCCTAAACATTATTGTTGTTATTATTATTATTATTATTATTATTATTATTATTATTATTGTTATTATTGTTATTATTATTGTTATTATTAACATTAGTGGTAGTAATCTCAGCAGGCACAGTAGTTACCTGCTGTTTAATGTGTTAAATGGAGTCTGAGCTCAGAACTCTATTTATGAGCCAGGTCTTTACAACAAGATACACCGTCTTCCCTCTGCACGGTTGAGAAACAGGTCTTGACCAGAAACTTATCAGCTATTAACAAAGGAAACACGTCACTTGGTAGGCCTGTAAGTCCCATGTCCATTGATGTATTGGCATTCTGAAGGCCAGGTTACTGTGCATGTAGTGTAATGTATTTAGACAATGCCTCTTCCATTTCCTTGTTTACCTTTTACTGAACAACATATTACCAGTGTTTAATTATTAACTGTGGGAGCTTTGTGGAAAAAAAGAGATGTGTTCTGCAGTACATGAATATGTATGATCTAATAACATATGAAAGTCCATTATTCCCAGCCATTCTAATCAGTCTGGCTGTGTCCCTTATCTCTGGCACATAACGCATCACACACCGACATCCTCCCAATGCAGGATTACATCAGAACCCTACAGGGATTTAAGCCTGTCTTTATGTCATTACATCACAATGCACATCTGCTCCAGCCCTTTCCCAATCAGATTACACATTTCCTGTAAATGAGGAAAAAATACCAGCAGAAAACACAGTCAGGTGATGTGTTCAATAGCTGATATGAAATGTCCAAAATATACACTAAAAATGAAAACAAGCTGTCAATTACAGAATTTAGGAGATACTGTAGTGCAGTAGCTGTTCCCAGCCAAAGGCTTGGATGATCCCCATCACCAAATAAAAGAGACTTGTTTAAATGCAATGGGGTGCCATTGAAACCTGTAGTGAAAAGTGTTACTTTCACTCAGCCCCAGCCAGTGTCACAGAACACACAATAAACAGCAGACAGTTTGGAAGGTAGCCCCAAATGTTGAACTGGTACATTGCCTAGTTATGGACGCTATTGGACACCAAAGCCATGTTTCCTATTAAAAGGCTTCCTCTGATGTTTGTCGGTAACAACTCTATTATACTTCGCAAACCGAATCTGTTGAGAAAGCAACATTAGAACTAGACTGTCAAAAAAGAAAGCCCCTCTAGAGCAAGGAACACGTTGCATGAACTACCGTTTATCTAATCTCCTCTGCCAGTAAAAGAAGCGTCCTTTCCCAAAAGGCACAGTACAATGATTGTAAACTCAAAGAAAGTAACAATAATTCACTAAATTAGGATTAATAAGGTCTTAGATAGTGGTAGTTTGAGGACTGCTCAAAGACTGTTCAAAGCAGCTAAGATTGCGAAAGAGGTAGGGTTGCCATTTATGAGGTAGGAAAAAACGGGACATCCAAATGGAAAGGGGGTTGTTAAGTTTAAAAATTCTAGAAGTCATATATTTATCCAACAGGTAACATTCATATTATTACTTTTATAGGCCTGACAACCAATTCATAGTGTGCATCCATTTGTAATATTGTGTCTTTCTCTAACCTGTGCTTAGAGTATAGAACTGGCATAGTGGTGTTGCTGTAGTGATCAACATGGATGTGGAAGCCTAAGATTAAAAAAAATGATCTTTTAGTGTTCCGGGAAGACATATTGAAATCCCGGGGCACCTTCTTCAAAACTGGGGCGATCCAGGGAAAACAGGCCAGATGGCAGCTTGGCAGCTCTAGATACAGTACTGGTAAACGTCTGCCTCTCCAGCTGTCAAGGCCAGTTGGCAACCATATACCATGGTGCGACAAGGAATAATTAATTTTAGATTCATTGCAACACATTGCATTATAACACCAGCTGGGACTCTAGAGGCCCACCTAGTAAAAGCACTGCCACCCTGAGGATAGTGGAAGTCATGCCAAACCTGTGCAAATCCTGCTTGGGCCATGCTGACAGTGTTGGCTGCCCTAGTCTCTGCGCTCCCAAAAGGAGGGAAAACCGCCTGTGGAGAGTTAAACTAATTTCCCTAACTGGACAGGCACCCAACGAGAACAGAGAAAGTGTCCCGGTTGGGACCTCTCGTCCAGGGTTCAGCCACTTTGTAAGAGTCAATGATTACACTAGGTGGTTGAAAAGAGGACACTGCCTTGAGAGCAGGAACAAAAGCAGCTCGATGATCATCAGTCATCCTGATTGGTACTATAGGTGGGCTGCAGTGCCGAGGCATTTGAAATGGGCATTTCAAAACCGTGCATTTTTTTCTTACAAAACAGAAAACACAGTAAAAACTATTTTAATAATATTTTTGATTTGGAAATGTAATAATAAAGCATGTTCAGTAACCTATTGGGTTTGAAAGAGAAAAGCTAGAATTTAATTCATGATTCACTGTGTGTTGGTTGCGTAATGTAGTTTAGGGTTAGGGTTCTGATTAGAGAAAATAAAAAGAACTATGAAACTTGTAAGTTTAGGTTTTTTTATAATGAAACACTTTTAGTGCTGATTGGGGTAAATTATTTAAATCTGTTGTGAAAACATATTCATGAATAGAATTAAAAGGCTAGAATTTTGTGAAACTGCCCTAGTATAACTAATTAAACAATGCCAGTGTCCACTACTTACTGTGAAGCATTTCAACAGTGAAATCAGTTCCTTCACAGAAGATGGGGTGGAACTCTACAGTAAAGTCTGCATGCGGGTCCAGTGCATGGGATACAGTTAAATACCACGACGACTGCTTACTTTAGGATTTCAAATGATGGCCTTTGGGTTTTAGGCAGCGAACAGATGATAACAAGTTTTCCTTTAAAAAGAAAGGAAGAATCTGAGGAAACTGTGAGACTTAAAAGCAGGGTCATCTAAGTGGGTTAAGCTTTGTGAAAAATGCCCAGAGTCCAAATCTGGACCAATAGACAGCAGTAAAAGCGTTCCTTTAACCCTTAAGCTTATGGGTCATTCCTTGTCAACTCATCCAGAGCTTCCCAATGCCAGATTTTGACTTTGCTTATACAATGTGTAGTGGATGATAGGAAGATACAGGTCAGGTATGACACCAGGCCAAATACTGAAGATCAATCATGAAGATTTGCTGAGATACATCCCCTTTGGGTGGGTGGAGGGGGGTAGTGATACTAGATAGCCAGGGAGGTATTCTGTAGAATTCATGCAAAATACGTACCACTGCTTCAGTATTTCTATGTTGCTGGGGGCCTTAAAATTGAAAAATTGTCCAATTGCCAAATTCCTGAGTGATTTTTAAGTTCATGTTCCTTCTAAAGTAGAAGAGATATCACTTTCAAATTGCTTAGATGTGCTCATTATTTAAATGACTTTCTGTATGCTACGGTCTACCTATTTTACTGTCTGATTTAATTACCCCACAAAAAGGGCTGAAACCCCTTGTGGAACACGAGTTAACAAACTGACCTATGGTGGTACTTACTTTGCTATTCTACAGAAGACCTACCTGGCTATCTGTACAGAAGCATTCTTAAGGCTACTGAAATTCAAAATATTTTTAGATCCTCAAAATCACTCCAAAATGAGACGTGTTTTCACCACCCCCCAATAAAAAGGGGGGTGTATCTCAGCAAATCTTCATCACTGAGCTTCAACATTTGGCCTGGTTTCAAACCTAACCTAAAACTTAGACTGAGGTCAGATGGTAGAAGATGAGAGGCAGCTGTTTAAAAAGTGTTACAAAGTTCCCAAGCATAGAATTAAATGAAGGGCTTGAATGGGAGAAGATGAGAGGCAGCTGTTTAAAAAGTGTTACAAAGTTCCCAAGCATAGAATTAAATGAAGGGCTTGAATGGGATCCTGTCCATCACAGTTTCATAGTGAAGGAGAGTGTAGAAAAATAAACTGAGAGATGCACCCCACCTGGATCAAGTGTAGCAAAAGCTAAGGCCATGCCTGCCTTTATACAGTTTATTTATAACCTATTGTATTTGGTACAATTCTACCTGCCCAGGTTTCTAGGACTGACGTTTTGTTAGGTTGTGTGGCTGCAGAGTTCCAGACACAGCACCTCCCAGTTTTGCTACAATATCAGCACGTTCTAAATAAAGAAAGTCTATGTTCCCAACTGACAACTCCATAGCAGTTTAACCATCAAAAACAAATAAAGAATTTGGAGGGACAGTCGCTAGCAATGCTTCAACCACAAGGGACTCCGTCTTTGAGGTTTCATTGCTTTTCATTTACAGTATTTCTGGTAACCTATCTTGCACTCAAAAAGGCAGTGAAGTTGGAATAAGTTCAAACAGGATAGTGATTTGGGTTCTCCAGGCAACGCTGACAGAGCAGAGCGGCAGCAGTTGGCAGATATCAGGTTTCCTTACTGGAAATATCACAATAGATCAGTGAGAAGACAATACTGAAGCCTTGGGTAATAAAGAAAGTATTCTGCTTTGGAACTTTAATATTTTTTATGAAACAGAGAGCTGATGTGTGGGATTTGATACTGCTTTGAGGAATAAAGAACATCTTCAAACCTGAATCCTAACACTCCTGCCTCACCCCTGCATACTGAGCTGCATCATTCAAAACAAAAGACTGAGGCTGGAGGGGGAAAAGCAGTTATTATTATCATTTCAGCTGAAATGCCATCCGATCAGGCCTATCCTGCATGCTATCAAGTGACTTCACGAACACTCAAGTGCTATTCCATATAAAGGGAATGACTAAGGGAGGGAGGAGCATGTGGATCTCAAGGAAACTGCTTACTCTAAGTGTAGCATGGTAGGGTTTACGAAGGAGCTGCGGTGCAGATAATGTTACAGGGATATGGTAAATTACAGCTTTATGTATCTTTAAAGTATACTTGGGAGGGGGGGGGGCAGCTGCACATGCTATTGGATACACACACACCCAAAAACAGGAATCAGAAGGGCCTGGAAAAGGTGTTGAATGTGACCTCAGCATGAGCATATGGGTGTGGTATTCCTACTCACCACAAGAGGTAAAAAGGAAAAATCTAACTTCCTTTATGGCACTATGAACAAGATTTTCAAAGCATTTACTCTTGTCTTTAATATTGAAGGCTAGGAAAAGGTGCTAGTACAAGTAGTTATTTTCAGGAACAGGAAAAGGGAAAACTGGCAGTGATGCATTGCTAAACTGATTCTATTTGTTTATTCATTTATTTCACTGGCAAAGTTAAGAAAGACTATCTGTCAGTGCTTTCCAGTGCTCTGAGAATCGGTTATTTCTGGTTTTGCCAAGGGGTAAATTTCAGAATACAGGTACCCTGTTGCCATACTTCATTTTCACTTCTGTGTAACTGAGTTGTATCATCTCAATGAAAAACTGGGACTTCTTCAATTCACTAACTCCAGCACCTGAACGCATTAAAATAAAAGTATACAACAACACAAACATCATTTAAAAAATAAACATTGGGTGTTTTTATTGCACTTCATAAAAACTCATTGTTTTCTTTCTATTATCACTTGATCAAAACATTTAAAATGTACAAAAAAAACAGATTAGAAAAAATGTATTTGCAGCTATAGTTCAAATACAACAAAACAATGACCTGTGAAACAGGCTGAGGTAGTTTCAATGGATTGAAATGAAATCTGCCCCTTTGCAGCCTGAATGGATTTCACATCTAGAGCACAGAACAGGGTGGGTGCCTCATCTCTGGTAAACACTATCTGATATCAGTGAAATGAATGCAGATCATGTGTGATTCAGTACTGCTTCCTCCAGCTCATGAATATGGAGAGGTCTGTCATTCAACCCCTGAGGAACTCCTCAGTCTCACCTGCTCGTTTCAGGGCATCGAGCCAATGGGAGTTCTAGACAGACAACACAAAACTTGACGTCCCAATTCAACTGAGGGAAAAATTTTGGGCAAATAATGATCCCACACATGCTCTGTTATACAGTTAAAGGGCTGCCTGATTTTACATACACTGCTTTTCACTGAGAGTTAAAAAGGACTAGAGAGCTTGCCACATGTGATTGTTTGAACCCGACAATGAGACAAAGCAATGACTGAGGCAGCAGTATGGTGCATATCTTCAACCCTGCAGGGAAGGAGTCCTGCATGAACAGTGCTGCAGAACGAGAGGTACTAGGGAGAGGACGTTTACAGTGTAGATTAAAGGCTCAGAGAGCTGGTTTCTCCTACACAAACCCTCAGGTTCTCACGGTTCTCACTGTCTCAGGAGTCAAGTGCAATTAGTGTGTCAAGCAGAAGCCTAATGCAGCATCAGGGCTTCAAACGTGTTTCACCACTGCCAATGTAGAATTACTATTGAAATGACCCGGTGACCTCACACTAGTAAACCCTTGCTGCAGAACCTGTGTGTCATCATACTGATCGTGTTTCAAATCCATTTGAAATGTGGAATTAACATACTTGAATCAACTGGGATGATATACTGTATATACGTACAGCTGGTCATCAGAAGTTTACATACCCCAATGGAAATTGGTAATTTCTACAAATTTCTCGAAAACAAAGAATTTTAGGAAAAATCTTTTGTACCAGAAGTTTTGCTTTTGTGGATGAGAAAAAAAAAAGTTAAAAGAAATGTCTAAAAGATGTCTATAGTTATTAAATTCAGCAATTTTTTTGCAAAATTCCAAAAATGCGAATTCAAAAAAGTATTCATACCCTTTGATGCTGATAGAATTGTCTATAAGATGCTAGATTTATTGTCATGAAGCCGGAGAAGGATACAAGAAGATTTCCAAGCATTTGAGTATCCCCATTTCAACTACTGTTTCTATTATCAAGAAGAACAGGACTCATGGTACTGTCACAACGCCCACTCAGTCTGGAAGAAAGAAGGTTCTTTCACCAAGAATTGTGAGGAAGGTTAATAACAATCTGAGATTGACTAGCAAAGATATTCAGAGTGAACTGGCTGCAAGTGGGACTGGGGTTTCCATTTCAACCACAGGTCGAGTATTGCATGGTGAAGGTCTCAATGGTCACAGGCCAAGGGAAAAGCCACTCTTAGGAAAACGTCACAAGGACAATCTCTTAAAGTTTGCAAAACGGCATTTGAATGATGGATATGATTTCTGGTCAAAGGTTTTTCAGAATGATGAAACAAAAAACAAGCTATCTGGTCACGCTGATAATCGCTGGAAAGTCTGGTGAGGCGTACAAAGAAAACTACACCGTACCTACTGTCAAGCCTGGAGGTGGTAATATCCTTCTAAGGGGCTGTTTTTGCTCTATTGGCACAGGACAATTTAGTTCCAATACATGGTAAAATGGATTCCATAACATACCAAAAGATATTCCCACAACAACGATCCAAAGCACACATCAAAATCTCCTTCAGAATGATTAAAGAAGAATAAAATCAAGGTTCTGGAAAAATAAAATCAAGGTTCTGGAATGGCCTAGTCAAAGTCTGGATCTAAATCCGATTGAGAATCTTTGGTATGAGTTGAAGAAGTCTGTGCGCAAGAGAAGTCCTCCGAATTTGAATGAACTGGAACAATTTTGTGTTGATGAATGGTCAAAAAGCATTAAAGAATCATTCCCAAAGCTCTCTGACAAATATATAACTGAAATAGCTGAAATAAATAACTGTTGACATCAATTTCTTGTAAGTTTGCTTCCTCATCCACAAAAGATAATTAAAAAGATTTTTCCTATAATTATTTGTTTTCAAGAAATTTCTAGAATTTCTAAATTTCCATTGGGGTATGCACACTTTTGGATACAACTGTAACACACACATTTTATATATATATATATATATATATATAAACACCATATATAAACCCCTTATCTATAGATATACAAGATTTTTCTAAGAGGAGAGATGTTCTAAAAATACCTCACGTAATGTTTGTACTGTACGTGAACCCGCCCGGCAGGGAATGGAACTGCGTATGAGGTCGAAGTCCCTACCTTGACAAAAAAAAACGGCGTGATGAAAAAACAAAAAAAACAAAACAAACCGCGTAAAACGGCAGCAGCACATGCATATGTGTTTAACAACAGTCTTTTACGCTCTGAAAAAGAGTTTACAGAGCCAAAAAAAAAAAAAAAAAAAAACACCCTGAAAGAGTCTATAAAACTATATACGGTATATACCAAACACTTAAAAGCTAGTATATAGAAACATAAGGGTCCTAAATAAGATAACATTTATTAATAACGTACCTTTATCTGCCTTCCAGCAAGTGTTCCGTTTTGTTTCAAATCAATAAAACAATGTATTCCTCTCAGATTCTGTTATTTCTAATATTCTGCCAGTGATACCTGTCCTCCTCCGCCCCCATTCACTTTTGACAAACATCCAATTTTTTATCTACGCATTTATCAGGCAATGCATACCTATACAGATCAGCGCCCTCTTCTGGAAATTACTTAAATAACATCATGAAGACATGATTGGTTTTCAGAATTTGCAAAACAAAAGACTTTTTAATCTGCATAAATCATAAAACCTACACCTGTGACATTCTGTACTGTACATAAATCCATACTGAAATGCGAAACTAGAATTGTTTTTGGTGTGATTCTCGACTAGGAGCGCCATCACGTGAATATGTTAAAAAACACAGCAGCTACAGGTAACTGCAGGATACTGTGTTTATTGTAGGGTAAAGTCACTGCGCTCTGAACTGCGTTAACAAAATAATTGTACCTGATATAGTGATTGATTATTATTATTATTAGTAGTAGTCGTAGTCATTTGTTTCGTTTTCCTCTGGTAAGATAGTTGCTAGCTTTCGAGTGCTTGCTGCACAAGTGCCGTAAGAAACTGTTTTATGGCGATACATTGTGTAACGTAATTCCACACAATATAGTATCACATGTGAGACAAAATTGATCTTAAAAATGTCCCTGCTAGTGTTATCGAACTCACTGAACGTGTGTGGTCTGTGTGAGACTCTCAAAACACAGCACATACGCCACTGAGGATGTCGCGGCATTGAAACCCGATATCAGTGTGCCACAGCCCAAACAGACAGCTATCCTAACAACTACAAATCCCAGGGTTCACCAGCGCTGAATGCTGTTAGTAACCAGCTAAAACTAGTGTCTGTCTATTGGAAACGAAGGAACCCATAGGTGAACAACTTTCTAATAAAGGTTTGTGAATAAATAACAATACATATCATAATGAGGATGTACATCATATCCATCGTTGTAAATGTCCCAATGTAAAATTGTGTATCCTCACTGCCCTGTGTGAGCGTTTCCATAACAAAGCTGCGATGAGCGAGTGACTCGTTTCCCCTTTCCCCCTTTTGCTTGCTTGGACTCGGAGGCGGACCAGTGGTGGCAGGCGGGTGAAAGTTCACAATGGCATGACAGTATCAGGTGACAATGTGGAATAGCTGCACTAACCACGACAGTTTAATTAATTCTGGGAACTCAGAAACGCGTTCGGGTGCAACAATGAGCCAAGGGAACAAAACATATGGCGAGGAAGAGGGGGAGGAAGACGAGACGCTCGCAATGACTGGTGTTGATGAGGATGATGATGATGATGATGATGACGATCTTGACACATTTACCGACGGGGACCTTGACAGCGGGTGCGAGGACGGGGGTAACTAGGCTGCTACTGCGTTCTAATAGTGCACCTATAGTACAGCTCTAGTTCAAGTCATTAAGGACTACTGAGGCATTGAGTGTCGTTACACGTCGTTAAGTTTATGAAAATTTGTATCGACGTTTAACGAAGTATTGTGAAAAACAAAGTTAATTAAGTTTGGGGTGAAAATTCTGTCAATTAAAAGCGACCATGAAAATGTACAGCGGACTGCAGCTGCTGTCCTTACGGAAATGTCCTATAGGATCCTATAGTGGTACTACAGGACACTCTATGGGACTTTAAGGGAATCTTATAGGATATTCTATAGGACCTGACCAGTTTACTATAAGACTTGCTATAGGTTATTTCCATAAGGGTGTATGTAACTTTTTTTGTTATTATGTATTTCCAGTATTTTGCTATACAGTTGTAACGGTAAATCTCTGAAGCATACGCATGCGCATGTGAAGGGGTGGGGGTGTGGTTGGTATTTGACAAGTCGACCTCTCGAGTGAGAATGATACTGTGTCGTGCGCAAAACAGCCTGTTTTGAAGCCAGCAGAATGTTAACTGTTTTTAGAATGCGATAAAAGAAATACTTGTAACACACACACATATGTCTACAATTGATCTAAACGTGTCAGAATACCCGCTGTTGTGTAAATCATGAAAAGAATAGACAGTGCTATGTTTTGATGAAGGCTGCAGCAGGCATTTTCTTCAAAAACAGATTTTAAAATATAGACAGCATTGTGAGTGCTTAATATTGCAATTACTTAAACACTAAACTAAAAAATAATAATAAAATACTCACTGGACTCCTTTGGGGTTCTTCCAGATTATGGTTCCCAATTAGTATTAGTTGCTTTGACTGTTCAAAATGCAAACTTGGGTATGTACTGCAAATTCATCAATCAATTGGATTGTGCAGGTGTGGTATTTATCTACAGGTTTGCATCCCCCTATGGAATTAACACATTGTGCTTCGTAAAGTCGAATGACACCTGCTCTATAATGTTACGCTAATATTGAATTAAATACCGTTTTGTAGTTTTCAACAATTGAAACGTGTCATTTCGAAATCTAACATATCGTTTTATAGTTTCTTTGATGGCATGATGTTAAATTATGTCCATATATATATTTTTTTAAATTATGTCTCAATCCTAAAATTATAGCTGATGCAAAGCTTTTGGCCATAGCTATACATTGTATGCTCCTTTAATAGGATTGCATACTTTGGATAGTCCATCCAATCCCCTTAAAGAATGTAATTAACGCCATAGATCTTGCATGACGTTGGTCTCAAAAATAAGAAAGGGATGTGTAAAGCAGGCATTTGAACATACTGTAGTGCACCTGGTGATGGAGTGGTCTATCAGACGGTAAAGGAATTGAGCAACACAAACAGCAAGTGAAAAGCAAGCAAAGACGATGAAGCTGAATTGTGTGGGGCTGCTGTCCCTGAGGACCTCTGCTGAGAAGACGAGGTACCAAAAGAGACATATCATATATATATATATACATATATATATACATATACACACACGCACACACACATATATATACACACACTCTCTGCAAACTCAACAGGCATGCTAACTCTCGTTTCTGGATCTGTAGTTAAACTTGAAGGCTGCAACTTTTTTCATACTTCAGACTCCAGTGTTCTGCATATCCTAAAATGAGATGGTCCTTTCCATATGGTCTTTACAGTGCCACTCTTGCCAGGTATATGATTCTAATTTAGGAACACATGCATCTGATTATTCTGTTGTTACGTGGAGCAGGAATATAGACGGCTGATTCATCAGGGTTCTGCTCAAGACAGTCCAGGAATGTGGTCTGGGCTGCTAGTGTCTTCAAAATGAAATGCTCCCAGCAGAAAGGGTTTTGTTACATAAGGGTCTGCATACATTCTGCATCAAGTGTTGTTTCCCCTGGAGTGATCACGAGAATAACAGAGCTGTCAACAACAGCATCATCTTCTAAACAACCCTGAGATGCTCGTCACATTTTTACACAGCCCAACACAATGAGCTTTTAATAGGGTAGCTTATTGTGTCTCACTTCGACAAAACAGGATCTGACAGGCCTGTCGATTTAGGAGCTTCGGCTTTCAGAAGCCTGCTGTAGCAGTTAAGTGAACGCCACCCCTTGCACCACACTTCTGATGAGTTACCCACCTCTGGCTCTAAAAATCCAAACCAATGGGGATCTATTGAGTCCGGCATATTTACCAAACCCCTCCTCCATGTTAAACACCCTTACAAGAATGCACTTCTCTTATTGTGAACTCCTCGGTGTCTGAGCCAATGAGGTTCTTGAATAGAGCGGTCATTATCCCACAGGTAGATGCTCTGTAAAACCCAACAGGTTGTCAGTATCTTGACGTTTGCTTTGAATAGCAGCATAAGTTTCAGGCATCCAAATTATAACCTTAAAGAGTGGTACTCAGTTCTGATCCTCATGATCCAGTGCAGTCCGGGTCTTTACTCCAAGCAGGTCCTAAATGACTTACTTGTACTTACATGTATTACTTACTGAATACCACTGAACTAAAAACACATTGGTTTATATTAGCATTACTATCCCCTGCAGCAGCCATTGCCTATAGATAATTGCCCTTGTCTTTTGTTAAGAGTCCTCTCCTGTGGCTCGGTACACCTCACTGGCACAGCGGTACGTTACCTAGCAGGTAATGTCCGCTCCAGCAGACATTAGTGCTATATACTTGAGTAGATTGAAAATATTACAAGCCTGCATAATGTTTGAACATCAAGCATTGTATTGTAGCTACTGTGCCATTACCCTAGCGCAGGGGTAAGCATAGATTGTTTATGATTAGCCAGTTCTTTAATGGGCTGGGGGGGAGCTCTCCTGTGCGTGGGATTTACACTCACAGGCACTCTTTCTACACAGTCAGACCAGACTGTTCGTTCACATCACGAGACGGTTTTCTTCCCTTGACACTGTGTTGCATGGGTTTCAGTTCTAGGGTGCAGGGACCCCTTCAGCTCTGAAGTGAAGCCGCGGATCCTGCTGATGGGCCTCAGGCGGAGCGGCAAGTCCTCCATTCAGAAAGTGGTCTTTCACAAAATGTCCCCCAACGAGACCCTCTTCCTGGAGAGCACCAACAAGATCTGCCGGGAAGACGTGTCCAACAGCTCCTTCGTCAACTTCCAGATCTGGGACTTCCCTGGGCAGATCGACTTCTTCGACCCCACCTTTGACTATGAGATGATCTTTAGGGGGACTGGTGCCCTGATATTCGTCATTGATTCTCAGGTAAACAGCATGGGCTACATGTTGAAAACCATCACTTTTTTTGTCTAAAGGAAAAAAAAACACCATTTACAATTCTAAAACAAAGGAAAGAATCACTAAAGACTACGTACTGTATTATGGATAACTTGTCTAGTCATGATTATTTATTGCTGTGATACATTATAAAGGGATCAGAGCCATTGCTCTGAGGTGTTTGGTTTCTATCTCTTCCTGTAGACAATTGATAGAGATGCTGAAGGGAGGGGGTTAGGAGGCATGTAATTAAACTGGGCATCAAAAAACCTGATGCTGAGAGTAAAAGCGTGTGTGAGAGAGAACTAGTTAAGAGTGAGAAAGCCTACATTTTATCATTAGTGTTTATTACGGTCGAATCCTGCAGTTTTCATTTACTAGACTTTAAAGTGAAGCCCAATATTACAAAAAAACAATATTGTACAAACTGCTCAGGTCGTTGCAGTTTATTTAGCAGTCATTATCATTGTACACTTCTCCCCCTCCCCCCCTTGTAAAGGATGACTACGTGGAAGCCTTGAGCAGACTTCATCTTACAGTGACCAGAGCCTACAAAGTGAACCCTGACATCAACTTCGAAGTTTTCATTCATAAGGTTGATGGACTGTCAGATGACCACAAGATTGAAAAACAGAGAGACATTCAAAAGCGAGCCAATGATGACCTTGTGGATGCAGCTTTGGAGAGAATCCATCTAAGGTAGGAATTAAACTTTGTCGACAGAGAAGGAGATCTCCATTGTAGGGAAGCCAGGGGTTCATTCAAGGCCACGATATACTATTGAATTTCGGTGCAATCCGAAAATTGCACAGTGCAATTGGGTGCGATCGAATTGCATCTGATCACAAGCTATCAAGCCAGGCTCTATTTTCATGCAATCGGATGCAGTCGCTCTGGTCAAGTATCCAATCAGTGATCAAGGAGAAATCATGTGACAACCTCGATGGCAACATCAGGAAGGAACTTGTCAAGCACAGGAGAAAAAAAAAAAATTAAGTTCCCGCTGCATCAGTACTTAGTCTTACACGTGAAACTGGTAAACTAGTAAAAAGCAGTGTAGGCTACATTTAGAAGTATTTTGTCAATGTACAAGTTTACAAGAACCTGGTAAATTAAATAAATAAATGACGGAAGGGGAACTAAAACTGGAAAGTAGGCTATTATCAATTAACTAAAAAAAAATTTGCTAATTAATCCGTCAGTTTTTAGTGATAACTATCTTCGATTTTAAACACTCAGCATGTTAGGCTATATACACTACTTAATTAAACCCCACAAATATTGAACCTTTCATAATATTTTAAATAACGATGTAAAATAACAATGGTACTATTTCTCCCATTTAAGGAGTACAAATACAGTGCTCCTAAACGGTACTGTTACCCAAACGCAGTCCGCCAGCACAACACACAAGTGGAAAAATAACAAGTAAGGCTCAATAAATTAAGCTATGTAAAATTATAAACTCACGCAGGATTTCAGGTAAATGCATCTATTTAACACTGTAATGAATCATGAGATATGGAAGCTTCAATAGGCGTAGGCAGTATTTACACACTGTCTTTTCTGTGTCTCTTGCTTTTCTACTCAAAAACACCCTTCCCACTCCCCAGCCCCGCTTCCAAACAGCAGTCATGACGTGGATGCGATCGCATTGCACTCGATTGCATCCTCTTCGATCAGCCGCGATTGCATGCGATCAGATGCACCAAAACTGCGTAGTGCATCGTGGCCTTATGTCACAGAGACAGCTGAAGTGGGCGGCGTCAGAACCAGGAAATAAATACACAAAACAGGACGGATGAAATGAAATGATGATGGTGCTTGCGCCGGTTTATTGTAAAATAAAACAGTTTAAACAGACAGAAAAACAGGACACGGCACTTTACGCCAAAATAAATAGACAAACAAAGACGGACTATACTTAATAAAACACGGTGCACAGACAGACACACTGACAAACACGGTGAGCAGATAAATACAAGTATCGTGCTAGTCCCACCAGCACGCAATAGCAAGTGATATTTGAACTCACCTACTCTCTCTCTCCCGTTCTCCACTCACCGACACCCAACTGCGAGTATGTGAAAACGTGCATCTATATATACTGTTGTGCTGGGATTCAATTACTAATTAATTATTCACTTGAATCCCAGCACGTTAATTAATTATGTGCAACCTCGTGCTCACATATTAACTACTTTAAATGTATGTGAAGTGATGTACAATCCCGTGCCTAAATACAAATATACATTTTAAACACTCGTTACACAGACCCGTTTATATCCTGTGTACCAATGACTATACACGAACATTTAACAAACCACACGCAACATAACAGATAATATCCACAGGGGCGGGCACTTTGTCACACCTTAACAGTAGCGAGTCAAGCTCAGAGCTGTCTCGGAGGTTCATTATCAGTGCGATGTCTGCAAATTGATTTTTTATTAGTATGACCAACACATGTTTGATAAGTAATATTTTTGTTGTAATTTTATCTTTTTAAAACTGATTATGGTCTTTTTTAAAGTGAGGATTGTATTAGAAATTCTTGATATGTATTTTTTGTAACAACTGTACGTTGCCCTGGGTAAGGGCGTCTGATAATAAATAAATAAATAATAATAATAATAATAATAATAATAATAATAATAATAATAATAATAATAAGGAAACTTGGACTATTTATAACTTGACAAATCTGAGTTGTGTCTCAAGATCAAACATATGCCCGTAATTTTATTACAAAAATAGGGTATTGCAAAACTTGCTTAAAGCAACTGTTTTAATGCACAGTGATGTCTTGCCTGCTCTTGTGAAACTGCTCACTCCTAACACACTGTTCAATAACTGCTAACATGTCTTACAGGGTGCCACGCTCTGCTATTGAACCCACCCCAGGTTTAGGGAGTTTGGCTTGTAAGCACAATGTAGCGGCTTTCTCTGCACTATTGAATCAACCTTCTCAAAAATAAAAAAAAATTGAATAAGTAAACACTGCACACAAAAATTAACTTTATGAATTGCTAAACAAGCATTGTGGCACTTTCCTAGGTTAGGTTATGTAGCAGAGCATCGCTGAACCAGTTAGCAGTGTAAGTCAGTGGTGGGTCTCCTTGATGTCTGCATTTCTACCCAGGTGATGTGTTTAAAATGACAGAGTCGCTTGAAAGTTTTACTAGCCCATCATGTCGATTCCTTCTCACTCTGCACTATTTGTGTAAAATATGTAAAGAAAGCGACAATTGAAAACAGTGGCATATCTTAACACTGCTACTCTAAGAAGTATATGCCTAGTTTTTGACAAACCTTCACTGGGTTAATATAAAATGATGCAGTGTAACCCTGCTCTCTTCCTGCTCACAGCTTTTACCTGACGAGTATATACGACCACTCGATATTCGAAGCCTTCAGCAAGGTTGTGCAGAAGCTCATCCCTGAGCTTCCCACTCTGGAGAATCTGCTCAACATTTTCACTACTGTAAGTACATGTGTGCTCTCGCTGTGGAGAACATTGCAGTTAACATACGCCCAAGAGAAGGAAGCCGCTCAGATCTGCTTCACACTAACCACAAACACAATACTAGTCAGATGATGGCCGGTAACTATTTACTGTTGGCCTCCATCCAGTAAAGACAGGGCTGGCAGTAGAATAGCAGAAGGCGTTAGAATTTTACAAAGGCAGATTGGTTGACATTTGGTTGCTGTAGTTTTACTGGCGAGACAGACGTGTCCAGACAGTACTGTAGACGTCATTTAACAGTTTATTTGGAAAACTTTAGCAGTCTATTTGTTTTTTTAAAGCCACAGCACAATGTTATTTAATCTACATTATGTCATCTCCATAACAACAAAAAAAAGTAAGATCTATGTAGAGGGGAGTGGCGGAGTGTCCCGCCCCTTTGTATTATTATTATGATTTGTTGTGTAATTATTGTTGCGGCGTGGATGAAAGGTAAAAACTAAAACAACTGCTACTGTCCTGGAACCACCAGCACAATATTTGTTAGTATAATTGTTTGTTTGTTTGTTTGTTTGGCCAGCATGCCTTTTTGTTTTGTGTCTTTTTTTTGTTTTGTATAAATCTTTTATTTTTCATTTGTTTAATAAAGCACTGAGCGTCATTGCTCCCCAGTTTCACCCGTCAGTACTGCCTGTCTGTGTGTTCCTTTCTGGACTAACTTCACCACTGAAGCCATCTTGTCACATGTGGTGTCAGAACTGGGACAACAGTGCCACCAATTTTTGACAATTTTTTTTTTTTGAAAAATAAAAAAAAGAGAATTTTTTTTGTTTGTTTTTTGAAAAAAGAAAAGAAAAGGGCAGAAGGCTGCAGCAGCGACAGCAGCAGCAACAACAGCAAGCATAGCCTCCAGCACCCAGGAGGGAGGAGGCAGAGTATTATCCATCCTCTGAGGAGATGATGGAATGGGTGACGGACCCAGCGTGGAACTGGGAGGTCGTCTCGATAGTGGTTGGCCTGCTGTGGGGCCAAGACCATTGGGAACGCTAGGATCAACATCACTAACCAGTGAACTCGGCAGCCGTGGTGATTAATTACTTGGCTGCCAATATGGGACTGCCCCAGCAGGTTGAGTTCCAAGAGGAAGAAATCACGCCCACCTGCACCTTTGTAAGGCTAGAGGAGGACTAGCTACCACTCCCACCTCCACCGCCATGGGAGGACTGCCTGCTGCTCCCACCTCTAACGCTAGAGGGAGACTGCCTGCTGCTCCCGCCTCTAACGCTAGAGGGTGACTGCCTGCTGCTCCCGCCTCTAACGCTAGAGGGAGACTGCCTGCTGCTCCCGCCTCTAACGCTAGAGGGAGACTGCCTGCTGCTCCCGCCTCTAACGCTAGAGGGAGACTGCCTGCTGCTCCCGCCTCTAACGCTAGAGGGAGACTGCCTGCTGCTCCCGCCTCTAACGCTAGAGGGAGACTGCCTGCTGCTCCCGCCTCTAACGCTAGAGGGAGACTGCATGCTGCTCCCGCCTCTAACGCTAGAGGGAGACTGCCTG
The DNA here is from genome assembly GCF_017654505.1 of Polyodon spathula. Taxonomy (NCBI): domain Eukaryota; kingdom Metazoa; phylum Chordata; class Actinopteri; order Acipenseriformes; family Polyodontidae; genus Polyodon; species Polyodon spathula. Next base: position 4,190,767 of record NC_054538.1, on the reverse strand, counting down.
CTGCTCCCGCCTCTAACGCTAGAGGGAGACTGCCTGCTGCTCCCGCCTCTAACGCTAGAGGGAGACTGCACGCTGCTCCCGCCTCTAACGCTAGAGGGAGACTGCATGCTGCTCCCGCCTCTAATGCTAGAGAGAGACTGCGTGCTGCTCCAACCTCCATCAGCAGGGGGAGAAGTGGAGCAATTATGATTTATTGTATTAGTATGATTTATTGTATTATGATGATTTATTTTATTATTATTATTATTATATTGTATTATTGTGATTTATTGTATTAGTATGATTTATTGTATTATGATGATTTATTGTAGTATTCTGATTTATTTTATTATTATTGTTGCGGCGCAGTCGAAGACCGTCGCCATTATGTGTTATTGGGTTGTGTGTTTTTAGAACTTCATGAGGATGCATGACTGATCAGCTACTGAGTATCTAATTAGCTGACAGTCACGCATCATTATTAAACTCATGCAGACTCTGGCTGAGGAGTAATAAGATAATTACTAGCTAGTTAACCCCTGGGCCAGAATATAATAGACCTGCAGGCTGGCTGCACGGGGAAGAGAATGTTCCGGGAGTAATGAGCGGGAGTTGAGGATAGAAGAAATAAAAAGATAAAAACTATAACAAACTGGCAGGGCCATTAGGGCTTGCTAAGACAGCAGTAGTTCAGTATTCCTGGGATGGGGTTGCTAGGACAGCAGTAGTTCAGTATTCCTGGGATGGGGTTGCTAGGACAGCAGTAGTTCAGTATTCCTGGGATGGGGTTGCTAGGACAGCAGTAGTTCAGTATTCCTGGGATGGGGTTGCTAGGACAGCAGTAGTTCAGTATTCCTGGGATGGGGTTGCTAGGACAGCACTAGTTCAGTATTCCTGGGATGGGGTTGCTAGGACAGCAGTAGTTCAGTATTCCTGGGATGGGGTTGCTAGGACAGCAGTAGTTCAGTATTCCTGGGATGGGGTTGCTAGGACAGCAGTAGTTCAGTATTCCTGGGATGGGGTTGCTAGGACAGCACTAGTTCAGTATTCCTGGGATGGGGTTGCTAGGACAGCAGTAGTTCAGTATTCCTGGGATGGGGTTGCTAGGACAGCACTAGTTCAGTATTCCTGGGATGGGGTTGCTAGGACAGCAGTAGTTCAGTATTCCTGGGATGGGGTTGCTAAGACAGCAGTAGTTCAGTATTCCTGGGATGGGGTTGCTAGGACAGCAGTAGTTCAGTATTCCTGGGATGGGGTTGCTAGGACAGCAGTAGTTCAGTATACCTGGGATGGGGTTGCTAGGACAGCAGTAGTTCAGTATTCCTGGGATGGGGTTGCTAGGACAGCACTAGTTCAGTATTCCTGGGATGGGGTTGCTAGGACAGCAGTAGTTCAGTATTCCTGGGATGGGGTTGCTAGGACAGCACTAGTTCAGTATTCCTGGGATGGGGTTGCTGGGACAGCAGTATCCAAAGAGACTTACAAAGACCAGGGGGTGAACTATGCATCAACAGCTGCTGCTGCAGTCACTTACAATAGGACCTCGGTTTTACATCTCATCGGAAGGATAATAACATTCCCTCACAAATAATAACAACAGTGCAATTGCACCTACAAATATTTAGATATTGTTAACAAAAGTTCTTGATTACATAAATACAGTTATTTAAAAAGCAGTCAATGTTGTGCAAGATGTGGCTAGAATGTTCTCTGAATGTACATTTTGTCAATACAGTAAAAGTGTCTGCAGTTTCAACCAGCAAGTGGCAGCAGAATACAAATGGACTCGCCCAGTAGATAAGAGCAGTGATGGAAAACTATAACTGAAAAATAAACCTGGCAATGTTGAAAAACAAGTGGGAAACTGCTAAAAGTCTCCATTTAAGGACTCTGGAGCCCTCTTTAGCAGTTTTGCTAGTTTATAAATATTAGTGGTGTATTTTCTTTCACCAAAAATTAGGAGAAGTGAGGCTCAGTATAACCTACCATGTAGTGTAACTTTATTAAAATAACAGTGTCTTACACATATATGTGTTTATGAGATTTCTAGTTAAAAGAACGATGCAGAATTGCTACGTCTTTATGATAGAAATGGGTCGCTTTCAGAAGAAAGTCCAATTTGTAGATTGTTGTTCAAACAACAACACAACGGCCATTGCATAAAGCACATTTTAACAAAAAATTGGTTCTCTGTGCGACCAGAGAGATTAATCCGATTTCACTTTAGTTAGGCTAAAGTGAAATCATCCACGTTGACTCTTTTGCGCTGCAGGTAGTCACTGCCCAGGTCACATTAGGGCAGTGACTGGATTCTATTAATATTTTCATCTGTTCTTGGAGCGTGCCAGAAATAAACATGTTAAGGGTCAATTTATTAATTTGTTTTAATCATTTAATTATTTTGAAATGTTAAATTAGAATTCAGCCTCACTGCTGAAACCCCCTTCTCTGTCAGAAGGACAAAAGATTGACAGGTGCCCTCTGTTCCCGATGCTGAGTCATTCACCTGGCTTTACTAGATGAACCTCAGGGCCCAGTTACTGAACCCTGGACACTGAGCCCTCAGACCCGAGCCAACCCAGGCACCACATCCTCACAGTGTTTTATATCCCTTAGACCCCAGGCAACTCAGGCACCACATCCTCACAGTGTTTTATATCCCTGAGTCAGACCCCAGCCAACCCAGGCACCACATCCTCATAGTGTTTTATATCATTGGACAGAAAGTGATTATGCAGAGGCATATGACCATATTCACAAAGCTTTGACCACAGTGTTAGGTTTACACCATATTTTTTTTTTTTTTTTTTTTTTTTTGTGAAAGCAACAGTGTAAAATTACCAAAACTAGCAAGACGCAAGTAAGGTGCATTTAGGAAATTTAATTTACTCATGATAAATACATATTTGAACCTTTGGAAATCAAAGTTTTTTTTTTTTTTTTTAGAACAAAAATTGGTGTAACATAGTGTGATATAATCTTTGACCATAGTTTCGTTTTGCAAATATTACATTTCTTACCTGTTGAATGTGCTGTACAGGGGGATCCATCTATTACTTACACCAAAATGGTCTTAATTGAGAGCTCAAACAGAACATTTTGAAATGGACTGATCTAGAGTTGTCTTTGTATAGAGCTGTTCACAGTGGTAGTATACTGCACTATGTGTTGGCCCATGACATTTGTAAACTAATAGATGGCTTGGTTTTATCCCGCAGAATTCAGCAATCGAGAAGGCATTTCTTTTTGATGTTGTCAGTAAGATTTATATCGCAACGGACAGCTCTCCAGTGGATATGCAGACCTACGAGCTGTGCTGTGACATGATCGACGTGGTCATAGACATCTCCTGCATCTACGGGTGAGAACATGTGCATGGTCAAGGGCCTGATTGAAAAGCATTGCATTGAGTAGGCCTACGAGCTGTGCTGTGACACGATCCACGTGGTCATGGACATTGCCTGCATATATAGGGTGAAGCCATCATGGCATTTTGAGTTTTGCATGTTGATTAAACAGAAGGAGTATGAACACAGCCTGTCTCACATGTTTACAGTACCTGTGACTTACCAATTACTTCCATCAATGCTTTCAGTGCTCTGAATAGTTATCCTTAACATTTAGTCTTAACATTTGATGAACAGTATTGAAACTGAAAGTATCAGTCAAATTAAGTTTCAAGGTGCAGGGCCCAGTTTTGAGGATGGCACAAAGCACTAACGCCAGCAGTCTTTGCACTGAGAAGTGATTTTACATCAGTGCTACTGTTGAGTGTTGCTAAACATGTAGGGTGTGGCCACCATGTATAAACATAGTGGTATTGAATTGTGAAGATGACACACAGGTTTGCCGTTGCATTTCAAAAGAACCTCCTGCCCATAATGTATGTTACTAGATCAAATGATTTGAGTACAACTCCTGGGTTTCACACACCAGAAAAGAACAAGCAGTAGAGATTAACATGCACACACAGTATGTGTTACTCACCAGTCACACTGCTTGAGGGACATGATAAAAGAGACTATGACCTTACATATAAAATAGGTGGTGCGCTTTCATTATGGCTTTCTAGGAGTGCAAAAGAACAATAAATAAACTAATCAGTAATCTTTGGGTCTGAATGAATGGAATATAGTTCCTCAAGTGATCTGGTTCAGAAACACAACAGGTTTCAGTGATTGTATCATTATCATTTTGATTATTTCTTATATTTTATAACTGAGGCATTGATTTTTTTAGTCTGCACTGTGCATTATCAAAAGCACTTACTGAAGCCATGGTTGCTTATGTAATTGAGGCATAACAGGCCAGTTATAGTAATAGTGGTATGAAGACATGGACCAATCCATCTCTTTAGTGCTGTATTTAAAATCTGAATGGGTATCTCTACTGTATCTTTAAACTGTCATTCAGAGGTTACTGAGTCCTGTCCTTGTTTTAGAGTGACGGGGGATGAAGGGGGAATACCGTATGACAAGGAGTCGATGGCGATCATCCGACTGAACAGCACGACGGTCATGTATCTGAAGGAAGTGACTAAATTCCTGGCCCTGGTGTGTTTCCTGCGAGAGGAAAGCTTTGAAAGGAAAGGTAATTTCTTCGGAACTCTGCACAGTGTTGTACTGAAGTGGTATTCAATGCCAGCACCTTGTGCATCCTGATCATTCCAGGACACGGGGGCAGATTCTCAGAGCTTTTTACTGCCGTTATCATTAGCGCAATGCCGGCTAGATCTTATAGCTCTTTATTCCAGTTTATCAGATGTTAAAAACACACCCAATCATGTTACCCAACCACAAATAAACTCTGACATTTAGTTTAGCAGCTTGTAAGTAGTCTAAAGTTATTTCTTATTAGTTTTACTTTGACAAAAAAGAGCAATAGCTTTATTATCGAAATCCAGTAATCTGTTGCATATCGGACTGCGGTGGGACCAGAGTAGGGGTGGATATGTAAAAAGTCAGATAAATGAATCCTGTTTTAAATCCCATTATACACAGCTGCAACAATTACTATATTCACAGAGTTATTGTTTTAAGATTCAGCTTTTATGAGGGAGCTCCACTAAATCCCCAAGATACAGGGTATTGATGCTTGTGACAGGGTAGCCATCTGCCGCGTGGGTGTGTGCATTCGTTGCTGAGAGACAGGCAGGAGATCGAGACGGAGGTTGACATTGATATGTCCTGCAGGTGAACAGGATTTATTTACATATCAAGTCAACACACTGAACAGCTCATGGGACACTACCAGCAATACATACAACACAGTGTACGAAAACTTTGGTAGGATCTACAATCTCTGAAATAATCAATAATAAACTAACGCTGCTGAAGTGATTGATCATGGCAGATGAACGGTTATGCAATGTATTACTGTAATAAGAAACTAAGTAGGTACTTACAAAATGTGGTTTAGCAACGTTGGTGGATTTTTACTTTATGAAAAACAGCTCTAATAACAATTTGGAGTAGTGAGTCCATGGTGACTAAATTACAAACAGAGAGTGTAGACATGTCCAATCAGTGGGCTTACACTAAAATACATGTGTTCCTATCTGTGAGTGCCTGTTCTCAAGTTTAAAACCTAATGCCGGTGATCCTCACTACAGCCCTTACTCCCAGTAACAGCCAGCCCATGCTGGTGCTGCCCTTCTCAGTCACCATTCACTGTTTCCTATGACTTGTGAGTTTTCAGTATAGCCATCTGTCATGTGATCTCACTGTGAAGTGCAGAACTGAAGTATAAAGATACTAGGCCAAATATTCTTCAATAATTGCAACCAAAAAATGGTATTAAATAAATCTAGCACCCATGATTTATTTACAATATTACACAATTGCAGCAGTGTAGTTACAGGCAGCCCCCATTACCAGCAATGGTAACTCCTAGTGCAGTGTTGAGCGGACAGACCATGTGACTTGTAATAGCAGTGGTAGAGATAAAGCGCATGGGAGGAAATAAACACAGGTGTAAAATAAAGAAATACAAAACATGTGGTAAAAACAGCAAATAAAGAAATGTTTTCTATTGGTGGCGAAGCGTTGCTGTCCCTTTAAAGCGAGCTCCCGCTGGAGGAATCAGTCCTCGCACACCCTCCACAGACTCTCTTGGGATGTAAAATCTCCTAAACTATTGTTATTCTTTTTGAAGAGCGACCCTGGTATACACACAGTGGCCGCGTCTTGGAAGTACTCACTGCTACTGTCAAACAAGGACCGTCATGATCTGGCTCATCAGCGTGTGTCAGTGGCTCCCTTTTACAGCGAGACGCTCCAATGGGACACAGCCAATCCCCAGTTACCATTCCCTGAAAGCAAAACCCTGCTGGCAGCACGTCCCGGACGGAGTGCCTGGCACTTTCCAGCAGACGCACGCATGTGTCAGAGAAGCCAGTGACGGCACACTGTCCCTGTTACAAGGAGTGAAGCAAGATAGGAATGTCCTCCAGTTTTGGTTGAGATCTCGTACCTTTAAAAAGTCAGACTGCCCAGCTAGAGTTCCTAACTGAGCCAGGCTCGTAGCAGTGGACTGCTGGCAGTTCCATCATAGCAAAACTACTGACTGTTAGTACCTTTCGTAAACACTCCAGTACATTTTGAATGGTGGTAAACAGAAAACCTGATGATTCTTCCTGGGTAAAATACAAAAACAAATACTGTTTTTTAGAAATGCATAACTAACTTGGGACGTCTGTGGTTATGACTTCTGTTACTCACTGAATAGGTTTGCGTTACCCACTTAGACAAACCAATCAAGATTACAGTATGTATTGACAGCAGAGGGTATTCTGTAAACCCAATAAGCAGTGTATGCTGTTGTCCATGCAATGACCTGAAGTTAAGGCAGGTTCGTTGAATCACATTAGCACATACTGTACACAGACAGGTATGGCATTACTGAACTGTTATGTGATCAGTCCTTTTTTACCATACCACAATCTTCCACCCCAGATTCACTTGCAGTCAGGTTTTTGAGTGCAGTCACAGCTGGGGTTGATAATAGGTAAATACAAAGTAATCCTCAAACTCATGATAACTGGCAGCTTGCTGAGGCTGATGGAAGTAGATCAGTCCCAATAATTGCATGCTCTTTAAATATTATGTCACTGCTAGCTAATCAAGTGTTACATTTCTTGCTTAAGAATACAGTCTGCTTGTACAAAAGAATACCAAAAAATACAGTAGAATATCCTGTCATTTAGTTTGGAAACTTTGTATAATTATAAAAATGAATTATAAAAATAAGAATATAATACATGGTCCAGTGTTTGTTTGTTTCAGTTTTATTATTCTTCCAGTCCCTGAGTAGCATGCAGGGGGCTACCTCCAGTTCTGAATCTATTCAAGCATTGCTGGATGACTTGAAGAGCACTGAGCAGTTGAATGTGATCTGATAAGAACAATATCCCCCATTTTAATTAAGATACACACATTTGAATGCATGGAATGGCATTGGTATTGGTATTAACTATCAAGACTTGTCTTTACTAAACCTATCATTTGGCATTTATTTCTTTATTCTGGATTAATAATAAAATGCATTTTAATTGAAAGCTATGTCACTGAAGGTTAATGAAATATTAACTAATAACAGTAAGTTTACTGCACAGGGTGTAGCACACAGTATACTGTACTGTATGATACTCTATTGTGCAGGCTGTGTGTTTAGATCATAACAACAAGTGCATGGTCTCAAGAACACTGCTGCACTCCCAGCTTGCACAGTAGCATCTCTATCCACTGTCCACTGGCTATTCCTGCTATTTAAAGTTAGGTCAGATACTGTATGGGTTCTGAATTGTGACAAAACCAGAAGCACATCCCTCACTCGTTTCTTTGTATTCTACAGGCTTGATCGACTACAACTTCCATTGTTTCCGCAAAGCCATTCAGGAGGTGTTTGAGGTGCGGTTGAAGGTGTTGTGGTCCCGCAAGCTGCTGAGTCAGAGAAGGAGAAGCAGGCAAGCCACCCCGAATGGCACACCCAGGGCTCCGTCCTGAGGTGCCTGCACTGCGGACCCTGCACTGCGGATCCTGCACTGCGGACCCTGCCAGGCAAAGGGGGCCTGTTACAACACTGTTGCACTGACATCACAGACTCTGCTGTATTCTAGCTAAAAGAAAAAAAGACATTTGAAGAACTCCTTCAGGGTCACGGCTTCTAGTTTTTTTTATAGTTTAAACACAATTCAGGGGATTCTTGAAACAAGCTTGGATGCATATCAGGTTACAAAGGGGTCTTTATTAAGAGTTGTAAAGAGCAGGTCAGAGGGGCAGTGCCTTTGTCATAGAGATTCATTTTGGAAAAACACAGCAAATTGAAATAGGGGGTTGAATTCTACTTTACTGGTTCACAGCTGGGCGGATTTGTCAATAACTGGCCATTTGAGACCAGGTTTTGTTCTTCCTTGGCCCCTTAGTTAAATCTGCATGTTCCTCCAGTCCATAACACTCACAGCCTGTGGCATATACATACTGGAGATTACATTGTGCCTTTCATCTTCAAATTATCAACACATTTAATACAAAAATATATTTCTGTCATTAAAGGACAACTTGGTCTCAGATATCTTAAAAGTAACTTCATGTTTTTTTCTTGCTGTTTAGAGTTGTTTTGAATTATTATTTGTGTCATCTCATCCTGGTGACTTTTTAAGTCAAAACTGGATTCAAGAGCTCTCAGAATCATGACTAACTGGCGCTTTAAAAAGTCACCAGGATGTGACTGACACGTAACCTTATGCAAAGCGAATCTAAACAACAAGAACAATACACTGGTTTAGATAACTCTGATAATGCACACCAAAGTTGCTCCTTAAGTGCACCATCCTATAAAGGAAGAGCCCTGGCAGCACTGAAGCATATACTGCAGTAGCCTGTCGTAATTACTCTTAAGTACAATGGAGAACAAAACAATAAGAGATATAATATATGATATATGCCATAGAGTAATGTAATCTGTGCAGCTAGAGGATGGAATGCAACAAAATGTTGTGTTTTCTCCATTGCTACTGTTAAGAATTTAGAGCTCTCTTTAAAAATCATTTATGGAGAAAATAAATGTAATGCTTTAGGAATACAGACCCCTAATTTGGGCTTGCAGTTCCTGCACATAGATAACACACAAAACACTCAGACAGAATGAGACTATTTAGAAAGATCATTATTTATGGTCAGGTGTGATCATTCTGATTGGAGTTGCAATTGTGGACCAGTGAAGTGGAACTGGAAGGGAAAGGCGTCTTTCTGCTGATTGTACTGTTTGTAATATTATATTTTGTTCACATAGTTCCACTATTTTTGCACCAAATTTTCCTGAAAAGAGTTACCACTGAAAATGCCACCAGGCAGGTAAACAATTTCTGCACCCAAGTGCTTTCACAATGCTACTTTTCATTTAACTTGTATTATTCATTTGACTTGGTAAGCATAACAGTTCACCATCTTATGTATTATCGGTTGTATATATTTGCACTACAGCAGCTGCACGAAACACATTTAGGAACTTGGTTCTCTACTAAGGTGATACATGCAGTGTCCTCAATGGAAGCCTTTTTTATGTCACACCCTCCTTTGCTGTTTTTGTTTTTATCACTAAGCCACTTCATATGTATTTATTTATTGTTTAACTTCTCAGAGTGTTCAACTATTAAAATAGTAGTTAATATCTCATGAAACCTTTATGAATTTTATTTGTTGTATTTCATTAGACTTATCACTAACCTCTACTGCCCTGCAGAATACTGAGTCAAGTTCTACTGACCCCCCACAAGCATTTCTATTGGAAAATCCAGTATGATGCAATCGGATTATGATTTACTCAACAGAAGTTCTACATTACAGCAGTGTCCAACATGACTAGTGCCAGATTTCCTGTAGGGCTGGTATTATAGGATGTATTATGACAGATATTATGTTTTTTAAAGGGGTGTGTTTCTTTGTATTAGTTTATTATAATTAGAAAACGTTATGAAAATCTCACTTTGTTTATAACAACCTCAATACTGAGTAAGATTGTTTGCACTCCGTCCCTGCCTTGCTGTCATAATCCACTTACTGTAAACCTGTCAAATAAAACAGGTGATTCCAGTAACGTAATGCAGTATGTCATCAGACAAGTTGAGCGCCTGCGTTAGGGACAGGCTGATCTTAATTACAGCACCGTGAGCTTTATATAATTTCATATGTCTCTCCAATGCTTTGATTTTCACCGAGAAGGGGAGAGGCAGGTGTTTCCCTGTTAATGTTTTAAATAAAGTTTTTTTTTTTGTTGTTGCGTTTTTAACCAAATCATCAAATAGCGCTGACCTGTCACCATCTCACTGACCATCATCTGCATTATCAACAAACTTTCTGCCACGTCAGGACGTTTTCAAGAAACAAAAACGAAAGTGCCGTGCACAATGTGTTCGTCGTTAAACATACAGTAACCACAGCGCTACAGGGAAGCTGAGAGGAAGCACACCGACTAGCACTGCGGCCTGGGGAATAGCGATTGTTCCGAACGCAAAACGGGCCGTTTAGAGCAGAGGAGATCGGGGTACCTTTATTTTCCTGTCTCCCTGATCTGAAATGGAAAGAAAATACAACCTGAAAAGTCCAGGTAAGTGTTATTTGTTTCTTTGACAATCTTTAATGAGACCCCGGAAGAACGGTGTTGTTTGCTTTTTTTTTTTACGTCGGTATGCCAGTGTAATCATTGCTTTGCGTTCGAGGTGTTTTATTTTAGTTTTATTATTGTTAATATTAATTCAGTCAAAGTTAAGTTAGCAGGTATCCATTACATCATAAAACATGAATGCAGGTTATGCAAACTTTATTTTCATTTGCGACGCGGTGTGTGTTATTTATTGTTTTATGTCAAATTCTGTTTTGTTTACATTTATCTTTGCTTTTCATTTGCTGCTTTTATTTATTTTTATCAAGCGCTGCTTCGGTGCTTGCTTTTTTTTAGGCCCATAAGCAGCTGGCTTTCTGTATCTTGTTTTCGCTGTGTTGGTACCCTTGTTAGCCTAGGCCGCGCCCATCGGATCTATTTATTAATTATATTTTACATTATCTGCCACACTTAAAATTTACAAACCACGGATACGACTATATGTAACAAACACTATATAGTTAGTACAGTATGGTTAAGCGACTCCGACCAGTCTGGTCTTATGACAGCAACCCATACTGGCTAGTCATGCGTGTTATCTGACGCAGCCAGGGCCGCCCGTTCACAGCTTTTAAGTGAACTGATCTGTGTTAGATACAGCTGACGCCAATTTGTGGGTTTTGAACCTTAGCAGAGGTCAAAAGGCCATGGGTAATGACATTTTTTATAGAGCACGTATGAATTCCTATATGTGTTTCATATGAACCATGACTCCATCTGCGATCCCAGAGGCGCAAGGAGCTAGTTTTTAGTTTGTACTTTTAGAGAGGTCAAAGGTCGTGGGTGATGGCATTTTTTCATAGAGCACATATGACTTCCTGTACGTGTTCCATTATAACTTTGACCATGTCGGCACACCATAGGAGATCAAATTTAAACGTTAATTCCGATATGGCTGCCAAACCATGTGACCAATCTGCTTTTGATTTTAGCGGTTATTATTTTATTATGTTATGCACAACTGTACCAACATTGAGGAGCATATGTGCAACATTGATCTTGTTATGGGTCATAACATTTGTTTTTCAATTATCAATATGGCCGTCAAACCGTGTGACCAAAACACGCCATTTTGAAATCAACAGTACTTCACATTACCCGCTACTATCATAGTCAGTTTCATGTCTCTAGTGTATTGCAGAATGGATTTTTACTTTGATATATGTAAATATAGCAATCGTGAAATTGTTGTTTTGCTCGCTACATCCATGTTTTTTAACAAAAAATCGCAATTTTACAAAACTTAGAAAGGACCTTGTCTTGAGCAAACGTGACAATTTTGGTGCCGATCAACATTGCGGTTTCAGACAAGAAGATCTTTGAATATTTTGCGCAGATCCAGTGCAACGAGCAAACCAAACATCCAATTGATTTTGTTTCAACATTTTCTTTTTATAGGTCATTCATGTGCTATATGCTGACATTGTCAGATCTCCATTTTAAGTCGTTTTTGTCGGCAGGAGTTTTGAAAATTGTCCATTATTTTCACGAGAGCTAGCCTAGTGGCCAAACATAGGCGTCTACTTACGTGTGTGTTTTCAAGACTCTGCGACAAACTTTTGGTGGAAAAATAATAATAATAATAATAATAATAAACAGCAATAACAATAGGCTTCCCAGCCTACTTCATGGTCTGCATGGAGGTTTAATTGGTCCATAAACAATTCAGAACCGGGTTGGAACAAAAACCCTGGATTAGGCCCTAATAGACGTGCCAAATGATAATATGTAAAACAATACACGTGGTACTGTAGGCATATTAAAAATATTGAATGGTAGAACATTCTGCAATACAAATACCTAGTACATTTCGCAAAGGGGGAATTAGAAGAGGCATTGATTGGTAGGTCACAACATTTATGAATAATAAGAAAAAATAGTAATCTTAACAAAACATATACTTTTCCCCTACAATTCAAGTATTAAATTGTGTAGGCTAGAAGCTGGTTCCATGGTCTGTTTCTCCAAAGCAGCATCTGTTACAAGAGGTTTTTTTTGTTTTTTTGTTTTTTTTAGACTCCACATTATTAATTATTAATCAGTGAAAAAAAAACAGCGGTATCACAAATTCCGCAAGGTCTGGATCATAGCCAGGTTTTTTGTGTGGTTTTTTTATGTGATTAAAAAAAAAAAAACTGTACTATAAGGCCCTACCATTTGAATTCAATCAAGGTGCCAGTAGAATGCAGCAAAGGTAATCAGAAACTAGCTACCTGAATAAAACTGAACAGCCCTGCTGTCAGAGGCATCTAATTTAAAGCAGATTCCCGGTATTTGTCTGAAGCATCCCTTTTGCAGCTTTCGCTCAGTTTACTGTTTATTCCAGTTTCACAATGGTTCACGACCTCAACTAAAATTGCATTTTCTTTTCAATACTTTTGCACTTGGCTATTTTAGTCAGTTTAGCATAATTATTTAATTGATTAGGTCTACAAAGAGTAGTTTAACAGACAACACAGACTCAACTTCTCTCTTTTTTTTTTTTTTTTTTTTTTTTTAAACTCCACTTCCAGTGTCAGCTTTACACTTGTTAGGTTGCATTTGTTTAACAGAGGTTTAGGTTGAAGTACACAGGCGTATGCCTGCTAGTAATAGCACCAACACCTTTCATCAACAAACCTAAAAAGGAAACAGCGATCGAAGTTGCGGTTATCCCTATTGAAGGCAATCAGGCAAGTCTTGTCGTAACTTTTGACTTATGTTATCATATTAAAATTATTAAGGGATGCTAGTATGAACTACACGCAGCACAGTGTACGATGAGGTCCCGAGAATGCCATCAGCTTAGTGCTGGCACTTGCAACACTTTTTCATTGTACAGAAGAATTCGGTTCGGTTTTATCTTTTGTTGGAAGCATTCGCTTTGGAATTTTATGCAAATGTGGATTTCAGTTTGGGAGGGTCATATACTCTGCATCCTTACCTTGCCCAGGACTACAGTCCTACAATTCCCTGCAGAGATGACACATGTATGAAAACTAAGAATATATATATATATATATATATATATATATATATATATATATATATATATATATATATATATATATATATATATGAGAGACAAATTAGTTTTAGTTAGTTTGATCACAACAGGTTCGATATTCAATAACACTTTCAGATTGTTATTGATTGCTAGTCAATAACTGTGTAAACAAGGGAACCCAAAGGACTGCATTTTGTTCAGTAATTAACATGTTTTATTCCATTTAATTAATACCCAACAACAAATTTCATAATTTACATGGAAATTATGTCTTTTGGCACTGTAGTCCTAATTACACAATTTGTTATTTATTTCATAGCACACGCCATTATCCAGGGCGTCTTACAATTGTTACAAAATATCACAGTTCAACTATTACATTACAAGGTATCATATAAGATATCACATTACAGAATATCACATTACAGATAAGAGCTTATCAGCCAGTGATGGAGGAGCGGAGGGGGCGAGAGGGATGTAGGGAGTAATGATAGCCTGGAGATAGGAGGGAGCAGAAAAATCAAGCCAGCGATAGGCGAGTACAAGAGTTTTGAATTGGATGCAAGCAGCAATAGGGAGCCAGTGCAAAGAGCAGAACAGCAGTGTAGCATGGGAGAAACAAGGAAGGGAAAGACAAGGCGAGCAGCAGAGTTTTGGATGAGCTCGAGTGGACGGGTGGCCAGGGGGGAGTTGCATTAGTCAAAGCGGGACAGTACCAGGGCCTGAACTAGGAGCTGTGTGGAGTAGTCAGTGAGGAAGGCGCTGATTCTGCATATGTTGCTGAGGAAAAAGCAACATTAGCGTGCCAGAGTAGAGGTATGCTGAGAGGGAGGGGTCAAGGGTGACACTGAGGTTCTTGGTGGATGCGGAGGGAGAGAGGGTTGTGGATTCAAGAGGAATAGAGATAGAGAGATCAGCGGTGGGGAGGAAGAGGGGAAGAAAAGGAAATCTGATTTGGAGAGGTTGAGTTTGAGATGAGGCAAGTGCATCCAGGAGGAGATGGCCGAAAGACAAGTTGAGATACGGGAGGAAACCTCAGGGTCAGAGGGGGGAAAGGAGAATTAGATATGGCATCATCAGCATAGAGATGATACAAGAAGCCATGGGAGGAAATGAGGGGACCCTGGGAGCGGGTGTAGAGAAAAAACAGGAGGGGTCCCTGGACTCCGTCTTGGGGGACACCTGTCAAAGGAGAGCAAGAGGCAGAGGGTGAGCCACACGAGGACACCCGGTACATGAGATCAGCGAAGTAGGAGGAGAACAAGGCAAGAGCAGTGCCGGAGAGTCCCAGGTCAGCGGGGGAGGACAGGAGAATAGAGTGGTCCACCGTGTCAAAAGCTGCAGAGAGGTTGATGAGAATTAGGACAGAGGAGAGGGAGGCGGCATGGGTAGAGAGTTGGTGACAGAGAAGAGCGGTTTCAGTACAGTATGAGGTTTGGTATTTGGGTTTTAATGAATGGTGCTGCTTTGTAAGGAAATACACACAAGGGCTATGCAATGAAAAAGGTATGCCTGTTACACGGATCGATGTCAGACCAGTGGGAAGCCAAAGTTTGTTGTGGTGATGGATCTATTATAATACTCAGAAGTTGGGTTTGGTAGTTGTTGATACAGCTGACCTAATGTAACAAACGCTAAAGTTCACTGCCCCATGTGATATTTTTTATAACAAGGTTTTGAGGAACTGAAAAAAAGGGCAGTTGTTCCTGGTTTATTTATTTTTTTCTGTAAAATAGCTCCATAATTCGAACTGAAGTCTGTTCATGACAACCTGCACAATGAGAAGGAGAATATAATGAAAGGTTGGCTGCTGTGTGGTATGTGTGGGGGTGTTCTGTCCTTTCACCCTGCAGAGCATCAGTAGGTTATGTAAGTGCCTGCCTCATTGCTAGTTTAATCCTGAACACTTTGCACTGAAAACTAAAATGCATTATATAACAGGATTTAATGTTCAAAACTATAATCCTGGACCAGAGCCATGTGACCAAAAACCTTTACGTCATTAGAGTCATCCAATCTGTGAGCTGGGACTCAGTAAACCATCTAATCAGAAATGAAGTCACCAGAAGTTACTAGGTGCTGTCGCCTTGACTAAGAAAGAACACTTGGTCAACGGTGTCTACCCATCTCTAGCAGGAAGAGGCTGTCGGTGTCACAGCATGAGAACTCACAAATGAGAATATATTTTTTACGTAAGCTAATAAGTAAAGTGATTCCCGGTAACCCAGTAATACAGTGAATTGGAGTGCTGGCAGAGTGTCCTGTAAAGATAATTTAGAGTGCAATCAGTTACAGTAACACGCTTCCAGTCATGAGCACAACATAGTACATAAAAACTTAAGATCCTTCATAGTTTGGAAAAACAAGCATTTTGGCCATGTTTCTTGGCATCTCGAAAACTGTCTATGGTAACTCGAAATGCATCATAGGATCAGTAGTCCCAAAACAGCTACTAAAATACAGTAGAGAGATGGGAATCTGGATGTATGTTAATACATTTCCCAATGTCCTTTACACTCAGCTGTTCGAACTCGGGCAGTTTGTTTAATTCAATTAGAAACTGCTAAATTTAGCCAGCCAAATTCATAGTATCAAGACGTGTTTAATTCGAGTTTGTTTTAATGAGACTTGGCTGTACTGTGTAATGAAATGTATTATGGTAGCTACCTGTTTGTTTTTTACCAGAACACACTGTTGCTATGCACATTCCAAAGTTTATCGCAAACAACTGGAGAAAGTTTGTCTCTTGAATTCTTTTGTGCATTCAGTCAAAGCAAATCTTGTCTATAAAAAATAAAAATAAAAACCTTGCACACTAAATAAAGTCCTGGGCTGGCAGAGACTGTCAGGGCATGCTACAGTGGAGAATTGCACAGCTGTCAGTTTAGATTGATTTTGTTACTGTTGTGAGGGCTGGATTGGATTTACACCCACACAGAACAGCCAGTGCAAAAATATGCTGAACACAGCTACCCTTTTCTATACTTCTTTCAGATTCATGTCACTCCGGGGGGCGGCTTTTCTCCTGTCTCCTCTTTGTGTTGATCCCTTGGGATGATTGCATTTTGCGTCTTAAAGCTGTTTGTGCTCTTCAGAGTACTTTTTAACCCCCTAAGGTCTACAAGGAATTGAGCGGTTATTCTTAATATACATTTGAGAGTGGCTCGCATATCATTAGAAAACTGACAATTTGGACGACCAGATGCAACCCGTCAGTAAATTTAAACCCTGTTTCGTGCACCTCGTTGCAAAAATAAGAACATTGGCATCATTTTATTTGTGGTGTTACACTTTATATTGTGAAAGCCCCAAAAAGTAAGAAAGCACACACTTCTGTGTATGCGCTGCACCCCTCAGGACTGATTACTTTGTTGAGCAAGTAGCACCCTTACATGTATTCTGTAGTAAGAGCTGTATATCCCTGCAAGTCGATTCAGGGCAAGGGAGTCTGTATCCCTTAATGAATACCTGCAGAACAGTTCAAACACCCTTGCGTTGAGTTCCAGTGAATCAGTGTGTCCTGGCTGCCCATATTGCCTGTGGTACAGCAGGGTTTATTATATTTGTATGCTGCATGTTGATAGAAGTAGTTTGAATATGTCTGAATAGGATTATAATATGTTTACAGATTGTTAAAAAAGGGGGGGGACTTTGTGCTGCAAGGGGCTACAAATTCTTGTCAGAAAAATGAAGTTGTTGTATTTTAAATGTACTTCCTGAGTCATGTTGCTGACAGTTACAGTGTGTGTTCCTAAAAGACACAGGCTATGCAGGCAGTAATGTATACAACCTTCAGCTGGAAATCAGACAAGTAGTTGTTTGGGTTGAGCTAGTTCCAACTCTAGTAAAAGCATATACTTGTTGTGTTCCTCACTATAAGCTCTGATGCAGAGTGATGTAGATCTAGCCTTGATCAGTCCAGCACGTGGGACACCTTATCATGATTTCCTTGGAACAAACTAGTTTATAGCACAGAAAGTGAGTGAGAGGGAGCCGTTTGCCCACAGCGGTATTGATCTACCACCAGGGCAAGGTCGTCTGGCCCAGTGAGGTGAAAAAAAACAAGATCAATGCCCTGATCTAGATATAGAAAAAAGTTCCCAATAATATTCACAATGTTAGTCTGCAGTGAAAAGTGTTTATCTGACCATTATATTGTAGTTGGTACAAGCAAAATAGTTCAGAATAAAAAAAAACATTGTCATAAAGTGTTGCAACAATTTCTGTTGTACATGCATTCTTAGTGGTTGCACACCCAGGCCTTGTGTAACCAACGTTGGACACTTTGCTTGAATTATCATTTGGCATGTGGCCTGGCTTATAAGTCAAGGGTTAAAATGCACAGCTGTTTTTGCTGGTAGACCATGTCACATGTCTTAATACTCACTGAGATCCCTCATAACGATCTTATATAATTTTGTATGAGCATGATTAATTGAACTCTGGTAGTCTGTAGTGAGTTCTATGCCATCTTTGCTCATTCAAAGCTGGCTCATACCTATTGGTGATTGGCAAATAGTGACTCATACATTTCTATTTTGAATTAACCTGTGCTTCGGTTCTTAATGACCAGTGTGTAAAAATCTTCTGGCTGTAAGTTTTCCTACTTTGTTCTATTTGCTGTTGAAATTGTACCTAATATCCACGGTTTATGTGATACAGTACATACCTGGCATTGCTGTGGCAGTTAACCCACAGTAGTACCAGAAGGTAATGGCAGCCTGTGGCAGGCTGGCGAGTGGAAAGAGGCCCAGAGACAGACTGCAGTTCAAGAAAATAACTATTTTATTATAAATAAACACAAAAATGAAAGGGCACAAGGGCCAAAACAAAACAATTTAAACACAAAGAAAGACAAAAAGCAAAATTTACAAAAATAACAATTTCCAGGCTGGGCAATGCCTTCACTGGACTCAAACTTTCCAAACAACCAAAAAAAAACCAACCTGCTTCCTCAGCTCCCTCTTCCCAAATGAGAAGCAGAGGCCTCCTTTTATATCAGGTGGCTGGGCGCTGATTGATCGTTAATCAACCTAATCAACTAATCAACCCCAGCCACCTGAACATAATAAACCCAGGCAGGTAGGGGAAGTTAACCCCATCCCTGCCAATTTAGGGCAGAGCTTTGCTCTGCCACACAGACGGTCAAGTTTGTCCTGCTCAAATCATTTGCTCACCTGCAATTGAGTGTCGTGTTTTGTCTTTGTGTTTCCGTAGCTGTGAAGCGGTTGATGAAGGAGGCAGCTGAGCTCAGGGATCCAACAGAACACTATCACGCACAACCCTTGGAGGTATGAACAGGTGTAGGGGAACTGTCTGAGCTTCGGTTTTAAGTGATGTCAAGCATCGGTTTTAAGTGATGTAGTGCACATGTGTTTGCGAAATGAATAGTTCCTTATGTCGAAGAATGCATGGATTTGTTTTATTTCGAATGCCAGGGTACTTGCCCATCTCCAAAAGTGTGCTGTGTGTTTTGATTTTCTGTTTTTTGTCTCAGGATAACCTCTTTGAGTGGCACTTCACCGTCCGTGGCCCTCCTGATTCTGATTTTGACGGCGGTGTCTATCATGGCAGAGTTGTGCTTCCTCCTGACTATCCGATGAAACCTCCCAGCATTATACTGCTCACAGTAAGAGTGTTGTTACATGCATCCTAACTGATATGTGTACATGGATGGAAATAAGACACCTATTGCATAGCAGTTTCACTCATTCCAGGCTTTAATGCAAGCTTAATTAACCTCAGTGTATAGATAACAAGCTCATGTGTGTCTTATTAAGCTCATTGTAAAACCAGGAATGGCTCAAACCACTATGCAGTGGGAGTCTTATTTCAATCCCTGGTATATTTTGAATGCCTTTTTAACGTAGAAGCATAATTTATAACGTATTGAAGCCCATAGGAGAAGCATTGTGTACAGTAGCCTCTGTAGCTGTCCACCTCCCACCCTTAAGAACCATCTTGCCAAAGCTTTGAGATTAACCAGCTGCTACTGAGGCACCGGACGAGCAATGATGGGCTGAATGGCTTCCTTTTATTTGAAAAAGTTTTTTTATGTTCTCAGTCAGCCCTGAAAAGCGTTGAACATCATCATTATCATTTTTAGACTTTCCCAATTGCTAGTAATGGATTTATTTAATCAGAAAATGATTCAGTAATGTTGGAAAATGGGTATTCAACAGCATTACTTGTCGCGCATGTTAGAAGTTTTGTGCTGAATGATGCTGTTCAAAAAAATATATCTAATAATAATAATAATTCTGATGGCTAATGTTCAATTCCATTTCAGCCAAATGGGAGATTTGAAGTTGGTAAGAAGATCTGTTTAAGCATCTCTGGACATCACCCTGAGACCTGGCAGCCCTCCTGGAGCAGTATGTAGTCTCTTTATATTACACTTCAGAGACACTTTTTCAGTCTGCCCAGAGGCACAGTTGAAAATCTCATGGTTTGTCAAATGGAATCTGTCAATAAATAAAACAGTAAGTGAAAAGCAAGTACAGAGAGGCGTGCAGAACAAACTGAGACCAGTCAAAGTGTGATCCATTGAAAGTGCAGTCCTCAGTGAAGGAGTTATATACAGTAGAAGGACAGGTGCACTGCAGGAGCTTACTGTTTTGAATATCAGAAACTTGACAACATTTTGGTCACAGCATTTTTGAAGGGCAGTTTATGCATGATTATGTAATTCGTCTGTTTCTGCCTTAAATATAGAAAATGAATTGCTTGTGTCATGCCTCTAAACAAAATACCTAGAGATTATTTAAAAAAAATATATATTTACCTGGACTTATCTAATTTCCTGTTACTGATTGAGTTGTTATGTTTGTTCATAATTATATAGTGTTTGGAGTCATAAGGCAATTAAAATATAATTTCACAGCCGTTTTAGACAATAGTGGCTTCCCACATTGCACAAGGAACTCAGCTTGTCATGCCTTTTCATACCTGCCTAAAGATAGATATTTGTTTGAAGTCTATGGTGCCAACCTTCTGTGCAGAAACTGCTGTTCTGAACATTAAGAACACAAGTCGCCACAGCTGGGGTTCACATCAGTGGTAACCCTGAGTAGACTGTAGATGTGATTAATACCATACAGGGGTAGCCACGGCTGGGGTTCACATCAGTGGTAACCCTGAGTAGACTGTAGATGTGATTAATACCATACAGGGGTAGCCACGGCTGGGGTTCACATCACAGGGGAATAACCTTTTGGAGGTTGATGCAGTTCAGGCAGGATATGAAAGTGTTTCAGTTGGGTTTGTAGCATCATTATATAATGTCAATGAAATTCCTTTTAAATTACCCAAAACGGTATATTTTCCAGTAAAATCAAATCAGACCGTGGCCTTTATAATACAGAAAATTTAAGCTAATTCTGATGTCCTGTTTCTGTTCTGTGTTACATGAAACACTTTTGAAACACATCTATTAACTGTTTTTGGGGGTGGAGTAGATGAGTTGTTGTGTTGCCTTTTCTCAGGGTTTTCTATCCATTCTCTTCTGAAAAATACAGCTTCAATGTAAATACAAAAAACAAACAAAAAAAAAAAAAACCTGCAAATTTATTTCATTTCCCAGATGCATTTTGCTTGACGTTAGGACACGGCCTTCTGTCAAGCAGTCTGTCCATGTCATTCATTGTGTAGCAGTCTGTCCATGTCATTCATTGTGTAGCAGTCTGTCCATGTCATTCGTTGTGTAGCAGTGTGTCCATGTCATTCGTTGTGTAGCAGTCTGTCCATGTCATTCGTTGCAGAGGGTTTTTTGAGGGGAAGCTCAAAGGGAGTGTCCTCTAAGAGGTAAATCCAAGCTTAAGCAGAGCAATAGCAGAGCATTACTCCATCTTATGTAACGTGGATGTTTGGCTTGACAGCATGTGATGTGCTTTCATATGAATTATGATTTCATTTAATCTAATGTTGAATTATATCTATATATTTTTTTCTCTTTCAGTAAGAACTGCACTAATAGCTATAATCGGATTCATGCCAACAAAAGGAGAGGGTGCAATAGGGTCTCTTGATTACACTCCCGAAGAACGGAAATCCCTCGCCAAAAAGTACGATTTTTGTTCTATGAAGCGGTAACCCTTTACACGCCCAGACACAGCTAGATGAAGAAGAGGTTATTTTTTGTGGGGGTTTTACTCGCGCACCAGAACTTCTGCTTTCACAGGCTGTGCTCTGCTTCTTATATGCGAGTTGGGCACACAATAAACACCCCAATAATCCAGGGATAAGCACTAATCATTAGCTTGCTAACAGTCAGTACTGATGCGTTATTTCAGGTTTTCTGAAAGAAATGTCAATGAAAAGCAAGACTGATTTGTCCCTCTTGTTAAATTTATCCTGTGATTTCGTGTGTCATCAAGGTCCCAAGACTTCTGCTGTGAGGCGTGTGGGGGCAGCATGCGGTCTGCTCTGCTGCCTCTGACCTGCAACAGCAACCCAAGCGACAATGACAGGGAGGCCAAAGAGCTTGCAAGACAGATCAGCTTTAAGGTACACCAGTTACTGGGCTCTTTTTTGTGCGTATGTCTGTGTTTTTTTTGAAGAGCCGATTACCTATGGTGATAGCTCAGTGCCTCTGTGATCTTTGTACATTCAGAAAGGAGACATAAATAAACTTTTTTTTTTATTGCATTTGACTAATGAGCATGCCCATAGTGAAACGTAATTTGGCCCATGGCCTTGTCCGTTGGAGCTCGATAGCCGCCCCTATATGCGGGCCGAGCTATGATGTACTGTATATTGATTGATGCCAGCTAATGCCAGCGGGCAGGACAAGTGGCACTCTGGACCACCTTCCCCCTGGACAAGGCACCCTGCAAGGTGGAGGCAGGGGAGGAGGAGGACCAAACAAAGAAACGACAAGGAGGCGTAGACGAGACGGCTATTTTGTAGGAACCATTTGATTAGATGTGTGATTAGAGGGTGGATTCCTCTTTCAGAAACACAACATAGTTTCCACGGTGTGTGTGTATATATATAATGATGTGAACACCTGTCTTTTGATTAGACAGGTTAGATGAGCTCCAGTTAAATAAAAGCACCACTGGACATTTCACTTGCCATTATTATTTCTGCAGCAGCAAAGATAAGTAATCTCTGTGCTTGATTTTACAGGCAGAATCCAGTTCTTCCAGTAAAGCAGCCCAGAAGCAGGTACTGGTCAGCCCCGTGAGCTCAGAACCATCTGTAGAGCAGGCGTCTGCGTCCGGGACCCAGACAGAAGCTCCCGAGTCCCCGGAAGCGGTAACACACTTCTGCTTTTAGTTATACCTGTTTTCTTTTGTAACTGACTCCAGGATTTTAAACAAATTAATTGGTTTATATGTTTTCTTTCTCTATGGGCAAACCACAGGCAAATTGCCCTCTTGATAGTAAAATGTATTACAGTGGAAAATCTGTCCCACTGAGATATTTTCAAGTAAAATCTGTTAAACCAACAAAAGAGATAGGAAAATGTGTGGAGCTTATAAACCCTTTTTTCATTAGCAACATTTTATTAGATAATGTAAGAATAGCATCGAACTGTCACTCCGCTTAAGCATTCTAGTCTAACCTCCACCGCTGTTACCTGGCAGTTGGTACATGCTCTTCTGTGTCACACTATAGATTAAGCCTTAATAAGATTATTGTATTGCATTGGACTGTAAGACGAGCAGTGTACCCTTCACACACAGAGATGTTAAATCACAGGGTCTGACAAAGAAGACACCTCTAACAGAATCATAGAAAGAGACTTCAAAGTTCTGACCATCCCCTCTGTCTGCTGCGGCAGTGTGTAATGTTTTAAATAGATGGGAGGCTGAACACATATAGTATGTTATTGTTTATAGATTCCAAAAACGGATTCATATTTAAGGCGTTTACTTGGATGCAACAGGATTTTCGCTTGCAGTTTGGTGCATCTTAATAAAAACAAGTTTGTATTTAAAGTGACCATGGACAGTGAACTAACCCAAATGTGTATCTGTCGGGGTTGAAGATAAATCTATTCAACAGCTGTGTGTTTGGGTCTATTCAGGTTTTTAAAAAGTTGAAGTGTTGGATTAATTTTTTTAATTGAAATGGATGCAGTCAGTTAGCAAAACCAAGTTTTAATTCAAAGTACAGGGTGATTAGTAAGTTTGCATTTGTGCAGAAAACATTCTAAGAATATATTTCATTAGAACAAAATCTGAGATGACCCGGCCGGGACATTAAAATGTTGGTTGATTTGGAATAATAATAATAATAATAATAATAATAATAATAATAATAGGCACGGGCGGCCATAGGCCCTCACTGTTAGATAGATTTTCACAGCCCTGTATGTTGTGCTGTGGCAGAACCAGGCCATGAAACAGCTGTTAAGGTGCAGTGCAATCTAGGTCCTCAATGCCTCATACTATTAATCCTGTTAAACAAATATCAAGAACTTTAACTGAAAAAGCACAGTGGGTTACAAGACAAAGTCTCTGATGTATGGTGTAAAGTTAGTTATACGTTTACTTTGAGTTTGAAGTGAAAATCCCCATTATCATTAACAAAATGTACTGTAACTTGGAGTAAGATATTGTTGTTAAACAAACAAACAATAAAAATAGTTGGTGCCAAATCATCTTTAACCCAAGAAGCACTGAAGGGAAGCTTTGGAGCAACTAGTATAAAACTGGTGGTTATTATTGCAGTGCAATGTATAACCCACAATAACCATCAGACCTGCATACATATGCATCATGATTGATTTTTAAGTAGTTTGCTAAATTATAAACAAAACAAGTCTCTCTCGCCGCACAGCTCAGACAGCTGACAAGCGTGATCCTCATGCCAGTGCTTTTATTATACCTGAATAATAGTAATAAAAATATACAAGGCACTGGTGCTATAAAAAGACTCCTGCCTTTGTGGTGTCAGACAAGAGAGCTGAGCCACATGCAGTAATGCAGAGCTCCCTGGCAATGGAACGTTGTTTGATTTAGTGCAATTGGGGATGAGCAGTAGAACTTACCAATGCTGCTTCTATATTAAGAAGAAAAACACACTGAGAGAACAAGGCAACTGTTTTCCTTCCCA
Source organism: Polyodon spathula (assembly GCF_017654505.1). NCBI lineage: Eukaryota > Metazoa > Chordata > Actinopteri > Acipenseriformes > Polyodontidae > Polyodon > Polyodon spathula. The sequence goes on along the minus strand of NC_054538.1, from coordinate 4,166,079 downwards.
GATCTGTGTCCATCTCTATATTACTGACACTTTGCTGCAGTATATGCTGAATTAGCTGTGTTTGTAAATAGGTACTGTGTGTGTATCAGGGTTCTTATGCCAGTGGTGCTTTGGAAGCAAGGCATACAACTCCAGTGCTCAAGAATGGAAGCCCAATTCTTTGAGTATTGGAGTGTCTTTTCCGTGTTTGCTGTGCTGTCATTGCATGCTTCTGAACATTATTATAAAAAGAACTGATGCTCTTAAAAATAGCTGTGGGAGTGCAATTTACCCAAATAAAGCTTGTGGCATTTATCTCTTAATATTGAAAGGCCAGCCGGTCTTTTACATAACTGATCCTTTAAAAAAGTTGGCTTTGGTTCAATGCTGCCACCTGACTCCAGTAAATGTAGCCCAGTGCTCTGTAATAAATGATGGTTAAATCTTAGATAAGCTGTGTTTCTGCAGTGACAGAGCTAGAGATGAGTGTGAGTGGGGGTGAGGGGGCGACAACGACAATGACAACAAAAAAAGTCATTTAACATCATTGTCATTTAATATCATTGTCATTTAGCATCATTGTCATTTAACATCATTCTCACAGCACAGCACATTGGTAGGCATTTTAGTCTTTCGATCAGAGCTGAAGACTAGAAGCTAGGACAATACCTGCTAGCTGCTGATTATATTTGTGATAGCTCCCTCTTGGTTTGTTGTTCCTGTATACTATAATGTCTGTGTGAGGGGAAGACTGTGCAAGTGTTGTTGTAATCCATACACAGACGCTTGCAATCCTATACACACACACGCACACACACACACACACACTGCTTTTAATTGTTCTTATAGAAGTAAAATCTAGCTATATTCATGACCAGTCTTTTCATTGAAAAGGGGGGAATAGGTTAATAAAGAGAATACCTGTGAAACATTGCAGCCAGCAACTTTATATTTAGAACTATTTAAACTCCTCCTTTCTAGTTTAAATTGCTTTTACCTGTAATTACTGAAGACCAGTTAATACATTACAATAATAATACAATAATACATTAACTCCCTATCATTAAATGGTCTCGTTCTTGACCTACACAGGCTAAAATCAGGTATACTTGCTTTTCGTTCACATTGGCTGTGAATTCAGAAATTTCCACTAATAATTTATTGAATACTTTGTTACAGAAAATTATACTGGGTCACTATTAGTTGGGTATTTTTTTTTATATTTGTTTTTGGGATAGATAGCCCTTCTTCGGCTATAGTTATAAACATGGTGCAGTAAACTTGTTGTTCTTCAGGGATTCTGTGTTGTACTTGAAGAAAAACATGTTTACAGCACTATTTACTTTTCTTTCTACATAGCTGAAGAAGGGCTTTTGTCTGAAACGTCCTCAAATAAATCATTTTTAATCATTTATATGAAACTGGTCCAACAAGATAACATGACTACATAAAAGGTAGCTGCTGTAGAGAATTGATGTTCCTCCACTGCACAGTGATAACTAGCTTGAGGGGAGGAAAAATTAGTGCGGGACTTCACTCACATTGTCAGTGTTTTAAATAGAGGTGCAGAGTGAATGAATTTCTGTCGCGTTTTTCTTTCAGGCCGACTCTAAAACCAGCCCCCAGAGCAGTCCCAGGGAAGAGGCTCCCCAGCCCGGCCCTCTGAACAGACCTCTGAGCCCTCGCCAACGCCGTGCACAGCAGCAGAGCCAGCAGCCTCGGAGGCCTGCCTCCCCCACCTACCCACAGCTCCAGCGCCAGCCTGAGGGTTCCAGCCACGTGGGGCTGGCTGTTCTCATAGTGGTTCTGACTTTAGCGCTTGCTGCCCTTATCTTCCGAAGGATCTACCTGGCCAGCGAGTACAAGTTTGACTATGAACTGTAACGCTTTTCTTGCTTCATCTGACCACATACTGGAGACATCAGCCAGCCTGTAATCCTGTAGACTACGTTATAGTATTAAAGTCAGTTTACAGCACTCGTTAGTCAGGCATGGGGCAGATACATAGGATTTCATTCACTGTTTGGCTTTGAATGGGTGTAATATAAATCAGAATATTAAGTTCAGTGGATGAATATACAGTAGTGGACAGCTGTTCTTTTTAGCTTGATATTTTAACCCCAAAAAGGCCAATTTTCTTTTTTGCTACACTTTATTGCTCATAGTATACAACCAGTTCTTTAAACAAAGAAATGGCAGAACAGCTGTCAACCATGCAGTCCCTAATTATGGCAAACCGAGTGCATCCTAACAAATGTCAGAATATTTATTATAATATATACCGGAATATATGACATGATATTGTTATAAAAAAGGTTTTTAAAGTTGCTTTTTTATTTGATCTCTCTATCTGTCTATATTCAACAACCTCAATGCTGTATAATGTCTTGCACAGTCTGCAGTACAAAAAAAGCTTCAGTGTTTAGTTGCTTGAACCAAGTAGTTGGCTGCCAGTAAACCCCAAGAAAGGAATTTGTTTTTTCACCCACCTGCTCTTTGGCCAGGACTTAATTCATCTTTGACTGTATTTGTAGTGAATAATATGGGCACAACAATTGCCTGTTGGGTATTTTCAGTGACTATTCCACAAAGGAGTTCTGTAATACTGAATGAACATAACAGGATCGAGGTCTGCAGGTAATTGAGATTTGACTTCCCCTTGAAGAAAACTGTAGCTCTATCTACTGTATGTCAGTATTTAAATGTTAGCCTGCATATTTCAACATTCCACCATTAATAAGAATGACCTAATAGTACATATAACAGGAGTGATTTCAGATACATTTATTGCACATCTCAACAAAAGGAACAAGAGAAATCCCATCTGTCTTTTACATTAATAATATTTAGGCTCTGCTGTGGAATTGTGTATTTTTTTTTGGGGGGGGGGGGGGGGGGGGTACCAAGACCCCAAATTGATCTTGAGGGAGTGGAGAGTAGTTTGAACAGCATTGCATCCCTTTGAGGCTATATGAGATGAACTTCATGTGGCAAATGTTAGGACAGGATAACTATTACATGTGTATGTCAATATCAGGTTTTGTTACAGTTATCATTTGATGTTTCAGGAAAAAATAAAATAAAGGTATTGCTTGTTTGTAGTCACTGTGTCATCTCAATGTATTAGTTTTTATATTTTCTTTTGGGTTTTTTTTCACACTGCTGGATATTGGAGTGTTATACCTTTAATTGTTGTAACAGTCTAAGGTGGAGGTTTAATTTTAAACTAACAGTTGGCAAAAATATGCCCCAAAATTACGGCCATAAATGTATGTTTGCACGTTCGAATAATGCTAACCAATGTGGTTTTTTTTGTTTGTTTGTTTTTTTTTCATAATAAAATGTTTCTAACGCAAAGAAGATTAAAATATTAAATAAAAACAAAACAACACTCCCACGTGTGTATCACGTTTAAAGGGATTGGGATGAGATTTTAAACAGTAATGTTAACCCCATCCAATGCACAGTGCGTAACGGTAGCCTGGGAGGGGGGAATGCTGGGCAACGAGCTGCCAGATCACTACAAACAGCTGTGTGGTGGCAAACCAATCACAGGCAAAGGAAAGCAGCTTGGAGTCGGAAACATACACTTCTCTGAGATTTAATCAACCGGCAGAGAGCTTTTCCTTAACAATTATTTCTGCAGCGCTTACACAGCTGGACTATCAGATGGTTCAATGTTCAAGCCACTGCGGGCCTGGACTAAAGGGGACTATTTCTAGACTATTTTCTGGATTTTTAAGACTGCAATCATAATGCCTTATTTTTCCAAACTGCTTTTTTTACTTTTTTGCCTGATTCTTACTTCTGAGAGCCGAAAGCAAATGACGACGAGATGGACAGGTCCCACGGAAACACTAAAGCATGGCATGTAAGTTCCTGAGCAGGGCGCTACAGAAGTGGTTGTCTCTTAAAAGCTTGTTTTTTACAGTCTACACTGCAGTATTCCTTCCTTGATATCAGATTAGGGTTTAAACAATCGTTCATTTTGGTGCCTACAGTTTTGGGAATTTCCAAACTTCTCCCAAAGAATCGTTATGCAGTGAAGACGGCAAGTCTCCAGATTTTATTTGAGCCGTTTATACTAGAAGAATTGACAATACGTTTACGCGCTACAGTGACATTACAGTGGCACGTAGGCTACTGAATACTGTACAGCTGAATTTCCTCGAGTTTTTCTCCCCAAAAAATGTATTCCGAGGGAAACGGTATAGGTACTTGTATGAGCTCTGCAAAGTATTGCGTACTTTCTTGGTAGTATTATTTTATAACTTTTTAAAGCTGTCTTAATACCACGACCTTGTTCGCGTGAATAGCATTAGCTGTATTTATATTGTCATAATCCTTCATAATGTGAGAAAGGATATTAAGAGAGATCAAACAGATTTAGACCTCAACAGGTGAATCTGTCACTGTGACCTTTGTCAGCTACTGAAACTTAAAGGCAGGTTATTGCATATAGGCATTCATTCGCTACCGAGCTTGTGTGCGTGTGTGTGTGTGGACCAGTTTCATATAGCCTTATAGTTTTCTATAAGTTACTGATCTTGGGTGTTGCACAATGCGCTCGGACCCCTTTCCCTTTTTTAACTTTATTTATGTTAATTTATTTTTGGTTTTGTGGGTTTATTTAATTTGAGATACATTGCTACTGTAGTGATCCAGCAATGGGGTTACTAAATAAAGTACCCCGGGGGTCAAAATTTTGGATCCCAACAGCCCATTACCTTCCCTTGGATAAAGGAGGAGGCTGTGCAGAGTTTGGTTGCACTGGCTCCTGCGGGGTCCAAATGCATAAAGGAACAGACACTATATATATATATATATATATATATATATATATATATATATATATATATATATATATATATATATATATATCTCATGTTATCTTGTTAGACCAGTTTCGTATAAATGATTACAAATTATTTATTTGAGGACGTTTCAGACAAAAGCCCTTCTTCAGCTATGTAGAAAGAAAAGTAAATAGTGCTGTAAACATGTTTTTATTCAAGTACAACACAGAATCCCTGAAGAACAAGTTTACTGCATCGTGTTTAACCGAAGACGGGCTTCTGTCTGAAACGTCCAGAAATAAACATTATAATCGTTAAAGCCCTTTGTCTACACCCCCAAAAAAAAAAAACTTTCTTTTTTTTTTTTTTTTTTTTCATTTTTGTACAGTGCAGTTATATCTTCCTTGAAACACATATACATATATAGATCTAGGGTTATAAAGCCTGTAGTATGCACAGCTAACATCCGTTACAATCCATTGAAACAAGTTGAGAATTGCATATGTTCCTGTCAGTCATTAATTCAGTTTTCACTTTCAATTAGATTTTATTGCTGCACCTAGTTTGAGAATTCAAATGTTTTGTCTTTTACAGTGCTTTATCAAAGAAGACCCATGATGGAACAAAAACGAAAAAAATTAAGACTGAACAGCTTCTCAGAGTGGACGACTTTGATTTTAGTATGAGACCCGCGTTTGCAGGTAAATATGAACGGGTCCTTCCTTCTTTGATTTTAGTATGAGACCCGCGTTTGCAGGTAAATATGAACGGGTCCTTCCTTCTTTGATTTTAGTATGAGACCCGCGTTTGCATTAACATATCAACGGGTTCTTCTTTGATTTTAGTATGAGACCCGCGTTTGCAGTTAACATATCAACGGGTTCTTCTTTGATTTTAGTATGAGACCCGCGTTTGCAGTTAACATATCAACGGGTTCTTCTTTGATTTTAGTATGAGACCCGCGTTTGCAGTTAACATATCAACGGGTTCTTCTTTGATTTTAGTATGAGACCCGCGTTTGCAGTTAACATATCAACGGGTTCTTCTTTGATTTTAGTATGAGACCCGCGTTTGCAGTTAACATATCAACGGGTTCTTCTTTGTAGGGGATTCTACTCACGTACAAGGAATGCTTTTAAACTCCGCTTAAAAGGTGTGGTAATGGTGCCCCCTAGAGTTGATCAACGCAATTCATTAAGGGATATTTTTTGTTTTCTCTTTGTTAAAGCTGATTTTAATACAATACAAAGTGCATTTAACTACACATGCCAAGTACTATGTAAGAACCTGCCCATAGCCAAAGATATTTGCCCCAAAGGCAAGTTAAGTAGTAAATAACAACGGCAGACAATTAACCCTGTAATGCCCATTTCAGCCATCCCTGTGTATTATTATTTTTTAAATCCAGCCCCACAAGCCAGAATTTTTCATATGCAGTACACAGGGGGGAATGTGTTTTGTACAAGAAATGGAATCAAGTTACATAACTAGCTGTTCTCATTTCAGAAATGCTTGGGCACTACAAGCTTAAAGCAGGAAATCAAATACTGGTATAGGGTAACAGTTTTCTTGAAATAACACCATAGAATATACAGAATTTACAGTGAAATATAATTTTGTGTGTCTGTTTACTACATTTTTCCATAGTTTAGCCTGCGTGCATCCTGCTTTATCAGAAATCTGTGAACTAAATCTCTTCCAAGACTTGGTTCAGGGGGATTGTAATTGAAGTTTATTTCATTCGAAACGGATACTGTATGACAAGATGGCACAACAGGCAGCAGAGAAAACCAAGTTCGGAATGTGGGAAGTCCTTTTCTTACACTGAGAGTAAGACATCCATGGAATGGAATTGAAGACGTACTGAGGGGCTGCCTTTGGGCGGGCAGTCTGCTTAACCAGCCTCAATTGACCAGGTTGAGAAAGAAATTTGCCAACATTTCTGCACCGGGCCATTCTTCTTGTATTCCCTTTCCACAACCCAAAACCAATAGGCACAGATGTGCCAACAGTGAACCTCTACTAATGGGCTTTTCCTCCAGCTCAGATTTTTAATCTGTTTGCATCCAGTGCATTAGCTACCAGTAATTATTTACATTAGGGGGTGTCAACCAGATTTAGGCCAGCGTTGGCTAACATTTCTTGTGTAGCTTTAATTAAGTATTTAGTTTGAGAATTATTAACTGAAACACTGGAAATATAAAAGTTACTTTCAGAGGAAAAGCTGTCAAAATGCAATTAAAAGAGTACTTTAAGCAGAACCGCATGGTGTGCAGGGTGAGCTATACAGTCAGGGGAACGTTGGGACTGTTTCTCCCCATTACGCACCACGTCAGCTCAGGCAGACATCTGCAGGGTTGGCCTCTGTCCTCTGCTCTCGAGTTCCTGGGTGTGGAAGAGGAAGCTGGCTCGCTAGTGGAGGACATCCACTGAACCTTCAGTTCTCCTGAGCTGTGTGAGGAATTGCTGTGGTGAGAGGAAAAAAGAATGTATGTTTGTCAATTACTGTTCAGCAAAGGAGTCTGATTTGGGAAAAAATATTAGTAGCCATATATTTAGCAGTGGAATCGGTTACAGTCACAGCATCTAGAAAAAACAGTATGAACAAAATGTCGTTTTAATGCATTTTGCCAGTGAGAGTTTCTGTTTCCAATACCTAATGTGTACACTGGTCCCTTTAAAACTAAACCTGTAATCATCTGGTTCTGACTCTGGACAGATAATTTCGTGAGCAGCTGTGTCAAACAGGGTTAGGGGTGAACAATTTGTGCTAATTTAAACTGTTCTTTAAAGTGCTCCAAAAAACCAACATGACCGCTTTGTGTTCTCTTAGCCTAATATTCTTAATTATAACATGACCTTCACAGCCCCCTTGCAGAGATTAATGACATTGTGTAATGACTTCTAAGACTCTGATTTCTAATGCGGTATGTTTTAGCTGAATTCCCTGTAGCTTGCAGCAGGGTCAGCACTAATCCAAGCAGGGATGTATAACGGTGGGATTAGTTTAGGCTGCTAACCCATATCCAGTATCATTTTCTGTAATGTACAGTGCTTCTGCACACTTTAAATCTGATAAGGCTTTTTAGTCAAACATTCTTCTAACATAAATATGTTTCATTCTCAAGAACATTTCCGAATGAGAGGAGGCCATTTGGCCCATCAATTCTTGTCCGGTTCCTAGTAGCTTGTTGAGGCGAACAAAATGAATGTTGCTTTTCTTTTAACTGAACAAAAGATCTGCACCTTGCTGGGAACTTGCTGGAGACAGTAACAGGAGGCTGGCTGATTAGTTCACAGAGTGAAGCTTCAAGGAGGGAGGAAGCATGTTTTTGGGACACTGCTGATTTAGAAGGTTCCAGAAACCTGGAATAATTACTGAAAACTGGACAATGCCAAAACCAATTAAACAAATGCAAAACTATTGCTATTGACTGCTGTACACATGCCTCTTAGGCCCATCCCTAACCTTGTTTACACATGTCACTGTTTACTGGTCACATGTGAATATAATCTTCTTTCAAAGCTGTTAATGGATAATTACAATTTGAAACGGATGGCATCTTTCCTCATTCTCTATTCGTATTGTATGGTTTTGAACGCGGGGAGACTGTGATTTGCAAAAGAGCCTCGATTTGAATGGTCACAGGGTTAGCCCCTCATGAGGTCATGACATGGTTGGATGTGATTTGAAACCGTCTGCTTTGATTTGTAAACTACAAACAGGATTTAATGAAGAATTATTTCTTGTATGTTTCCTTTGTGGGATCTTTTTGGATCTGGTTTAGGTGGATTCAAGAATGTTTCTGTTTAAGCTGTCATTCTGGATTTTCAGTGAATCCTCTAGATTCCATTCCTTTGTTTGGTGTCACGATACTTCTGTGTGCCTATGCTATTCCAGTGCTGTACAGGGCTGTGAACCTTCCTTAAGCTGCCTAGCTGTTTCTGTGAAATGTCTTTCATTAGGAAACTATTACAAGTCAGTTAGCATCTGCTCATGATGTCACAGGGAAGCTTCAGTAAATCCATCAAAGAGCACAACAGCGCCTCCTAATGGCCAGGCGCCCAACAGACAGAGCTTCCCCAGTCTTGTTCAGTGGCTTTACTCCCCAGGATGAACCCAGTCGAGATATCATATCTTGTGATCCCTGTTTGTAAACCGCAGACAATACCGTACAAACCACACTCACACAATTATTTACCAAGATCATACTAATGGCATTTTTAAAATATGTAGCTGTTTAAAAAAAAAAAAAAACACTCCTAAAAGCTGAATTTGTGAAGTACAGCTCTTTTTTGAAATGTAATTTCTGCCCCTTCTGCAAACCATGAGTTAGTAAGTGGAATGTATCTATACAAGATCACGGAAACAGAGGCATCAGAAATGACAACAGCACACCTATAGGGGTCATTTCCACAACACCTAGTGTCAGAAATGCAGCTTTTTCAATGTTGATGATGTACATTGTCTCATCATGGTACTGTAGGTACGTTTGTATTGCTTAAATTCCCACCCACCCTCTACCCCCAATCACTCACACTCACACTCCACTTATGTAGCGTGTAACTGCATGGTGGCTGGCATGGGGAATGCAAATCTCTTATTTAGAATTTTGTTTTCCTGTTAAGCTTTAAGCACTGCTTGTTGCTAAAGAATTTGGCAAACTATCTGAAGCATCGCTGGCTGGCTGGCTGTAGAGTTGACTTTACGAAAAGATGACCGCATGGATTAACACGGCCAGCAATCTCATGTCTTGTGTCAGGGTGGTAGCTGTTTAGCTCTGGAGGACACAGGGGGACTGTTTTATTTTAGGACAGTTTAAAGAGATTAGGCAACTAAACACTAAATGCACCTCTTGTTTGTTTTAGCTTTGTTACCCATAGTGCAGTCCCAGTTCAAACCACTATATCAGGGTTTGAAGCACAGCAGCTTACTGCTGAAGGAGAATTAAGACATTCAGTAGCATGTAAATGTTGGGGGGACAACAATTTTCCTGAGTGGTGACTGCAAAGACTGGTATAATATATAATGTTGTACTTAGCAGTCCTTAGCCAGAAACCTATTTTTGAAGGTCAAATGAATAGAAAATGTCATAGCCAGTCATTCTGCTGGTAGTAAGTGGATCATATTTTGGGGGACTACTACACTTGTGGGAGAGACTGCGCATTAAAATCTCTTTCATATTTTTAAAGAGGAGACCATTTTCTATTCAGGGATACCAAGATATTGGGAGCAAGTAGTCTGAGTGGAGTTATCTGGCAACAAACTCCCCATCCCCAGTTTCACTGCTTACCAAGAAAAAAAAGAGAATGTTTTGGGGTACTGTTATACATGTGAGACGAATTGCTCATTAAAATCTTTTGTATATACTGAGGAGACGATTATGTACTCAGAGACACCAGAGTATTTAGTAAGTAAGGGGTCTGAGTGAGGAAAAATACAATCCCCACCCCTAGTCTTGCTGTAAATCGTTTGTTGTTTCCATAATCTGTGTCTGTAATGTATATAGCGCCATTTTTGTATGGGGTTAATGTGACCATTAAAAGAATAGTGAGGGCCACTGCTTTTATAGAGCATGTTTATATCTGCTGTTTTAAAGACATTTTGTTTAGTAACACTCACAACCTGCCATGTGATGACAATGAAAAGCCGCAGCTGAGCATGCAGGACTGGTGTGGAGTACTGGGCGGTCCATGAGTCTGGAGTAAATACAGTGTGCGTGGCATGTGCCCTTTCAAGCAAGCCTTCAGCAATGTCATCTGTAGGGCAGTGCTTGCCCTACAAAAGTCATAATAAAAAAAACTTGGAATGTGTCAGCCACAGCACGTGAGACCCACATAGCAAATGACTCATATGATTTATGGTATTTTTTTTTATTAGCTATGTGTTACGACATCTTAGCATTTACATCACAGCGTTAGTATATCACAGCACGTACTGATTCTGTACTGTTAGTATATCACAGCATGTACTGATTGTGTACAGCGTTAGTATATCACAGCACGTACTGATTCTGTACTGTTAGTATATCACAGCATGTACTGATTCTGTACTGTTAGTATATCACAGCATGTACTGATTGTGTACAGCGTTAGTATATCACAGCACGTACTGATTCTGTACTGTTAGTATATCACAGCATGTACTGATTGTGTACAGCGTTAGTATATCACAGCATGTACTGATTCTGTACTGTTAGTATATCACAGCATGTACTGATTGTGTACAGCGTTAGTATATCACAGCACGTACTGATTCTGTACTGTTAGTATATCACAGCATGTACTGATTGTGTACAGCGTTAGTATATCACAGCACGTACTGATTCTGTACTGTTAGTATATCACAGCATGTACTGATTGTGTACAGCGTTAGTATATCACAGCACGTACTGATTGTGTACAGCGTTAGTATATCACAGCACGTACTGATTCTGTACTGTTAGTATATCACAGCATGTACAGGTTCTGTACTGTGTTAGTATGTCACAGCATGTACAGATTGTGTACTGTGTTAGTATATCACAGGAGATACAGACATTACATCTCTATAGAAGTAAATGGGGCAATCAGTTCCACTTTGTTTCATAGACAATTTACCTCATTGTTCTGGGTTAGCTGTTTTTCTTTCTCTGGTCAGTTACATTATGGTCTATATAGCATGTAGGATCATCTATGTTTAGACATGTATTTCCTTGACTCATTTATTAGATCATCCTTAATGTGTGTTTGACTGCAGGAGACGCATTTAATCTAAAGATAAGCATCTTCTGTAACCTCCTTTGATAAAACTGAACCTGTTAATATGCTACTTTACATCATTTGAAAACCTCACTTTGGGAGTTAGAGCTTGTGTATAACCACGGGGGCACCTCAAGCCATAACAGTGTACCCATTTTTATTTAAAGGTCCTGCCATTCCTGTTGGGGTCGATGTTCAGGTTGAAAGTTTGGACAGTATTTCAGAAGTAGATATGGTAAGTAAACTGGTAGTTGCCAATGCAGTTTTTGTAACAGAACAAAACCTGAAGCTGGTCTTGTGGTGTAGTTTACAGAACAGATTGGACTCCTGATATATTGTTTGTACTTCAGCTACGTAGTGGGACCACTGAGCATGGCTGTGATGTGTTGGATACATCAGTGTCTCTTTTAACTGCCTGTTTGAATCACATCAATATGGGTTTCTTTTTAACCTTTCCTTTACACACAACCTTTAACCTTTCCTTTATTGTGTGTGTGTGTGTGTGTGTGTATATATATATATATATATATATATATATTTTTATTTTTTTTTTTTTTATTGTATTTTTTTATATAGTATTTTCAAAGTTAATTTCTTCAGATTCACAGTCGGTTTAGGCAGATTGGATTCCTATAAAGTAAAATATAGACCCATAGTTTCTGAATATAATGCACTAAAAGTCATGTTTCTTTTTTATTCAACAGTCAGTTTTAGAAATTATGTGACTAGTGCATTCATCTTTTTTTTAATTAATAAAAGAGAAGTCATGTGCTGCTTCTGCTTGAGTCTGACTTCAAGTGAATCAGGCAGGCTGTGCTGTGAATGGGAGCTTTAGTGACGGTCACTGAAACTACTGTTATTGCAGGATGCGGAACCCCATTGTAAGTGATGCTAGAGAGACTGCACTTGTCATATAGTGACATGTACAGCTATATCCTCCCCAAGCAGCGGTAACAGCGCAGTAAAGTCCTGAGACACTCCTAATGGTTTCTGTGAAACAATGTGTGTGAAAGAGAGTCACTATCCAGTAACAACACTGAAGAAACGTTTGAAGGAGAAGTCTTGTCAATGTGTCTTGTGTTCTAATATCAAAATCGAATGTGACTGAAATGCTCCATGAATGTAATCGTTGCCAGTCTCTTGTCAGAATCATTGTGAAACTGACCCGTGATAAGCAGCTCTGACAGAACAAGATAGATTAAAGCCATATCTAACGGACTGTGATCACCTATCCTGTTTACAGCTCTTGTATTTTCCATATGTCCCTATTTAATGATGTCGGGTTCAGAAAGTGAACCCCTTCACCTCCTAGCTCCTCATTGTCTCCTCAGGGGGTTCCGCTTGTGGTGCAGTGAAGAATGTACTTCTTAACAAAGCACTTTCTGTATATCAATATGGCTTTGTTAACAGGATAGGCAAGGACAGTTTATAATCCATGTGGGTCTATGAGAGACGCTGATGCGCTTACATTTGAAACCCCTGCCTCAGATGAAATTCACAATGATTACATCCATGAAGTGAAAGAGCTGAATCTCAATTACCAGCTGATAATGACAAGTCAAAGTACAATAGCATGGGGCACTAAGGGGTTAAAGGTTGAAGGTTTCTAATTGAAGTCTTTGTGATTGAAATACACAAATGGCTTGACAGGTATCAATTGAATTATTACAGGAGAGTTGAAAAGTCAGGGTAAAACACTACAAATCAGAAACCCTAAGTATACTGCAAGCATCACCTGTGAAGGGTAAGGAGGTTCAAAGTAGTCAGATGTTCCAGCAGTCAAACTGCCGACATTGATTACAATGCATGTTTGTGCCACTGACTCTGCCATCATGCCTGCCCAAACCATGACAAATGATCTGCAAAAACATATAAATCTGCTTCAGTTTATATTCCTTGGGTCCTCACTTCTGTATTAGTACACTGCAGTTACCTTACAGTTGCACATATTGGCAGGGGAGCTTAGGCTGGTTAATACTCTGCTCCCTGTGAAAAGGTAGTTTGTATATGTTAGCCCATATGGGCTTGTGGACCAGCATAAGCACCTACATGGCTGAGAATATGTGCAGTCATGTGGGCTACACATTATAAACTAGCACCACCACTGTATCTGGACTACACTTCCCACCAGTATGGGTGACTTTACTGTTGTTCCTTCGAATACAGGACTTCACCATGACACTTTACCTGAGACATTACTGGAAAGATGAGCGCCTTTCCTTTCCCAGCACCAGCAACAAAAGCATGACTTTTGACGGCAGACTTGTCAAGAAGATCTGGGTCCCAGACGTGTTTTTTGTCCACTCCAAGAGGTCCTTTATCCACGACACCACTACGGACAACATCATGTTGCGGGTCTTTCCTGATGGACATGTGCTGTACAGCCTGAGGTGAGGGAGGAGGCCTGCATTGCTGTGCATCACTGTGATCTGTTTTTACAGCAGGTTAGAAACAGCACCAGGCATAAGCTTTTAACCCCTTGAGGGTACACAAGGAACCGAGCGCTTGTTTAAATGGTTTCTTCTTAAAATACATTTGAAAGTGACTCAAATATCACAAGGAGGAAACCGACAATTTGGAGGACGACGTCCAACCTGTCAGTAAATTGTAAACCCTATTTCATTGCAAAAATAAGAATACCTTAAAGGGTTAAAATGGTTTTGTTAATGTCTCTTGTGTTACCGGTTTTACTGTGAGCCGAATGTGCAACACCTAGAGCTTGTTACTTAGGCACTATGATTAATTACAGTAAGCTCATAGTAAACTATTATGCAGTGAGTCTTATTGCCATCCCTGCACTTTAGCTGTGTTCCAGGAATAGCATTCTAGTGATGCCACTGACTGCTGTTCATTGAACATCGGGACTCTGAAGGGCTTTTGTTTGGCACATGTAACCTTGATGGTCATATCTTTTCAGTATTGTGGGACAACCTTAAGGTACTCAAACTTCACTATTGTAAAAATCTTGTGATATGGTCCAATGTCCACTGGGAGCAAGGTTGAAACCACCAAACGAAACTCATCACTTGGTTTGATCCTGACTCTCCAGAGGTGAAAGACATGATAGTGTAATATAGTGAATTAGACTGCCATGTAATCATGACCTGGCCATGTGGTCATTACAATTTCAGATTTCCTTCCAATCATTCTGGGACCCATCATTCAGATTTGAAAGTTTCAAACAATTGTTTCTCTTTGCTTGAATGTTTAGGGTCACCGTGACAGCTATGTGTAACATGGACTTCAGTCGCTTCCCCCTTGACACTCAAACTTGCTCGTTGGAGCTGGAAAGTTGTAAGTAACACAAATACTTCACTTCACCTTTTATAGTGTTGAAGACTTGGTTGCCCTAGACGCACAGTAAAAAGTATTTTTATTTGTCTTGATGTTCAGTATTGTAAGATATCTTCATGAAATGCAGTCATTTTTAGTTTCTTCACTCTGCCCTTTTTTGTGTAGTGAACATTTCCTTTCTAATAGTTTTCCGAAGGGTAGGGACATTTTTCAAACTTGAGTTCTTGCAATTTATCAGCTTTTCTTTCTTTGGCTTGCTAATCTCTTTCAAACTCCTATGCAGGAGTGGTGCATCATTTGATCTCAAAGTGGTTAGAAAATGAACCTGGGGCAGTGGTGTATTTCTTACCCTTATGAAAGCGTTCAGTGTGAAATGTGTGCAACACTTTCAGATTGTTTACCTGTAAAGTACTGACCCAGCCTAGCTAAGAACTGTCAATTTTTACTACACATGGGCTGATGCTTGACAGCCCAACATGCTCTCTGATCATCGGATTCACTGAAGCTTTCAGGCTTATTTAGTTTTAAATAAGCAGCATCTGCGTTAGAAAGCAATGCCATGCTGATTGATTGGGCTGTTTACACATACAATACTGTAGTAAATGTGTGCCAGTGTCCTGTTCTCTTCCTACAGTATCTAGGTAAGTCCACTGTGGCAGAACATGTGGCAGCCATGAACTATGTTGTTAAACCCATGTATCCTTCTGCAGCACCAATCCCACCTGACACCACTTAAGAGTCCCAAGTATTGAAAATGCAGTTTCATGTTTCAGTGCACCCACTAGGTTATAGTGGAATTCTAGATGCCTATAACACTCCATTTACTCAATCATCACAGAACAAAAAGTAACATTAAAACAGGTAATATCATGCCTTAATATTTGAATGCATATATTTTACAGATGCCTACACAGATGAAGATCTCATGCTTTACTGGAAGAACGGTGAAGAGTCTTTAAAAATAGATGAAAGAATATCCTTGTCTCAGTTTCTTATACAGAAGTTTCATACTACCTCCAGACTAGCATTCTACAGCAGTACAGGTATAACTCATTGTAACCTGCTAAACATATGAGTGGCTCTCGCAATACACATGGGAGATGAAGCGCTGCAATCATCTGGGGGGGACAACATGGTATCAACAATGATCAAGTAGCTTTAAAAAGTTTACAGAAAACAGAACAGAACACCTGCAGAGTTGTTGCAGGGGGAGCACGGTCTGGATTCTACTGTGACTTTCTAAACACAGATCACATGTCATATGTGAAATTTGTGATATGTTTTCAATTTCGTTCTCCCGGCTGAATTATCCGGGAGAGGTTAAAAATGTCAAACCAATCAGGATTGTGTTTTAAATACATCTCTGCAATGCATACAGCACAAGACACATCAAAGGTAAAGAGGTGTGCTTCTAGACACTGCAGGGAGTTGTGTATTTCCTTAAACTGAGGTCAAACCCTTCCAAGCAGTAATCATGGCATCACCAAAATCAACACCTGTCAAACTTTTTCAGGTTCGAAAAAGAGGGATGTACAATATTGAAGACCATTGCACTAATAATAATAATAATAATAATAATAATAGATTAGGAATTGTGTGGCATGCTGTTTAATACGACTGAACCTGAGTGCTATTTCAGCAAGCCGGTGTACAATGGTGTGTATGAGTCCAAGGCTGGCTGATAACGCAATAACCAAGTCCTTTTGCCACTTGCAGGTTGGTACAACCGTCTGTACATCACCTTCACGCTCAGGCGACACATCTTCTTCTTCCTGCTCCAGACCTATTTCCCAGCCACTCTGATGGTCATGCTGTCCTGGGTGTCCTTCTGGATTGACCGCAGGGCTGTGCCGGCTCGAGTGTCGCTCGGTGAGAAAACATCCTCGTCACTCACAGCTTGTTAAACAGCCTGTGCTACTAAGAACGTCACCTCTCGATGTATTTTGCATGTTTGGATTCCCCCTCCAAGAGAATTTCCTCCTGAAACTGTTTATTAGCAGCTGAAATAGATTCACAGATATGCTTCAAATTAAGGATTTATGCGAGTTATTCAAGTATAATAAGCTTCAAAAAGTTAAACAAGTTCTTCCTGTTGTTCCACCTCCAGGTATCACCACGGTGCTGACCATGCCCACCATCATCACTGGAGTCAGTGTAATACTGCCCCAAGCATGCATAAAGCCCTGTTAATAACAAGGCCTTGTTAATTCTGTGCAGGTATCACCACGGTGCTGACCATGCCCACCATCATCACTGGAGTCAATGTAATACTGCCCCCAGCATGCATAAAGCCCTGTTAATAACAAGGCCTTGTTAATTCTGTGCAGGTATCACCACGGTGCTGACCATGCCCACCATCATCACTGGAGTCAATGTAATACTGCCCCCAGCATGCATAAAGCCCTGTTAATAACAAGGCCTTGTTAATTCTGTGCAGGTATCACCACGGTGCTGACCATGCCCACCATCATCACTGGAGTCAATGTAATACTGCCCCCAGCATGCATAAAGCCCTGTTAATAACAAGGCCTTGTTAATTCTGTGCAGGTATCACCACGGTGCTGACCATGCCCACCATCATCACTGGAGTCAATGTAATACTGCCCCCAGCATGCATAAAGCCCTGTTAATAACAAGGCCTTGTTAATTCTGTGCAGGTATCACCACGGTGCTGACCATGCCCACCATCATCACTGGAGTCAATGTAATACTGCCCCCAGCATGCATAAAGCCCTGTTAATAACAAGGCCTTGTTAATTCTGTGCAGGTATCACCACGGTGCTGACCATGTCCACCATCATCACTGGAGTCAATGCGTCGATGCCCAGGGTCTCCTACATTAAGGCTGTGGACATCTACCTGTGGGTCAGTTTTGTGTTTGTGTTCCTGTCTGTGCTGGAGTACGCTGCAGTGAACTACCTGACTACCGTGGAAGAGCGCAAAGAGAGGAAGCACAGAGAAAAGGTAACAGCGTTTCATTTCCATTGTACAAAGTCATAGCGTTTACAACATTAATAATATAATAACATGGGCTGGTCTTCATTTTTACCTGCAGCAACTGCCTTGTACCTGTGGAATGTCCCACGCCAGGACGATGATGCTGGACAGGACCTACAGTGATTCTGACGCCAACAGCCTGGCCGGCTACACCAAAACACAAGTGGCTTCAGACGAGCAGGAGAAGATGATGGTCCATCTCTCCATGAGCAACGAGTCCACGGCAACCAAAAAGAAGGGCATCTTGAGAGGTTACCGGGGATTCCGGATTATAAAGAATACGCACGCCATTGACAAGTACTCCAGGATGATATTCCCAGGAGCTTACATATTTTTTAACTTGATATACTGGTCCAGTTATTGCTGATCTCTCATGACAGGGACCTGCAGAACATTTCTCTTGGTATTGGTATCAGTTCCATCTTGGAGGAAAGTGTATGCTGGACCCACAGAAAGACTAAGCTGCTAAAGGAACTGACATCATTCCAGTTACCAATCAACATACACAGTGTTTTAATGATGGATCTACCTCTGCTCTGGTATTGTTTTAATAGCACTACAGAAGGAAGAAGAAAATCACTACAATTTTAACAGATATCTATGTGGACTCCAGGGCAAAAAATCGACATTTTCTGTATGCCTTCTTTATCAGTTTGATTAATTCCAAAATAATTTCGCAAAAAAAATTTATCAGTAACATGGGTGAAAGTGGCCGATGATCTTTTTGACTGAAACTCCTGGGGCAACTCTTTTGGCTGGGCGTCTGCATAGGCCCCCTGAAGTTCTGGGGTTGTACATGCTCTCAGATGCATTCTCAGCCATTTTGGGCCACTTTTTCAGAAGCTAATTTGAACTTGACTGTAGAAAAAGAACTTCAGAAATAACTTCACTTACAACTTGTCATTTTACCAGATGGACCAACCTGATAAATCACACAAGGATAGTTAACAAGCATCGTTTTTTAAATGTTACTGATCAAACCTTTTACACATATGCTCAATTCACCTAATTTAAGGAGTTTGACCATTTTCAACATTGATAACTAATAACCAACTCTAAAATAAAACTTTTGCATTAACAGTTTATTTAACTGTATAATAACAAAAATCTAAACGAAACTCACTTTGAGTGTAGATAAGATCTGGACCAGTAACCTTTCGTATTCAGTAACACCAAGTCAGTTTTGGTATCTATAGGTGAGTGTTTCATTCTAAAAGCAGTACAACAATTCACTGTTTTAATCAATGTCAAAAGCAATATTATTGTGTGTCACAATTCTAGGCACCTAACTTTGTTAAAAAATAGGGGGGCAAACTGAAGGACTAACTGCCGAGTATAGGGAGACAAATGTATTTATTTATTTATTTATTTTAATTAAGCTCACAGAAACCAAGCAAACCTTGCAGTTGTGAAGTTACAATTTTAGTAATTTCAAGCCTACAAAATTAGGCAGGTTTTTCAGCATAAAATGTTGAATATGTACTTCCTGAGCACACATTAATTACAAATACATGTAAGTAATGCCAAATGACACAACCAGCACCAGTGGCATCTCTGCACAGTGTGCACCTAGAATCCATCCCAATACTTCATTCTCAAGCAAATGCAAATACTTTATTTTGCTGAATAAAACAATGAAGGACCAGTCAAGAGTTGTTTCTTGTTTTATACCATTAAAGTTGTCTTATTCCTCTAAGAAACTGTGTCTTTGCCTTCGTTCTTACTTCTAAATATGATCCATTGCGTTACAGGGCAACGTTTACCCATAATAAAATAACTTCAAACAATATTGTAACTGCTGCTACTGCAACCAAGTCATTTCTAGCAAGCATTAAAATATTTATATTCTTTACTTTAAATATTCTTTACACTTGGAATCGTGTACATTATTTTATAGCTTTAACAAGGGCTGACTGTGAGCAGAACGACCGGGAGAGCATAATCAAACATTTTAATTACCTCACGTTTTCAGATAAGTGCCTTTTAAAGTAAGATGACACTACTGTGGTTTGCAGTATCCAAACTGCCCAGCATCTTCAGTATAGCTGGTTTAACATTAGCTGTTGTAAATAGTGCAGTGCAGACTATGGCCCCTAGTATTCATCAAAGTGTCAGTTCCAAAAATCGTTCTTATGACTGGATTTAATAGGGTGTCCGCCTTTTCAAAATGCAAAAACGGGACACCTGCCATTTTTTAAGGGGGTTGGGGGGTGTTGAATATATATATATATATATATATATATATATATATATATATATATATATATATATATATATATATATATATATATATATATTATATATAATAGAATTAAATATCAATTTATCAACTTTTCTTAAAAACATTTTCACCTCGATATCCAATTCTAAAATCTTTTCTACATAATGTAGAAAAAAAATTGCACTTCTCCCTTATAGGGTAGTCCTTCCTTTACCCACATAACACTATCAGTGTCGCTTCAACCTTTAGACTCAGCCATTTCTCAAAAACAAAGAAAACATTGAAATTAAAATATTCTATGAATTGTATTTTGGTTGCTGTCGCCAAAGCAGATCAGTGTGGCTATCCAATGTGTCAATCATTCTGGGGTTGTGTGCATTGCAAAATGATGCGGCAGGGGCAGGGTCTTTTCTCCAAACAGATATGCTATGGTTTGACTGTGGTGCTAAACTATGATTGCACTAGGTCTGGGAATCTCGGACAAATTCCATCCTGGAGCCGTTTAGACCGGGACCGGGACTTCATATTTTCATAATTAAGGAAACTCCTCCGGCTAAATGTAATGGTACTCTTCACTTTGACCTCTGGTCTAATATGCTGGCTGTATTCCTTGTAATAGCTTGCAACATTGTGTAATGAGCAAAGCAGAGCCATATCTAAGTTTGTATTGCTGCATTTACTTTCCAATGCGTAATACATTTTATAAAACTTCTGTGACGTGACTGTAGAGAATCCCTGTAATGTATATAATACTTGTAGCTTCTGCAGTCTCAGCGAGGGATGAGAATCGTCAGTGCCATCGTTGCAGAGCTTTGTTAAACAAACAGCACATGTGTGTCGCCCCTGTGGTTCACTCATTGGTTATTTTTGCATTATTGATTTAGAACCATTATTTTTGTGTCCAGGAACCTTGTTATGATACACAGAGTGAGTCCAATTAAAAAGAACACTGTTTTAAAGAAATACGTGTTAAGACTTCCTCGTATTTTAATTATTATTATTTATTTTTTTGACACCCTCTTGCATTTTTTAATCAAGCTCGCTACAGTTTAGGAGAGAAAACTGCTCTGGACTGCTTCAACCTCACCTGCTATAGCACACGTGCAGTGCTGCAGCCCAGAAAACTGTGATCAAATACAATCTGTAATGGTAACTCAGTGACCTTGATAGATCTGCAGTCACATGCTGCCTATTGAACTGTGTAATTAAAAATGATCCTGTGGATACCGAGCAGCAATGGAAACATTAAGAGCACAGATTAGTGGTGACTTTATCCATGAATATAACCCTGACCGTTTCTGATAACCATTGCAGGTCAATTCATAAACAACAAACCATATAAAAACATTGGAACTATGTGGCACTATTTCAGCTTAAGAAAGGATACAGTACACCTATTAAATACATGGGTTATTTGCACATATGAATGATGCATACGGATAGGGGCAATTCAAAAAGCTAAAAACATTAAACAGGGATACTGCGGCACAACACATTTTTTTAAAGAAATTATTCTGAGGGGGCCAGGCGCCACCCCTGGAGGGGGTAACTGCAGAAGTTCTTCTGAGAGATCCCCTTCCTTTTGG
Organism: Polyodon spathula; assembly: GCF_017654505.1. Taxonomy (NCBI): domain Eukaryota; kingdom Metazoa; phylum Chordata; class Actinopteri; order Acipenseriformes; family Polyodontidae; genus Polyodon; species Polyodon spathula. The sequence continues at coordinate 4,144,465 of NC_054538.1, read as the reverse complement.
AAATCTTTGCTTTTACAAGGAGTCAAAGCTTCTAATTCTGGATCTTACTGGGTTACATTTTATCTTTCTAATCTAATAAAGTAACAATGTAAGACTAACCCTCTGCATCATTTGTTCTGCTCTGAATCAAACACAAATCCCCCTATTGTTGCCCAGGTCAAAACTGAAACTTCGGACATCGCTGATGATTACTAGTTATCAAAGATCAAAATAAAACACATTTCACAAATCTTTTGGCTGTTCTGGTGCTTGATAATCTCTTAAATTGCTTTTTTTTTGTTATGTAAAGTTTTAAAACATCTTTCACAGAAGGCTTTCTTTTGTAGCAGGATACAATCAACCACTGTTTTCAGTGGTTCTCAGCTAATTGTGATTCTTGGACTTTTTAGTGCAGTAACTGGTCATGTTGTGTGATGCACTGACATTGCAGAGTCTGATCCCTGCAGATGAGGTTAGAAGCTCTATAGCTGCCTGAGCAAGAGCTTTGTCATTTAACCACTCTGCTGGACAAACAAACGAAGTGGCATCTACGCACTGGAATGCAGTTCTGTTACTGTGTTCTACAGGCAGCAGTGGTGCAGTCACGCTGGAACGCACTGGAACGCAGTTCTGTTACTGTGTTCTACAGGCAGCAGTGGTGCAGTCAAGCTGGAACGCACTGGAACGCAGTTCTGTTACTGTGTTCTACAGGCAGCAGTGGTGCAGTCAAGCTAGAACGCACTGGAACGCTGTTCTGTTACTGTGTTCTACAGGCACCAGTGGTGCAGTCAAGCTGGAACGCAGTTCTGTTACTGTGTTCTACGGGCAGCAGTGGTGCAGTCAAGCTGGAACGCACTGGAACGCAATTCTGTTACTACAGGCAGCAGTGGTGCAGTCAAACTGGAACTTGCATAATAGTTAAGCTCACATGACTCACATCTCCCACACAACTTAATGATTCAGTCAGTATTCCTATTAATGCAATGAAAAGAGCATTAGGAGCTTCTTATATTACAAACTACTTCTTTAAGGCTTAAAAAATGCTGACAAAGACGACAGCAGCAGTGCATTGACTACGACTGTGGACACAACCACAAACAAAGCCAGTGACACACAGACATATTAATAAAGTCAAGCCTTCTGACAAGATGGAGAAATGTGGAAAGAGTTGTAGAAATGTGATTAACGCATGACCTGTTATATGTGTTACTAGACGTTCAGTATACACATACATTGTGAAATATCAAAAAATCAATACCACCAAGCTTCAGAATCAATTGGAGTTAGTCATAGCAGTTCATAATGTTCAGCAGTATAAGCGCTATGTTTTAGTGCGAGAGGTCCGCTTTCCCGCCCGACCTCCGCCTGTGTGTGGATTGTGTTCATTTTATTTCATACTGCACATCACAAACAATAAACAAAACCTTTTTAAAAAAAAAAGCATCAGTATCGCATTGCACAATAACACAAAGCAAATTAAATATCTGCTTGCTGATGCGGTTTTTATCTTAGCCAGCAAGGTGTTCACGTGTGGCAGCAATGCACTAGCAAAAGCCACAAATCAGTGACGTCAGCTCCCTAGCAACAAGCCTCCTGTGTTGGGAATGGATTATTTCAATGCAGCGGGTTTGTGCATTTGAGAAAGGAGAGGAAGGCACATGAAATTAATTGGAGACTGAAGTTGATGAGAAGTAATTACTCTAAAATGATGCACTGCTTTTTATACTAAAAATGACAAAAAACAGGTTGCATAGAGGATTTATACTGGACCCTGACATCCCGATAAAACGAGGGAGTGCTTGTACAGTATTTATTATTAGCCTATTTCTTTTTCTACGGGTCTCTCGTTATATCGCAGCCCTCGAAAATATAGCAGATTTATATTGGACCCCGACACCTGTGATATATCGAATAGGTGGCTGTGGCAATATGGTTAATAGTGTGCAGGTGCAGGTGATCAATAAACAGACAGACAATTGTAATCCAGGTGCAATTTTGTTTAATGGTTGTATTTTGTAATCCAAATAAGTGATGGTGAACAACAGTAAATAATAACATTGTCAATGAGAAGCAATACAGCGGTGTGTATTGCTTATCTGTAATCCGCGGGTTGGCCCTGAAATAATAACAGTCCCATTTTAATTCACCCACACGTAACACAAACACAAACACCGCAGTGCATGCTCTAGTGCTTGTGGTGAAAATACAGTTCTTTAGTGAAAACAAAGTGCAGTGTTGTCCAGGTTCGTGCTGGCTTTTAATGACAGTTCCTGGATCATGTTTAGCCATCTAAATAATTACACACAAATATAATTCAGACAATAAACAAAAAAAACACTCATGACACTCAAGGTTGTTCTCTAACTCAGGTTGTTCTCTAACCAAAACAAAGGAACAGACTACATCACTTCGTCCCCTATTTATACCGTCACACATGACGATTGCAGCTGCTCCTCCAATTATTTCCCTTCCGGGTCGATAAGTTAGTGCACCGAAGCTCCACCCCCTTTCTAAATGGCCCACTTCCTTTTAAACTTAGGAATGAAGTGTCAGGCCAAACAGTCCAGGGTAATCTGTTTCCGTTACTTAGTGCTCTCACAGGTCGGGAGGGAGATTTATCATCAAGAATCGTTGTCTTTCTGTCACAGTGGTGTATGTGTGTGTGTGTGTGTGTGTCCTGTCAATGTTTTACTTTATAATACATATATTTTGTTTTTCAAAGTCTTGGCCCATAGAGTAAATAAGCAATATTATATCTAAGAATTAAATTAAAAAACTGTGATGAGGGTTGTATATGTATATTTTACACAAACGGTAAAACAAAATCTGTCTCCTTTCAACTGTAGTCTAAACTATCATCATCAGTTCACAGTTGGTTAGTACATTAACTCCTAATAAAGGAAAGCTTTAGGTAATGTAATTCCATCCACAGAAAATCTCAAAATCTGGATTAATTCAGTGAAATAAAACAAACAATATCTCTCAATTTTCAAAATAGCCACCACTAGAACAACAACAAAAACATTAAACAGAGGGGAACATTTTGCTCTCGATGAATTAGTGCAAAAAAAGTGTACATGTTTTGTTAATGAAATACTAAATATCCATTAGATCAGATATTTCTCTGCACTTCCAGTGAGGTATTTAGTGGGGTATGGAGCTACGCTGCCCTGTCTTCAAGGACACTGTTGGAAACATACGTGAGAGTCGCTGGTACTTAATTCATGCTAATATTGTACTTGGCTTTCGCTAAGATAATATGAGACAGTAGTTGTGGGCGCTGTAATATACAGTATGAGCCTTCTATGCTTTTCCTCCAGGTAAAGGTTTCCTCCACCACTACACTATTTTTATAAACGAACAATCCTACCAGGATTCCCCAATTCTGCGATCACAGAAATTATCACAGAATTTACAATTCTGCACAGACATTTGCAGAAATGGTCTCACATAAGAAACCTTTATTATTATTATTATTATTATTATTATTATTATTATATATTATTATTATTAAATCAGAAATGCAGCCATGTTGATTTTGATGCCCGCAGCAGCACCCAGCAGCTTCCGTCTAAACTACAGGGTGAATCGCGCACACAGAATATAACTGCAAATGTTTGTGCTGAATAGCACCCCAAAACCTTCCAGGAAGGTATGCCTCGTACCAGCCTCCGGGGGAAAAAAAGTTAGAATAATTAAGACAATAGCGATACTTGCTGAAATGAGGGAGGATATAATCTGAATTACTGGCACCGCACACCAGCAGCTACAATGATACAAATGTGTAACATCTGCAAATATAAACCGCCAAGGACAGTAAAAAACAAAAAAAAATCAGAACTTTCCAACCCCTCCGGGGTCCTCTGAGCGCAGTGGTGTGGGTGTCTTTTGTACAGCGCTATGGGCGCAAGGCTTCGGTATGTCACACCCCTGCATGCCTGCGGGAACAGACATTGTTACACTATTATACACCAACGTGGCCTAGCACAACGTGATAGAGTCATTAAAACCAATTATCTTACATTTCGTTTTCGAATTCGTTTTTGAGTAAATAACAATAAATACACTGTTCATAGAGAGAAACTACACACTACCTCAAACCACAGCAAACCAGCATTTCTGTGACACTGTTCATAGAGAGAAACGGCACATGTGTATTAGTGGGGTGTATTTGCATGCTGCCTGCTGCCTGTGTGTACTGTATACCAAGGACTCAACATTGGATATGTTATGCTGGCTATAGGGAGATAATAAAGCTTAGAGATGAAGTAGTGTTTGTAGTACACATATTCACTCTATATGGGAATGTCACCATGTAAATGTGAGCAATGTAATATGTACAGTTGATCCTGGCTCTAATGTTAAAGACAAAGTGGCATTCGTTTTTCATCAGGAAAGTCTAGTGGCGATATTTCCTGACTCCTCTCACATGAGATTATGTCATAAACGTGACTGAGGCGAGTCATCCAAATCTGACACCAAATGAAATGACCCTCCTTCTTAACCTTTTCAGGGTCCTTCACTTTATGAACTCTAATCAACATGCTGACCGTCCGTTGAACTTCACTACTGTCAAAAATACCAAAACAGCATTTATTAACTACCTAACACAGGGCAGTCAGCGATTGGCACAAGCAAACAAACAAAAATACTGCTCAATTTATGTGATCTTGGGCAAGCACAGTACATGGCTACCACGTTTTAACATGTACTGCAAAATAACACCATACCGGGAGCCCTAAGTATAAGGTACATTGCCTCTATGCAAGACATAAAAGTTCCCAACTCGGCCACCAGGGGGAGCTTTGGTTGTGGTTTCTCATCAGAAAATTCCTGCCAAGTTTTATGCTTTGAACTAAAGTGTAAGGTTTGGGCCATAAACTTGGCTTAACTGCCCCGCTAGATAAAATGCAGCAACAAAATATAATTTTTTTACTTGCCTACCTCTCCACACTAATTAATGACTTGACAATCCCTAGAGACACCTTCCCTCATAACCAGTCTATAGCATGTCATGTCGAGGCTGTGATCAGTGCAAGTAGTTGCCTAGTCCGTTATTAGGTACAAGTCCTAAACAATTGCTTAGATAGTACACAAAAAATGCCACACAGCCTTCTGCAAGCTTGGGTATAGACTTTACCACAGATGGTATGCAAACAGAAAAAAACGTAACAGAGTGTGATCCAAGGTTTTAAAATCCAATTGCACTTTTATTGGCACTGTCAAAAAGATCCCTGTCTCCTATTCCTTGTGTTTTTAATACTTTAAAGAAACGCCTACACATGCGTCATATGGTGCTTCCTGTGCAACACTAGCAGGCATTTCTTCTGTCAGTATATTGTGGAGATAGGAAAGCACACGTATTATTCTCAATCTTCAGTTTAAAACATGAATGAACAAAGCTTCATTTAACTGAGATGATAACGATTCAAAATACATTCAAAATATCAATTTGAATCAGGTGAACATGTAAAACTAACAATAGAAAATGTTTGCAGCCTTAAACTGAACATGAAGCAGTTTTGTGGCTTGGAACTTGGTTTCTGGAGATTAGGTTTCAGGCCTCTAAAAACACCCAGCAATACAATATTTTGTTTTTGTGGTTGTTCCCAACTCCTCTCAGATACACCTTGCTGTGTGCAGGAGTCTAGCCTACTTATATTGACTCTTGGCATGAAGGATCAGTAGTGGGAGGAGGCAGGAATGGATTTAGGTGGTTCACAGCAGTTACTGGCTCCAGCGTAGAGACTGTTGTGTAGCTAATCTGGTTCAAGACCTCTTAACACCACACATGACTTTCTGTTGTTTTAAAGCTGTGGCTCTGCGGTTCCAATTCTGGATTCCGAAGGTTAATGATAAATAAAGCAAGGCCATGCATTAGTAGTGTGTGCCCCAACTGTGCTACTTTTTATATGTGTTAACCTGAGCTTTCAATGTGTACTGTGTTTAACATTCCCTCTGCGCAGGATACAATACTGTTTGTTGGATCTATTGTCTGTCATTTTTGTTCTGGTTTCTCTTTGCTCTTAAAGAGTTTCATGATTTTTGAGAAGGCATTCTGAAATGGGCTGCCTCAGCTGGACACTGGTACTAGCCCCCTGCAAACAGTATCCACTATTCAAGTGTTAGCTGATCCAGCTTTTGTTTGCTTTTTGACATGTCAGTACTTTTGACATGTCAGTATATAAAAAAGACAACGATTTTCATTTTATTTTCTTCTATCACTCATGTATTGCTGTATTACATTGTATAAGCAGATCAAGGGCCAGTAAAACATGAACAAGAAAAGTCAAAACACTAAACATGGTAAAACAAAATGGATCCCATTCAAATATAGCAATACAGCTCTTCTACCTGGGAGGCACACGCTGACTATTTCAGAACTCATTTTGATGCACTGCATGCCTTTGTTTTACATGCTCGCTGTTAATGATGTGGTGATGAATGTTATGTTAATTAATCAATTGAGTAATGATGTAATCATCTATTATAAATGTAACCTTTCCCTTTTCGAGTGACTCCATGTGGATAAAATTACAGACCAGACTGCTTTGTCCTTCAATGAGTCGTAAAACCAAGGTCCTATTGTAAGTGACTCTACAGCAGCAGTTGCCCTAGTCTCTGTAAGTCACTTATAGTGATAAAAGTGTCTGCTAAATTATTATTATTTATTATTATTATTATTATTATTATTATTATTATTATTAAGTTCTCATGTGTTGTGCAGCCCATGTATGCCCAGCCCTGTACTGTACGTGTGCACTTCTCTGTTTTCAGTCCCAGCTTCCCTGTACTGTACGCGTGCACTTCTCTGTGTTTCAGTCCCAGCCCTGTACTGTACGTGTGCACTTCTCTGTGTTTCAGTCCCAGCCCTGTACTGTACGCGTGCACTTCTCTGTGTTTCAGTCCCAGCCCTGTACTGTAAGTGTGCAATTCTCTGTGTTTCAGTCCCAGCTTCCCTGTACCTGTGGTCTGTCTCACCCGCAGCCCATCAGCTCTTTCGGGATTCCTGTGAATGGGGAGAAACAGAAAAGGATTATAGCGCATTTGGCTCTGGAGGACGGACGCCCCACAAGCAGGAGGAAAGGGTCCAGCGGATACATTAGCATGTGGATTGACACGCACGCCATTGACAAGTACTCTCGAGTGGTCTTTCCTGGTGCCTACATCCTTTTCAATATACTGGTCCATTTACTGCTAGTCTGAGGGCACAATCCACAGCACCCGCTGAGCCAGTGCAAGACAGTAAACCTGGGATTAGGATGGGTGTTGCTTGGGTTTAAAAGTGAAAATATTGTTGCTTCCTTTTTGTATTGTCATTTTTTTGGTTTAATTTAGTAATCAGAATAAAAAACATGTCTTCATTAGAATTTGTTTTACATTCATTACCCTTTGTGCTCATCACTTACAGCCATTTTTATTTTGGTGTGAAAGCAATATACTAGCATGAGAGTGTGAAATGTTCTTTATGATCCATTTAAACAGAGCATGTCAAGCCATAATCAAACTTTTAAAGCATTTCAGCACCTCCACAGTGATATGTGACTTGTCAAATAATTAAAAGATTCTACATATATTCAAATAACTGAGCAATAAAGAGTCAGTAAAGATGTGAAATGTTAAAATAAATGATCACGTTATTACTACACCACTTTTGCCACCTAGTGGATAAACATTGGTTTACATGTCAGTAATGTGTTGAACTAGTCAGCTTGTTTTGAAAACAATGTAGCCAGTATACAGTATGAATAATTTAGAACCGCATGCCATTTGCAATGTATTCTGGGTATCCTGTACAGAATGCCTTGCTTCTGTCAGTCTGCTGTTAAAAAGACCATGCTTTCAGCCAGCAGTTGTGCAGTGCTATTGAGAGCAATGTGTTCACTTTCTCCACAGTTCCTATACAAGTGCTATTCTGTGTACAATATATAATCTTTTTAATCATTCATAATACCACAGTAATGCATTTTCATTCCAATCCAAATATTCAATTTGAAAGATAGCATCCTGCTGTTGCATCCATCCTGTCTTTGTATTATCATTATTACTATTGTGGTTCACACAGATTGCACAGAATCATACAAATTCATTAGGACCTGATGTGTTGTGCTTTTCTATTTGTGTTAAAAAAAGTACCTCTGAATCAAAGCCTCTGTTATGTCATCATTTCCTCTGAATATCAAACAGCATTCAATATGTTTTTTTATTGATATGATTTTTATAACGATGAGTTCAAATAAACTGGGGGGTGGAATATTGTTTCTGCTTCTGTTAAACTAGTTTAATGTTTATTGCTGTTGTACAGTATTTACAACATGTCTGTGGTACAGGATTCCATTAATAACCCTGCTTGATCTTTATGATTTTCAAAATGCACTGTAATATTAGGAATTGCTTTAAATAGAATACTGACAATGTGATTATTTACAAATGCTTTCAGTTCCTAATTCCTAACTCTGCCTGCCACTAGAATAAATGAACATTTTAATGTCATTTTGTTTTACAGTTTTTTGAGAAATACACACAAGGACAGCTTTTCTGAAGTGACTGTTTAGGCAATGCTAGTAACTTACAGCTCACAGGCCTGTGTTTCAGCCTTGCTCGGATGGTAGTTACAGGATTCAGAAGGAATTGTTTTTATACGGTGTGTGCTGGTTGGTCTACAAGTACCAGCGTTGTGCCTGGTGCAGGCCCTGCACCTTTCTTCTGTATCCAAGGTGCCCCCAGTTATCTTGTAAATACAGACATCAAAAGAAAACCCTTTGGGGGGAACATCACAGTTATGTTGCCTAAATCATATAAAAATGGTGCTTGCCTCAAAGGCTTTGACTTTGAATGAACATAATAAACTGCAAGACAATACAATATCAAGAACAGTGTTTTGGCCATCTGCTTGTACTGCTTGTAAAAGCTACCATTTATTTTGTTTAAAAATTGGAAAGGTTTTCATACACTTACTTTAACCTGCTGTTTCTTCCAATTCTTTTGGCTGACCTTGCATCTGGCCCGTCTACTGAACCATGTATGGGATGTGAACATAAAACTAAAACTCCCACTTAGTACACTGGCACACCTTGCATCATATTCTACATTTAGATCATTTAAAAAAACAGAATAAATGTAAACAATATATAGCTAGAACTTGATTTAGATGTGTAATGCACAACAACCCATTTAATCACTAAGGTGGGAAATACGTTTCCATGGACCAAAGTAATACATTACCAAAGTAAAACAGGACCAAAGTAATACATTGTCTTTTTAAATGATATTTATTAAAACAAAATAGATAACATCACATAGTACAGTGGAAACATTCACGGTTTAGACCAAACCAAACAATGTAGGAACTTAAAATCACTTTGAAACAGACCCAGCGTTACATCTATTAATACACTGCAGTATCACTAAGCAACAAAATGACCTTCTAAAAGCAAACAGACTCTGAGGTGAGAAAAAACCCTTAATAGAATCAATATTAAAGACGTTTCCTCTCAGTAAACAGATCTGTGTGTGTAACTGTGTGTGTGGGTGTGTCTGTATGTGACTGTGTGTGTAACTCTGTGTTTGTGTGCGGATGTATGTGACTGTGTGTGTACGCATGTGTGTATTCCTGAGGTTTAAATACAGCAAACTAGAATTTACTAGAATTGGGATTTTCATGCTGAATGCAGGAATTGAGAATGAATTTGAAATGGAAAAGGTTGGAAAATACTGTTCCTTGTAGTGTGCTCACATGCTCAGCACCCATATTGCTTGATTTTGTATATATATACTTGAGATCAAATTAATTTCACATGTGTGCTGAGTTTCTGAGACTCAGGTCTCTTAGCCCAGCCCAGTGACCAGTACCAGATTTTTACATTTTTTCACCCTTTTGGACAGTTCTATTGTTCTTTTTTTTATTAGGTACTCCCGTCTGTCAAGGAAATTCATGGTTAAATTCATTTTAATATAAGCATTTCTCAGATATTTAATTCTGTTGTCTGTGTGACATGCTGTGGGGATTGGGTGATTAACACCGATTCCAGAACTTCAAAGCTAGATAAGGCAGACGACAAACTGTTAACTCTTTGAAGCTCGCCTTCCAAAATGCTATCCGATTGTCTGGCCTCCTAAGGTGTCATAGAACTTAACAAAGCGAGCTATAGTGACAATGCAGTTGTACCATTACTGTGTTAAAAGTTAGCTAAAATGCTTTAAGAATCATTTTTAATTACATAACTTGTGGACACAAGTTTAATAGTTATTTTAGGTAATAAATCTAAAGTGTTTATTGTGTTTTAAATGAATATTATAAACTAATAACTATTTTTAAATATTATCCTTTGACTGTATTTGTGTTTTATATGCTTGTAATTGTAATTTTGTATAGAGAATGAAACTGAAATTCATATGCTTCTCTAATGAATGTAACTAAAGTTATACTGAATTGGAGGTTTAAATGATAAATGTAAAATCCTTTGATAACAAAATGGGTGGTTACATTGCATTTCTAACACACCCTTGTTGTGTGACATGCAACTGTCTATCAAATACTGTGAACCAATGGAAGGACCAACAAAGACTTGTTTACAGTACATTGTGTTATTTAAACTCAAAACAAGGATTTTCTCTCTGGGTTCTCGCTGGATTCTGTCTTTCTTCAAAACATCTCATTGCTCTTAACTCATCCAACTCTGAAGTTCTTCAACAAAGATGCAATGATGTAATCTTCAAAGCTGTCCCAGAGAAGATGGGCTTCCTCTGGAACGATGAAAGCTTTTGCCTAGACTTCACAGAGATACTGCACTGCATTGCTGCACAACTAACTTCTACAGAGAGGACGACCGTGTTAAGAAGACTTTGTTTTAAACACTGCACCAAGAGAATAAGTATTAAACTTATATTGTGTGTTTACAAGTAACTGAACTGAAGCCATGATATTGATATTGTCACAATATGTAAAGTGCGTCTATCCAACTAGATGCTGGAACATTATACATGCGTACTTAGCCACGTGGAAGCTGGTGCATGTATATGTAATGCGTGACTCAAACAATGCATAATGAACTATTAAAGACTGCTTCACTAATGCAGAACTCTATGACCAGAGAGCACATCAAGGATTCATTATGAAAATTTAACAATGCATTACTTTTCCAAGAATGTTTTATTTTGTTTCTTCTTTATACGTTTTTAACTATGAAGCCGAACCTTTATTCTTCTTCCTTTCAGAATATGAATAAATGTAATAATAATTGGGATTGTTACGTTTATTTTTGTCTTATAACAAATACACCTCTATGATTGATTTGAAATACATAAACATACATAATATTAATTGTTAATCTCTTTTCATCATGAATTCGGGGATAATTAAGCCAGAATTGCTAGTTCTTATCGAGGTATTGTGTTTATTATGGTAAATAATTACTTGAAAGGTAATTGGCGAGGACACAGTTGTGACATAAATCCTAGATATACAACGTAAATGTGCATGACACGTCCATGTAAATGTCATTCCATATCCTTTATATTTTGTAAACAATATCCAATGCTGCCATGGTACTATGACATATCCGGGGCTGCTTTTTCAAAACTTGTAATCTGGGTAACAGGGATCTGGATTTTGTAATCGAGATTACTTTATATAAAATAAAAAAAATAAAAAAACAGACTTCAGAATCGTAATTATTTGTGATCTGGAAAAACGTAATCCCGACAACAATATATAGAATTACAAAATCTGGATCACTTTTATCCAGATCACAAGTTTTGAAAAACCAACCCCTGTAATCACTCCTAACTGCTCATCAGTTGATTTGCATTGTAGTGTGGTTTAGGTAACATGAGAAAGGAGCAGCTTACACCTTCCTTGAAAAAGCTAACAACTAAACTTTAAAGCAGTAATAGATGGGTCGCTATGAAGCAACTTGAGCAATTTAAAAAATAAAATAAAAGGAAACCCATGGAGACAGGTATGTGATTGTGCTCTCGTTTGAGTGCAGCGAGGGAGAATGGTACTCTCAGTTAGGGTTCAGCGGGAGGCGCTGGCTGCCCCACCCCACTGCCCAGGCCCACTGCCGTTTTCCCTTCCTCTCAGCTCACATTCTTCTTTCAGCTTGGACAGGCGGAAGTCTTCTTTCACCTGCTTCAGAAGCTCTGGGTTAAACAGAACATCCAGCGCCATCATCACCAGTGTCTTGGCAGTCCGCAAGGTGAAAAACTGGGCCTCATCAGAACCTGCAGAAACGAGAGCAGTTCAGTGAAACTTATGTTGATGAACAAATATGAAAAGACCAATGGTTTCAAATCCAAGGCTTTGCCTATAGGCTTTATTGCCATGGTTACTGCTTCTGTTGGATTTTTGATCACTTGTTCAATACTCTGTAATAATCAGTCAGGTCCATTTAATTAGATTTCTGTCTCAATATGATATGTAGCAAAAGCAGGAAGTTAAAACTGTGATAGAATATGATCAGTAATACGTTAAACAGTAATAACGTAAAGAACATGCCAACCAAGTACCCAACTCAGGCCACTTTATTAGGAACAATCAGATTAAACATAGGGGTTCCGGCACACAGGTCTGCAACAACATATAAACCCCATCAGTCTGTAGTTGATACCCTAGTACAGAATCAGTGTCCCAGAAACTGCTACCTACTCTGTCTCTCAGTCTCAGGAGTTTCCAGTTAGTTCATTTGACTCTCTTATATACACTAGTTCGGTGCGGTCGACCCAAGGGCTGGTTTCTTGTACATATGGCAGTGCAGCTGGTATGTCTCGGTATTGTCATGACCACCATTTTCCAAAGAACAAATGGCTCATTTTTATCATTATATTCCTTCCTTTGCATATTTCTTAACATAGCATTGTGACCCTTAATTAAAAAAAAAATGCTGGTAAGCGAGTTACAAAACTGCAAACAAACAGGTTACACTTCTGCAAATTGTAGACACGTGTTTTCCAACGCAGTAGATAAACGTTCATCCTGGTACCAAGCTGGAACTACAGTATTTGACAGGGTTATGTTCCAGGTAGCAGCAGCATCAATTTTTCACCTCTAGCTCTGTCTATGAAATATCTGGGAGAGGTATGAAAATAGATTTTAAATACATTTTAAAACCTATATGAGATATGGCATATTGTATTAACAGATTTTAAAAAAATAAATAAAAGCTGAAGAAATTATTGTGTGTTTTTAAATTGAGAACAACACAATTAAAAAGCCCATGGCAGTAACGATATGATCGGACCCAATTTGATCTTTCATTCGCAAGCGAATAAAAATAAAACAGATGCTGCTGTTCACAGAGAGCATGTATAACAATCCCTACCAGCAGCTGCAGTGTACTCTTCAGTGTGATTCAGTGCTTCAGAACCAATGTAAAAATAGGGGTGGATTCCAGGAACAATAAAGGACAGATTTCCAAAATCTGTGGATCCTATAAAGCAGAAAAGAGAGTTTATTAAGACCCAGCTGCTGCATTACTGCTCAATCTGTTCAGAAACACAAAATTCGAAGCACAGGCCGGGCTGATTCCAGTGTCATCCTTATGTGTGACTTCGTTTTTTAGATCTCAATCCAGACCCCAGGGGCACTATTGAATATGCTAGAATCACTTATTTATTTTGGAATTGCCAATTATTTCTTTATTTCAACCTGGCTCACCACTGCCACCCCCGCACTGACTCAGGAAAGACGTAGACGGACATATGCGTCCTCCGAAATGTGCCGTCAGCTGTCCGCTTCTTTTCACTCTGCAGGCACGCCATACAGCCATCTCAGAGCTACAGCGTCGGAGAACCATGCAGCTCCAGGCAACTTACAGGCAGGCCCGCAGGGGTCTACAGGGGTCGCTGGTGAGCGGTGAGCCGAGGACACCCTGGCCGACCGAAGCCCTCCCCACCCGGGCAGCGCTCGGCCAATTATGCGCCGCCTCCTGGGAACTCCTGTCCATGGCTGGCAGTGGAATAGCCAGGACTCCAGGCTACAGGTCGCATCCTCCACTCCACACGGAGTGCCGTTTCCAGACGTGCCACTCGGGATCGACCATGCTATTCTTGAACCCAGCGATCTGCTTTCTTCCCCAGATTTGCAGCAAGAAAAAAAACCTGACCTGATTGCTTTAGCAGTTTGCATTCAGAAACAACACCCCACCTCGTCTCTACTGTACATGGTACACTTTGAGGCAGTCAGACAGAGTCCCACTCCTAAATGGGGAAAGGTATTTTGGCAAAGCATTGTGAAGATGCTTTCACCGCTCCAATGTGTGACAAAGGGTGTGAGCCTCCTGCGCTGCAAAGCGTTCTGTCACCTGTCAGCAGCATTCACTCAATCCCAAGGGAAACAAACTGAATTCTGACATACGATGCAAAAAAACCCGTCATAGAATAAAAGAAATAATTTAGTTCTGTTTGCTAGGAAGACAGGAAGGACATCCAACCCCTTCCACTCCTGAAAATACCAAACAATGTGACATATGAACACAGTTGGACAGACAAATAGACCGACAGCCTTTGCATGTCCCAGACGAAAATACACTACATAACTAGTGCTGAGCAAGAACATGCAGTTCTCTTGACAATAAAATTATTTTTTAAAATGTCTCTTTATCCAACAGGGTGGTAATAAGGACATACCCCTTCTGCACCTGACTATTTAAAACAGACACAACACATCTTATCTGTATAAAGTATTTTCATTGACAGTAAATGTCACGGTAATTGAAATGGTCAGCCAGACAGAATAACTTTCTAAATCAGTAGAAGTCTCTATGTCTGCACAAACCTACAGTACATAACCCTTAGCTGCAATAGGAACGTCACAGCCCATATCTCAGATGTTTCTGAAATACAAGACTCTGCTGTGCAAGCAGTATAAATGACTGCTGTGTTCTTCTCCTGTCTTTGAAATAAACTAACTAAAGTATGAAGTAACACAAGGGATGTATTTTACCAGATGGAGTGCTGAGCACCTGCTTGTCTGTTGTGAATTCAATGCCAAGTGCCTTCCCATTCTCCTCATACAGCCGCGCGAGTGTCTTGTTGGGAAGAACATTGTGGTACTCGTGAGGCCCGTATTGCAGCTCTACCTGAAACAAAGAGCACAGCTTTTGTTCAGCTCTGCACAGGATTGCTTCCTCCACTTGCTTTTATGTTGACTAAGATTTTGTTAATTAAACACTCGAACAGACACTGGGGTTTGTCAGGCTCTACCCAGACGTGCTCTCTCGTGCAACAATGCTGATGCTCATCGTAGGACAGAAAACCAGCACCAATGTTGCAGGACGGAGCGTGACCTAGATGCGTTATGTAGGTTTGGTTTTATTCCTCAGCTGATTTGTGTGCAGGAAATATCTTGAAAAATATCTTGTAAAAATAAGTAAGGTAAAGGTATGGCTTGTATAAAAAAAGAACATTTAACAGGATCTCGAAATACATTTTTGAAAGGGAAGAAATGACTAAAACTATTTTTATTGCACAGAGTCAAGTCTTTCAGTAGGTAGCTTTTTGTACTTGGTGGAATTTAAAATAAAAAAAAACCCTACTGCCAGTGTGCTTTTCCGAGTAGAGCTGGTAACATGTGGGCTTTGTTTGGGTTGACCCATCTCAGAGACGTTAAAAAAATGATTTAAAATACCCATTCACACAGCAAGAAATTGCACAATCTACGCTGGTATGAAACCGTCATAACCCTTTTCAGACAGCCAAAGGGATCATGGCAGTACAGTAACCCTGCACCCACCCCAGCCGTTTATTCGCCGTGATCAAGCTCTTCAGCAACGTCACCCACGTGTGCAGCACTACTGCAAAATGCTACAGGGAAGTGAAAGCGAGTTGTGCTTACAATTGAAAGGGTTTTTTTTAACCTATGCATTTCCTACTGTGTAAATTACCTGACACTAATGTAGGTGCATACAGCCCTGACACTGCTGACACAGCCAGTCTGCTGTGTGTGGAATCTAATCAGCAGGGAGGTGTGTTCCAGCGGGGCATCAGGTATAAAATGGTTCCATTTATTCACCTTGTGCGTGCGTGTGCGTCTGTGTGAGAGATCCAGGGTGGGATACCGAAGAGTGAGTAAGCAAGTCGAAACCGCGGACAGCCGGGTGAGTAGCCAGAGTTTGTTTATTACTGAACTGAGATGATTAATTCAGAGATTGTAGATCCACTAAAGTTTTCGTACACCGTGTTGTATGTGCTCCGTCCGGTGACAGTACTGGTAGTGTCAATGTGTTGACATGATTAATTTAGCCAACTTTTTACATATCTATCCTTAATCTGGTCCCACCGCAGTGGGACTACTGTACAACTTTCAAACCTGTCAGTCAACAGATCGTTTTCATGGCAACGGTTGTATCCACGCTTATGCATCATGTCGGTGATTCGCCCATAAATGACATCATCACGCACCGTCCCTTCTATTTGTGAATTCACCTCCTTGTCAGACCGTAAAGTTAACAATTCCTTCAGGCATTCCCGACTCCAATTACTACCTCGTTCTTGATCGGCCATTGTATTTCAAAAAAAAGGAAAGCGTGTAACAAAAAATGTCCAACACATCCGGTATGCAGTCCCAAGGGATGTTGACTTTCAATCCACGCCCACGATAGCGCTTCACAACCATTTTCATGGCAAACTGTGCCGCCCCTAGAAAAGTATATTTATTAACAAACGTTATTAATATGCGTCAAAAAAACTAAACAACCATTGGTGTGTTTGTATGAAACAAAATTAGTATATATATATATATATATATATATATATATATATATATATATATATATATATATATATATATACACACACACACACACACACACACAATGTCTATAGAAAGTCTACACCCCCTTTCAAAATTTTCACCTTTTGTTTCCTTATAGCCTGGAATTAAAATGCATTAAAATAGTTTTTTTTTTTCATCTATCTACACATCCTACCCCACAACTTCCAAATGAAAAAAAAAATATTCTAGTAATTTGTAGAAAATTAATTCAAAATAAAAACTGAAATATCCTTGTTGGATGAGTGTTCACCCCCCTTGTAATCGTAATCTTAAATTAGCTCAGGTGTAACCAATCACCTTCAGAATCACACACCAAGTTAAGTGGCCTCCACCTGTGTTAAATTCTAGTGATTCACATGATTTCAAGATAAATTCAGCACTCCCATTTGAAGTATGCAAAAAAACACGCAGGAGATTCTGTAGCCATGTGGCAAAAAGTTCTGTGGTCTGACGAAACTAAAATGGAACTTTTTGGCCTAAATGCAAAGCGTTATGTTTGGCGCAAACCCAGCACAGCGCATCACCCAATGAACACCATCCCTACTGTGAAGCATGGTGGTGGCAGCATCATGTTATGGGGATGTTTCTCATTGGCAAGGACTGGGGCACTTGTCAGGATAGAAGGGAAAATGAATGGAGCAAAGTACAGAGAAGTCCTTGAGGAAAACCTGCTGCCCTCTGCAAGAAAGCTGAAACTGGGATGGAAGTTCACCTTTCAGCATGACAACGACCCAAAGCACACAGCCAAAGCTACATTGGACTGGCTAAGGAACAAAAAGGTAAATGTCCCTGAGTGTCCCAGTCAGAGCCCTGACCTAAATCCCATCGAAGATTTGTGGCATGACTTGAAGATTGCTGTCAATCAATGCTCCCCAAGGAACTTGACAGAGCTTGAACCGTTTTGTAAAGAAGAATGGTCAAATATTGCTAACTCTAGGTGTGCAAAGTTGGTAAAGACCTATCCCAACAGACTCACAGCTACCACCAAGTATTAACTCAGGAGGGTGGAGACTTATCCAATTATGATCTTTCAGTTTTTTACTTTTAATATATAATTTTGGCTTGTAGATAAGTGGAAAAAATCCTCATTTAAATGCATGAAACTCTGAGGCACTGACACAACAAAACGTGAAAAAAGTTCAAGGGGGTGTAGACTTTCTATAAGCACTGTATAATAGATAGATGTATGCATATTTAATCACACACAGATCAATGTAAATTATCCAGAGATGAAAAATATCAAAAGCAAGAAAAGTATCAACATTATATACCAATAAAAATGCACAAACATACTGTTTTGTGTTCACTCTGAATCACAAGGCGAAATCGCCGTGACTCTGGCATAGGCTTCCACACAGGAGTTTAGATGCTTCAGGGCCATCTCGGAACCTCGAGGTGGCTCAAAGAAGGCATAAAATATGATGGCTCTGTGAGAGCACAGGCAATTCACAGACCAAAATCTCTATTCAGTGGCGGTTCTGAGCCATCATAACTCGTCTGTGTGAAAGGGGCTTTAAGCAGCTGAAACATACTCGGCACCCGGTTGCCATGGCAGCAGATCTGAAACATTGCTCCGCCTTCTCTCTGAGAAACGGGAGGTCGGTGCGCTGCGGGGTGCGCAGATAGAAGTACAGCTCGGAGTATGCTGGAACGATGTTCGGCTTCACCCCTCCGTGTTTAATGATACCTGGAAAAGGGCACAAGACAAAGGTAATGCAAGGCAACAGGGAAACCGAATACAGAGAGTGGGAACAGCAAGCTGCTGAATGCAACCCTTATAAAATTTTTTTTTTTTTTTTTTTAGAAAAAAACCTCTATAGAATTGATATGGAAAATTGGCTGTGCAGAAAATCCCTACAGGATTCTATAGAAAATAAAACTATTGACTTTCTAAAGAGCAGCTCCCTAGGATCCTGTAGAATTCAGTAGAACATTTTCATAAGGACAGATTTTCAATTAACCAGCCAATCAAACATGTCTCTGTACAAATGAGTCACGCTGATAAAATCTCTTGAACATAGCGCCAATGTGTGAAAAGGGTTACTCCTTTTGGCAGAAAATAAAAATATATGAATAAATAAACCAGGAAAGAAAAAAAGCTGAAAAAGGAGCAGATGTTTAATGGCAGTAGTACATGAATCCTCACCGTGGAGTCTCCAGTCAGGCTTCAGCTGCTGCCTCAGCAGAGACAAGTTGTTGTAAGCGAGGACAGCAGCATCTAAAGCATTAATTCCTGCCCATGGGTATGCTGCAGCATGAGAGGCCTTTCCATAGTACTTCACCGTCACACTGCAAAATCAAAATCACGCCTTCTTAAAATGGCTCACAGCAACCTTTCACTTTATTTATTTATTAAGAAATACTAAAAGAAACTAAAATTCAAAGACAAACGTTTCCACTACAATTTTTTTTTCAATGTCTTGAAAAGTTTGTCATTGAATTTTAGTTTATTTTAGTGTTTCTCAATTGAGCTGTATTGAATGTTGTTGTTTGTTTGTATCTCTCTCCTTGTTTACGTACAGTACAGCTGTGGCAGCCTGAAAACACACACAAACGGCATTGCTCCTGATTTCTTTAGATCTCGTTTGGCAGTATTATATTGTAACAGCTCTTCAGTTTAGTTCTTTAATTCATATTTTGCTTGTGTAAAGCCATGGGAGGAGGAGGAGGAGGAGGAGGAGGAGGAGGAGGAGGAGGAGGAGGAGGAAGAAGAAAGGCTTCGGCTACAATCACATTTCAAAATCTAGGAGCAAAAAGGAAATCCAGTTGATTAAACTGAAATGTATAATTAATTTTATTTTACTTTGTGCAATGCCCGCTCTTACCCATCAGCAATGAGTAGCACTACCAGACTGGCACATTTATATAGGGGCTCCAGTACCAGATTGACTTATATAGGCGCTCCAGTACCAGACTGGTATTTATATAGGAGCTCCAGTACCAGACTGGCACATTTATATAGGAGCTCCAGTACACCAGACTAGTATTTATATGGGTGCTCCAGTATCAGACTGGCACATTTCTATAGGGGCTCCAGTACCAGATTGACTTATATAGGAGCTCTGGTACCACACTGGTATTTATATAGGAGCTCCAGTACCAGACTGACATTTATATAGGAGCTCCAGTACCAGACTGACATTTATATAGGAGTTCCAGTACCAGACTGACAGTGGCTCGGTTATGTTGTAAACCTTAAACTCACGATCACCCATCTAACATGGCCAATGGATTTCCCTACCCTCACAGGAATTTTAGACTGATTTAATAAAAACAAATCGCGTGGCGTTAGAGTTATTCAAAGCCCAGAATCGTATTTGCAAAGCTTTTAATGATTTAAATAAAGTTTCATATTGATAACAATTATTATGGACTGTCGGTACAGGGGCCTATAATTAAAGTCACTGTCAGCTGCATACATCCCCTCATGCTATATATTATACTTCATGTTATTTCGTATTTGCGAAAAACACAGGGGTCTACCTATAATAGTTTCATGTGTACATTATGTTATGTTAAATGAGTATTTGATTTTATATATGGTGTTTTTCTTTTTTTTTTTTTTATAGTATTTGTAAACAACAACCCTGGTGAACATCCGTTTCCCCAGAAAAGTTGCTTCTTAAAGTTTGAGTCCTTGAAGGAAATACAATTCTGAATGTTTTTTTTTTTTAAGACAATGACTCTTCCTGAGCACATTTTTTCAAATATTCCCCCCTAATTATCACTTCCGTCTGCTAGAAAGAGCAGGCTTTGCAATTACTTCACAATCATTTCAAGTGTGATTAGTCGACTACCAGTTTCTGCGGTCGCCTGTCACTACTATTCGGAGAGTCAACTACTCGCTTACTCGTTTTCAGCCATGTCAGGAAGGTAGGCTGCATCCTCCTGTGATGGGTGTGCCATGAACACCAGATCCAGCCCTTCAAAGCCTCCTGCTTCAATCAGGTCAATCTTGCCACCTCCCTCTTCCTCTGCAGGAGTCCCAATCACAGTCACCTAAACAAAGCCCCCCCCCAGTGTTAGTGATGAGGGTATTCTTACACAGCCTTGGCATCAGAGGGGTCTGCACTATATTGTATTGAGGGTGCTTTAAAACAATCCACTACTTCTGTAGGGAGTTCCATGACGCTCGCTCAATTAAAGTTACACCTTCTCACTGCACTTACTAATGAACTGATATTTATGTATCAAAAAAGTACTTAAGGCACAATCTGGCATCCAGGAATTGTAGTCCAGTATAAAAAATGTGAAGTGACAAAATTAAATAAGGACTGACGCTACCCATTAATAATGACAACCAATAGTCTCCACAATGATATAAAAAAAACACACAAAAATCTAACCATGTCTGGACTAATGGAACACAGATGGTTAGGTTTAATTTTTGTTACTGCTAGGATATATGAATTGGGTTGTACCACGGCAGTCTGTTCCACAAGGTCTACAGGCTGTTGTTTATCGTTGGCAAACCATGTCTTAACTACAGGTGTCTGAATCCCCACGGAATGATAACTGGTCTTGTGGAGGCACAGTGTTGCAGCCAGACTGCGGCCTGGCACACAGCGCTATTATTACACCCAGTAGTGGGAGGCTGTTTTTAGCTGCTTTAGCTCACCTTGCACAAGTTTAGTTCCATTGCATCAGTTTTGTGTTGGGCTCTGTCAGAACCTGCAATACCCTGATTGTGACCCCTTTGGAACAGACCCCAAGATAATTTTTTAGGGGGGTATTATTTTAAGGGGGACCACGTTAGAATGGCACGGTATCCGCCAGCAATTTGATGACCCTCTCAAATACACGTATGCAGCGTTTACATATATATTATTTGCGCATACATGCCAAAAGTTCATATATGGTCGGGTCAGTCCCGATTTCCTAGCAAACGTCCCGCGTCCCGATGCATACGAAGAAAGTCCTGATCCCCCCCCCCCCCCCCCAAAAAAAAAAAAAAAAAACCCACAACATTTTTTCTGCACAGTAGTTAGTGAAACCCACACACTGTGCTCTTCTGCTGATTACTAACTTATACACAGGTAAGAACGCTTCATTGTGTTTTACTGTCGTGTCGTGTTGAGTTGGGCGGATACGTCTGTTGAGTGTTTTTTTGCTTATGACTCCTCTCATGTGTATGATGCGTATGACCCACACCCCATGAGGGTCCCGCTGAACAGTTTCCAAATGCTGGCAAGTATGTTTAGGGTTGTTACCAAACCCCACATGGTACTGTATCATCTGACTTGTGCTTATTTCCTGCAGCTCTGCAAAGCTGATTAACGACTTTCCCAACGAAGTAATGATTGAAGAAGACTGTAATGCATAACTAAGAGATTCAAAATGTTAGCAACCATGAATATCATAGAACAGATATACAATTTTACCCTGATTTGTAACGCTTGGCAGCTTCTGTGATTCTTTTCTTACCGTTACTCGAACTGGCGGATCGACCAGCGCCTCCAAGGCCCCTTTGATTCCCACAGCTGCGGCAGCGCCGACCTCAGCGATCAGGTTATGTCCACATGCGTGACCGATACCTGGCAATGCGTCATATTCGCACAGAAAGCCAATGTTTAATGTGTCACCCCCCGCGTTGCCTCCTGTGGGTCCCCATGTGGCCCGGAACGCCGTGTCCAGTTTGTAATGGCTTTCAACGCTCCACCCCTTCTCTGTCTCCGTGAAGAAGCGGACGAGGATGTCATGAGACTGCTTTTCCTCGTACGCTAGTTCTGGACAGCTCCATATGTCTTTACTCAAGGCGAACAGCTTATCCTTCGCTGAATCTATGCAGCACCCTGCTTTTTGTTTGCAGTGCTGCAATTTCTCGTGATTGCACATGTCCGCTGTTCGCATGGTCAGTATATGATATGATATTATATGACAGCGCTTAATGGAACACTGAAAATAACCCCAAGTAACTGAAATTATTATTAATTAAAAATAATTTGTAACGTTTAACTCTTTTTTAAATCAACAGATAAAAAAAGAAAAAAAGAAAACTTACGGTAATTCTGTAAAAATAAGTAGTTTGCACTGTCAAATTACCCTGCAAGCTTTTTAAAAAGATTAACTGAAACAGACAGAGTCTGACTTTAATCACCAACTGCTCAAGTACAAGCACGAGTGAGAACTGTGTCACGAAGCCTTTCCCAAGCATTTAAAGGGTCAAAAGCAAGGGAACTTAATCGCTATGCACTCTTCTAATTGTAGTTTTACAGGGTGGTTCTTCTCATAGCCTGACACTTTGTTCAATCGCACTTCACACTACAAAGCCCAGCATGTATTTCGATATTTTCTCTCCGCTGTTGTGTAACATGGAAACTGTATTTACTCTCCTGTGTGCCACTCATGATTGCGCAAGCAGTGCCTCGTAAACATCCAAAACGAGCTGCCTTCCAGATCCAAACGGAACCCGGATGTATCGAAACTCTAGGAGCTTAGTCACCTTGTTTACCTCGCTTTAAATTCAAACAAGGTGCAGTGAGGGTGGAGGAGCTAAACATAGAAAGGCAGTACGTGCACGCAGCACATTTGCAATTGCATAGTCAGTATTAAGAGCAAAGAAAGCTGGAGTAGAATGGAATAGCAACAGAGTTGGTACGTATTAAGGTACCTTTCCATGACCCCCCCCCCCCCCCCCCCCCCCCCACACACACACACACACCCACACACACACACACACACACACACATACACACATATTTTTTATGTCTGCCAGCTTGTAGTACTGTACTAGTCAGTATATTTGTGTGTGTGTGTGCTCTGAGCACACTCTTAAACTCAGGGGAGACGTTCAAGGAGGACATAAAGATGTTTCAGACTCCTGTGAGCGGATTGCTCCCGCACTGGGCTTGCAACATATCCAGGTGGCTTTTCTGGTTTTTAAATGCTTTAAACATATCAAGTAGTTACAGACTACTTCGAATCCCAGCTGACAGGTAATCTGGGAGGTCCAGTGCCTTAACAGGTACAATAGCATTAGTACTTCAATACAGTAATACAAATATGGTTATCATATATTTAGCTCTTAGGCTATAAAATGCAAAAAGCTAATACATCCATCTCTACGTTCTAGAACATTATATATATATATATATATATATATATATATATATATATATATATATATATATATATATATATATATCACTCTTAAGACTAAAACATAATTTCTATACCTTATAGCAATGCATCAATATAAAAGAGATATTAAATTCAAATATATGCTTACCCTCTAGTATATGGAAGTGTAGTGTAGGATATATTGAAAAATAAGAACGGTCTTCAAAAGGCAAAAATATCTTCAGAGCATGGATCACACAACTTGTAGTTAGTAAGTCGAGCGATATCGAATGGGGTCTTGCTCTGGTCTTATATAGGATTTTGCCTCCTTTGAATACATCAGAAGTCACAAGTAAATCTAATTTAAAACTAGGTTGAAGATCCAGCATCATAGTTAATCCTTCATAGTGTTGTGCATGCATTCTTTTATTATGAACTATTTGACCACACTTATGAAAGTTTCCGTGCTGCGTTTTGGAGCTCTTTTGCAAAGACCGCCTCCTGCTGGGTGGGTCTTGCAGTGCCTTGGTATTATTCTCCATTTAAGAACCAGAAATACAATTTGCCACTGAACAATAATGCCGGCTTGTTTTTAAAAGTAGCTGAGAGCAGGCCAGCGCCTCCCAACTAAAGTCAACAGGAATCACGATGTACCTGCTCACACTGAAGCCAATCATTCAGAATGGTTCAGGGTTCTGCGTTCTTATTCCAGTTTGACACTTGCCAATCACTGAGTGAAAACAGCTTTATGATTTGATGAGAAGAACATAAGGTAGGATGATAAATTCATAACTTTGAAGAAGGAGGTTTTTGATTACAATTTAAGTTTCATCATGTTTGGATTTTGCAGTCCTCTACGCAGACAGACAGACAGACAGCCTCCATGTATCCCAAGATAATTAGATTCTGGGATATGAAGTGAGCAAAAGGCTTGAGGTATATAATCAAATCAAATATTAACAACCCTTTATTAAAATGAGACCAGATTTATTTATTTATCTCCATTTTGTTGACTAAGACAGACCCCTTGTGGTAATGACCATAAGAGTATTAAAGGGTTAAACTTTGCTCTACTGATCTAGCACCGGAAATAAAGTTGAGGAGTTTGTAACGGTGTAGCTTGGAAAGAAACAGACCCCAAACATGAACGAATAAGTCAAAGAAAATGGAGATTGCGTTCAATAACTGGACTGCAAGCTCTGAACAACATATAGAAAACATCCAATAATTAACAAACTAGAAGAATCAAAGATTGTTTAAAGAACATTAACCTACAGATAACTTCACTACATGGGATCGACTCAGTTAAAGGACTGAATTGACCTACAGGGAATGCCAGTTTTACTGGAAGAATCTGTTTTGTTAAACAAAGACTGGAAGGAGACACCGCTGTACAAGACGTCACACATGCTCAACACCGCATCAACTCGGCGAAACAGACTGAGTATTCCCAATTAAACTAAACAATAGAAAGGTTTCAGAAATTATACTTGGGAAATTAAATAAGTGTATATCTTATATAGAAAAGTTAATAGCGGTGTAATGTTAAAAGGGTGTTCGCTATATTTTTCTTTCTTACAAAATGAAAGGCTATTTTAATCTTCCATGAAAGTGAATCACAGCTAAAAGCTAGAATAATTGCAAGGCGATCTTGAATTTATCATATTAATTTACTTACTCAGTTATCATAATATCATATTAATTAGAATTCACAGAATGTATATTAATTTACATACTCACTCAAACGATGCATATTCATATTATTATGTTTACTGACTTGAGAATATAGTTACTCTTGCAGAATAGAGAAATTATAGACAATGAATGTATTGCTTTCACTTGTAATTGACATTTACATGGAGATTCTGTCTAACTAGTGTTGCTTACTGAGATTAATGTGCTGATTTATGATATTTTGACATTAACCTTCTTTCCTGCTTTTGTACTGCATTGTATTTACAAACTTTTGATAAAGATATAAAAGATATAACTGTGGTGTGTGTTTTATTGTGCAATTGTTTCCTTGCAATCTTTGAGAGAAATATGTAACTAAGAGTGCTAACTGAATGAAACCATTGCACACATTACTTATCTCATCTAAACACCCAACCCCCCTACAGAAGACAGGACTGCCAGTCAGGGGGACCTCATTTACATGCAGCAACTTCTTCAGCTCCAGGTTGAGCAAAACCATAACACTTTGCAGCAGCTTGTACTTAAACTAGAAACACCCAGGCTTGCTTTGCCACATCCTTTTGTTGACACCATACAAAAAAAGAACATTCTTTTTTAACAAAAGCATGTGGTATAATGGCTAAAACTGACACCTTGACAAATGTAGTATTTGTATACTCAACAGATTTTTATTAGCAACTGTAAAGTCCCGGTGGATGATACTTATAGCCTAAACAAACCTTTAATATCATTCCTTGTGGAAGTAACCGTGCAATTTGGGGGTGAATAATCTCATATGTGGGAAAGAGGATGGTGTTAAGGGTTAAAGGTAACATTTCTATGAGCATTTCATATATCAGACGTTGAATGCACCAATATTTGTCACGTGTGCAGTTTTGAAACAAGCATGCAACAGGAAATTTTTCCCATTTTTTAAAAGTATCTGGTATCAAATGATCTGGGAAGTACAAGTGCATGAAGTCATGAAAGTAAGGCATGCAAATGAAGAGCTATGAAGATAAGTGCCTGCTATGTGCTTCTCTGAAAACTGCACATGTGATATTTAAATAACAAAATATTTCACTCAATATAGTCCCTGGCTGTTAGGCTCCACAGCCCTGGAGAATTGACTTCTACTAAACCTGATCAGCAAACCGCAACACAGCAACCAGTGTTAGGTTGTCAAGATTGGATGTCAAGGGATGATAAAGACAACGACAATGAAAATAAATGATTTCAGACCACAGATATAATAATGCTGAAGCTGCAGAGTACAGGAGGGGCACACAAAGTATCTGCCACTGCCTCACCAGACCTGCATGTATAGTACAGAACATCACATATTACATACCTAAAATTACAATTTCAATTTACTTTGCTAATAAATATAATCTGTATTACCTTGATTGGGGCTGTAAATGTTTAAACGCATGAACAGTAAAAACAAAACAAAAGCAACCCAATAACTAAACTTTTAAATATTCGAATAACTTTTAATTTACTATATTGTTGGTATCTCACATTGATTACTGTGACAATGCACTGACACAGTGCCACCAGAATTATTCAGACAGTTAAACAGTCCTACGTTTTAATATATGTGAGTACGAATCTTGGTTGTGCATTTGCATTCCCTCAAAGGAATGGAAAATCATCTAGGATTAATTTGCTTCACTGTGCAACAGCGACCCCTACTGTCCACTACAAGCGATTGGATGTCAATGGGATTGAAGAACGTCTGTCCAGCTTCAGTCCTTAGGCCAGTACAGGGGAAACAGCAGATTATGCATTCCAAATTTGGGAGAAAACAGGAATAAAACCTAGAGGTGAATTCCAAATGAAATAATAATAATATGTGATTATGGGCATGAAAGCTAACTTGAAAGAGAATAATTTTAACTGTCACTGTTTTTCAGACACCACTGCAGAGAATTACTATACATGAAAATGGCAAAATATAAATACAAGGCAACACCTTGAACTTATTATATTTATGCATACATTCTGTGTCATTATACAGTGCTAGTGGTATTTCAATGATCTTTAAAATGTGACTGGCTGAAGAATACTAGATGACTAAACAATACGCATGAATCACAAACATAAACACAAAACCCATTTGGGAATCAGTTACATTGAAAGCATAATTGAAAACATTTAAACAACAGAATTGCTATTTTTTTTATAATGTTAGGATACTGACTGAAGCATAATTAATTCTACTTTTACACCACAAAGGGATTTTCCCCGCAAGTTAAACATTGCATAACAAAACAACAGCAACAGAGCCTCCATGCATGACTGTGTACTTTCTTACTGAGTGAAACTGATCCCTGCAAGGAGCTGTTAGTGGACAGTGTGTCTGTTTGTCACTTACGTATGTCAGGCTTGGCAGGGACATGCGGTAGCATGTTTCTGAGAGTATCAGTTACTTGTGTGTTTAGAGCCCTGCTGGGTGAGGCGCGTTGCTGACGTACATCTCTTCTGTGTTATAGGCAACAGCTTCCCAGCAGCAGCAGCAGATACTGTGAACGCAAGGAACTTTATGAGGTCAAACGTAAAATAAATCCCTAAAGAAAACATTAGCTGCTAAATGATAGGGACTTGAAGGAATGTTGCAATGCTAACAAGGTAAGATTTATTTGGGTGATGTCTGTCCGATTCATTAATAATGCATGCTGTTAACATGGTTAATAGACATTGCCGCACGAGCAGCAAGCCATCACATAGCTGCCACCGTAATGCCATCCTTTTCAAAGTTGTCTTCCATTTTTGTTATCATATTCTCCAGGCTGAACTGTATGGTAGTGTACCAGGATTTATAATGGATTCTGGAGTTCTGAGGCTGACGGGGTTTATGACTTCATGTCTCATAACTGGATCCTTTAACCACTCCCCTGAAATACATGAATTAAACAAACAAAAAGAAACACACAATGTTTGGGGGAGGCCAAATAGGTTTTATTTGTTCTGTTATGTAGCCAATTGTAAAGAAATGGGAGATTAGCAATATATATTTTTTTTTTGGAATTTAAAAGAAGAGTTGCAACAAAATGTCTTGATTTTAGTGCTGTGTATCATTTTCCATCTGTGTTCTATTAAAAAGATCCAAGAACTCAAAAATAGGATTAACACAAATCAAACATTTTTTTTTAAAATGAACATTTTCCAATGACATAACAAAAGTCCAACTGACACCTTTTTGTATGGGGCTTTTTAACTGTATTATTCTTGGATGTCACTATAGATGTTATAGGGGATAAAGGGCAAGATATTAAAATAACCTTGAAAACTAAACGTTCTTGTTAAGCAGAAGGTCAGTGCTGGTGGTATTGAGTGAAGAAAGCAGGATTAGTAAAACCAGGAGGCAGTTCTCTTCATCTGAGGTCACAAAGCTTGATTCATGATGAGATGTTCACATTTCAATTCCAGTTCCTGGACTTCTGAGATTGAGCCTCAAGTTATTGGTTTTCTCAGTAGTGCATTACGAGTTGGCTTAAAGAATCCACAGGTTGTTTTGCTCCAATCCAGTTGCTTAAGCATCTGTTTGGTTATCAGTCTTGTGCAAATTAGTAAGAGAACACAAATTGTTTCTTGCTTTATTTGTGCCCCAACAGATTTTACTGTCTCATTTTTATAGACAAAATAAAACAATTCAGAAAGTGCACCGATTGTTGGTACATAATACAGTACATACAGGTTTCAGTAACAAAACTATAATTTACTTTTGTTAAAAGAACATGAAAAATATACACAATATTACATGGTTTACAATATTTACATTTACAGAAGTTCATTAAAAATCCACTAAACTGTACAAGGCTGCTGTTCCACGCAAATGTAAAATTCAATACAGTCCAAACTTCAGGACCTTCTGTTGCAACAACTTCCAACTCCAAAACTCTTTAAAATGTGCTGAATTGCACTAGGGTGGCTTACTCTTTCTCCTTTTTTCTTTTCAGATTTCTGAATCTCAATTCATGGCAATGCGTGGAGCTTGAGTAGAGTCTTTAGGTGCACTGTCATGAGCGCTCTGCTCGGGTTCGAATGCTCCTGGGTGTTGTCTCCTACCCAATGGCTCGGTGGCTTGGGAAGGACACTGGGAGATGGAGGCTCACTAAACTTAGCACCAGCGTAGTTCTTCTTGCCATCTTTGTGGTCCTCTTCAGAAATCAATTCAGCTTCAGGAACTTTAACGCTCTTAAAATAATCGGCAGGGTTGAGAGGTATTTTAATCCCCTCTCTATGGTACAAGTCCAAGGAGGCGGGGCTTGGCCGATAGCTGTTTTCATTTCTTTTTATTGGAGAAACCTTGACAGGCGTGCTGTGCTTAATCTTCTGTTTGGTGGTGTTCACAGACTGGACTGGGTGCTCATATTTATTCAGGCTGTGAATGGGCTGCCCGCCAGGATAAGGGGTCTTCTCTGTTCTTACCGGTTTTGATTTTAAAACCTAGGAAGAAAAAGGAGACAAACACTGGGTTTAACAGGAGGGCAGCAGCAGAGTAGCCTATACAGTAATGGCTTGTTAAATAGGGAGCTTTTGTCATTAGCACAATTATTTCCGAAACAAAAACACACTGTATGAATTTACCAAACGAAAAATAAACAAAGCAAAGAACAGAATAGAAGTTTGGGTCTGGTAGGAAGGAGGCTTGGTGTTCCAGTGGTTAAAGAAAGGGGCTTGTTACCAGGAAGTTCCAGGTTCAACCCCGTTCACCTATGTGATCCTGGGCAAGTCACTTAACCACCTTGTGCTCTGACCTTCGGAGGAGACATAAAACCATTCTATTGTAATTGACTATATAGTTCACCCCCAGGTCTCCAAGTAGGGTGGGCGATCAAAACATGACGGAGTTCAGCCCCTATGGGAAGGACTGGGGGTGCAATTTTCAAATCGATGTAAGATTATCCAAGTAATCAATCGCAAAACATATACATATATTAATATAATTGTCTGCTACGCATCTGTCCTAAAATATTCAAATGATCAAGCTCTTCAGCAACGGTGCTTTATTATTGAACTGAGAACATCAGCTCAGAGACTGTAGATCCCACCAGAGTTTTCGTACACTGCATTATATGTGATCCATGCGCTGCCATTGCTGGTAGTGTCACGTGAGCTGTTCAGTGTGTTGATATGTAAATAAATCCTGTTCAGCTGAACCTCGATCTCCTGCCTGCCACTCAGCAGCGAATGCACTCACCCATGCGGCAGACAGCTACCCTCTCAAACATCAATACCCTGTATCTTTCTAAACAAGGGATTTAGGGGAGCTCCCTAATAAAAGCTGAATCTCAAAACAATAACTGTGTGAATATAGTAATTGTCACAGCTGTGTAGAATGGTATTTAAAAAAAAGATTAATTTATCCAACCTTTTACATATCTGCGTTTACACTGGTAGTATTTTTGATTGCACCGTTCACCTAACTTACATTCGGCATAAAAAATGTTAAGTGTTTTTTTTTTTTTTTTTTTTTTAAATGAAGTAACAATTTGTTTTTCAGACAAATGCAACAGTCAAATTTGGGACTATGCCTGTGGCACCTCCATTTTTGGTTACAGTCTCCCTATTTTGACCTGACATCATGGTCCACCTCATAATAAACATAACATACTTTTAAATCAAATTAATAATGCTATGCGTGGGCTGCAAAGCATGCGGGTAAAAAAAAAAAAAAAAGTTTAAATACTTCAATGCCCTAAGCACTACCAAAATCAACAAAACCGTACACTATTGGTTAGTGTTGTGCGTCAGAAAGACGTACCTCTGAATTATCACCTGGGGTTTCATGAGATATATGGGATGGACTGCAGGTTTGACCTGGGTCAAGTCAAATTCACTTTCAGCACAGTTTCTCTCTCTCTCTATATATATCTATATCTATATATATTATATGATTATGTAGGGATATAAAGCAATGTATGTGTATGCACTGCGTGAAACAAACGTGAAAGAATGTCTAGGATGGCCTCAGCTTATAAATCGTTGATAATTTGACTATACTACCGTCTGCAGCGAATTCACGTCTTGACATTCAACTCGCAAGTATGTCTGGGTGAAATCGGTGGCATGATGATTCAGAAAAACATGTTAACGCCATGGGAGAATTCATGCCAATTCGCGCGTACTCAAGTCGACTGTCCACGGAAAGTGGGCATTGCTGTGTTATGTAAACACTAGCAGCTCGGTACATTCCTTCATTACTGCCAGCTTGCACAGCACGTTCACCACTGAAGCACCCAACCCACCCCCCACCCCTCACCCCCCACTGCAGCGATTGGGCTCCGCTTCTCTACCACTGTTGCCAAGTGGAAGACTATTTTTACTCGTGACGTCTGGCAATTTGCGTCATATTTTCCTATGCCAAAACAAACCCACCTGCTCTGTTCCACGCCTCCGTACCCGGCCCCGCCCCAAAAACACAGATGTGTTCCAGTACACCATATATATATATATATCTATATATATATTATATATATTATAAATATAAAAAGTTGTACAAACAAGTGTATTATAAAACTAAGATGGACAAGCCTAAAAGCAAGAGTCGTTGCTTTCTAGTTTAAATGGAGAGGTACCTCAAGGGACACTGTAAGACATTAAATTAAGTGTAGTGTCTTCTGCCTCGTCTAATTGAGCAGCTAGACCATTCCCTTGCACTGTAAGACATTATTTACAATTAAAAACGCACGCCGTGGTTAAATGTACTGCAGGCTTGTGCTGGTGTTGCTAATGCTTCACAAAGCAGAGAATTAAACAATTCTTTACAACACCCCGGGGAAACGCTGCCTAGACAAAGAAGAGACGTCTGGCCTCGCTACCGCCCCATCGTCCCAAGTGAATCCTTTGTTTTAGTGTCTTGTCTAAAATGTGAAGCTGCCTATTGTTAGGTATGAACTGGTACTTTTAGTATATCTCTATAATTTAAAAACTGAACGCGGGTTGATGTTTCAAACAAAGGAGATTCCAGCCGCTGTCTCCAGGTGTTTCTATCACATTCCGCTTACACTACACCCACACGTCATTATCATCATTACAAACTGGCATGCAGGCTTCATTGCATGGTTGTTTTTTGGACACAGAACAATATTACAAATGAGAAACATACCAGGTAATGTTAACCTATGAAGACTATATTGCACACACACACACACTCGTTCACTGCAGTACCTCTTTCTTCGCCCCCTGTTTCGGGTGGTGCAGTGTTACCGCAGCAGATGCAGGAGTCCGGCCCGTGTTGCTCGTACAGTCTGTGGCTGGCTTTCCGCCTGTCCCCAGGTTGTTGTTGATATCACTGAAGCGCGACGGGTTGCTCCTCGCCAAACTTGGATGTTTCTGGTTACGATGGGGGTGATGATGGTGCCTGCTTTGTAAAGCCGCTGGTGTCGAGCGGGCTTTCCTCCCACCTTTCTTCAACAGAGACTGTCTTTTGTTGATATTGGTGGCCCCTGCATAATGATGGTAAGACGGCGGCTTGCTGTTCTCGGTATGGTCGAGTTTCGACTCGACGTGGTGAGCTAGTGTTTCCCCGATCATGGTCTGGAAATCGCACAAGGGCGGCGAAAGAGGACACATCGGCTAGCTGACTATATAAAACTTTCCTTCTGAACTCGAAATGCAATGCCTTTACGGCAGAGAGTCCTCATGTATAAACAGCAATCTGCCCGACTACACTGTGTGTCGCCCCGATCTCTCTGCAGACCCTGCTCTGGACTCCGGGCTGTGTGCCGTATTAATCCCCGCTGCACCGAACCAGCTTTCGCCGAGAGCCCCTTCTTCCGAGATGGCGCAGTCTTAAAGCAAGTGAAAATGGCGGCGTAAGACTAGCCACTTCCTGATTGTAAACAAAAGCGGAAAAAAAACACGCCCACACAGAGAAACGTGAAATAATTAAAAAAAGAAAAAAAAAACTGGGCTTTTTTTCGCAGTTAAATGTTTTTGTACTTATTTACGAGATTTCTGGCAAATTCCCACAAACTATGGTTTTAAATAAACACGATAGGTTACTGTTTTAGCAGTCGAGTTTGAACTGCAGCTTGTTATACACATTACTTCTCGCTCACCACCGTCATTGTCCTGTCTTATTTGTTATAATTTTAACCCGCCCTAAAAGGCCAGCAGTTCTCAGCACTCGCTTCTCTTCTCCACAGCCCCGCTCCCTTACAAATAACTCAACTGCAGGTCAAAACGAACTGCAACGTTTCTGTGTACAATCGGTGAGCCAATCACGTCTGCGCCTGTAGACCATGCACCGCCTCCCATTGAACTACGTCATGAGACAAACTTACCCGTTCGGAGGAGGTGGGAGGGGAGGGAGTTTCCGAAGTTAGCCCAGTCTAGGAAGTGACAAGAGGATAAGGGAAACTTTGGAGATGGCTCGATAACTTTGTAGTGTAATGCCTTTGGCAATAGTGAAATGATGTAATGTACAGTAAACTGAGTAAGATAATTACTTAGAGGGATTACAAAATGGAATGAATAATGTAAATAGTTTCAGTTCTTATATGTATACTTATTTCATATGGGAGATCTTTGGGAATACACAGTTCATTGATCTACCAATATATATATATGGTTGTGATTATACTAGCATGAATTCATAATCAGTTTGCTATACATGTATTAGGCTGATGTTAAGTTTCAATGATGCCTGTATGCTAATTTAGACAGTCCTTTGAAACAACGCCCAAGCTTTCAATAGTGTTTAAAGACACAAGTCTTGGGTAGGTGGGGACAGGATTGTCAAGTGTTTGAAACGCCAGCTACTGCAGATAAATGAGTGGAGGAAGTGGATAAATAGCATGAAAGGTGGGCTTGTTCCCAGTAAAGCTATTTACATTAGTCATCTTCCTAATATAAATCATTCAAATGTCAAAGTAAAATGTTTCCTGTGCATAGAAAATGCATTGTCATTGTGTGTGTGTGTGTGTGTGTGTCTATATATATATATATATATATATATATATATATATATATATATATATATATATATATATATACAGTACACAAGGTTGTGTGGGCGGAGTCAAACGATACAATACAATGGCTGCCTCTATACAATTTCCTGCTATGATGTTTTTGGCTTGTGCGTCTATAGTCTGACAGTTTGATTGAACAGAGCCCTGAAACAGAGACACAGTTCAAGTCGTACATGATACATCCACCGCTATGTGAATAAGAGGAGGGAATAGCTGTTAAGTGTCTCACTGGTGTGAGTCTTACTTTGTTCAATACAACAATCAGTCAGTTTAATTCTAATGCTTTATTAAAGTTCAGTAACATCAAGCAATGTGAAAAAGGTATTAAAGCACAGAATTGCCAGTTTCAGCGACACAGAGTGTGTCTGTCTCCTCTTCTTCCTGTGGTCTGACAAAAGAGCTCTGTAAGCCTTTTTATACCTAACCTGTGCTTCCATCACTGTTCAATGAGTCTTTCATTTTATCTGTTGTCCAGTGCAGCTTGGTATGCCTTCCCTCTTGGTTACTTCTACTTTTCTATGATAAACAGCCCCACATGCATTTCACACACACACACACACACACACACACACACACACCCTGCTAATAAGATATATTGCTACAAAAAGACTGTAAAAAACAGACATTGGTAGAGAAGATTACAAGACATTGACAATATATCATACCCGAGTGTGTCCTTATCAGTACATTTCCACAAGCTTCCCTTTATCTCATCCAAATACAATCTCAAGAGAAAACCAAAAAATCCACACAACGTTTTATCTTGAAATATGCCAGTGGTGCAGTGCATTTAATGATGGGATAGTGCTGGAACACATTTTCAGGGCCAGAAGCAGATTGTAACCCTTGCTGATCAGCACCGTGGACTTCATGAATATGAAGAAACTGCTTCATATCCCTTGAAAGGGACAGGTTGACATTTTCAGTTCACTAATAACCTGGCAAAACAAATATTCATTGCTACCATTTATAAAAAAAATAAATAAAAAACCTAATACATCCACTTCTTGTACTGTGGTTAAATTCAACAAACGGCGCCATTTACTCCTTATTACAGTACATTGTTATTTATTTCAGTGCATTACTATCTAGGCCTACAACAAACTAAACATACAATACTTAAACATTCAAATACTAAACAATACTTTACTGTATGCTGTTGATATACAACAGTACATTTATTTAGTAGGGCCTACACTCTACTGTACAATAAAACTTGGTGTTATGGGAACATCAAAATACTTGTAAAAATTGCATTTTCATCACAGGACGTCAGACATTTCCCAAACAGCTTTAAGCATATAAATTGTCCTATCTTGCTACTTTGCTGTCTGTATGCTGTTTTAATGATCTAATCAGTGGCTTTAAAGCCACACTATCTGGTCCCTGCATGCCACAAACAAATACTGGTAAAAAGTAGGATGAAAGACAATTAGGACGGGCTACTGGGGAGTTACTGGGAGTCTTCTGTGGCCGCATGAAATCTTAAACATCACAAAATAAATGCGTATAGGTAAATAATCTGTCTTATTGTAATAACAACGTACTTCCCCCTCTGTGTCCCCTGGTTGTTTTAGAAGGTAGTTTTATTTGGTTGTTCTTTCCAACCACGAAGCTACATTTTAACAAAACCTGTATTGCACAAAGCAGTGATGACATAACCAGTTTCATTTCCTCAGTTGTGTGTAATCTATCCCCTGCCTTTATAACAGTAACCAATGGCAGAGTGAGATGCAAAGTCACATGGTGGTACCCTCCCCAGCAACACAGACACAACAGCAGTTGCCTAGCAGTTTTTCAGGACCTGTCCAACCAGGCAAGAGAAAGCTTGTCAATAAATCGTCACATGCCTTCTGGGAAAATCCACACAGCATGTGTTCTGATTAGAAGTGGCTCTGAAGGCAGAAGTGTACCATTTCAGTTTCAAATGAGGCAGACTTGGTTCTAAAACTCCATGGTCTGACAATACAAATGTGTAAGAGATTAACATTGGCTGTGGTGCCGTTGTCAACGTTTTGGTAAATGGTGACTAAATCAGGGTTGATCATGTTAATAGTGGTTGAACCAAGACAAAAAAAACACTTCATGGTTCATTTTGGCTTGTGTCATCCTCTAGCACCATAAACATGATTGTTTAGGGATTAAGAAAAGAACAGCTACTACTCTTAAATTCCTCAAATCTGGACAACAGATTCATTCAGGGGGAAATATGCAAAGTGTCTTCAGCACTATTCTATAAAAAGAGAAATACCCTTGTTAATGTAAAAAAAAAAAAAAAAAAAAAAAAAAAAAAAAAAAAAAAAAAAAACAAAAAAATTGTAAAAGTTTAAAGATGCAAATTTACCCAAGAGGCAATGTAGATATTGCAAAAGTGAAATTCAATGAATATTTTTTTAACCTAAGCTTAGTTTTGGAAAATTAGCTGGAGTTTATTTGGAGTTAGAAAAAGGGGTGACGAGGGTTACGGTGAGTAATCTAGCTTTAACTGCTGTAGTTTGTGGGAGGTGCTGCAATGTATATGATATTACAAATGAGTCACAGCATGTTTAAATGTACTGAAGAACCAAAAGTAATTTCAGGAATTTCCCAGAACATGCAAATAATGTGTCATGCACGTCTGATATATAACATTAGTACTGTATATATCAGAAAGCATATATGTGTAAGAAAGCATTAAAGTAAAAACTGTTATCGCTTTCAAAACCAGAAACGTACAGGTAATGGTGTTTTCTTATTCAAGTCTCTTGGTTGCCACAAAACAAATAACAAAAAGAAATGATTTTACACCGAATCAAAGATTTACCTGACCTATAGTAGTCCCATTGTTCTTTTCTGTAGTAATCCTACTGCTGTGTACATGCTACCCTCTGAGGTTAAAAAAAGTGAGCATAACAGCTCTTCAGAACAAGGGACCATAAGACTGCAATGCCCCGGTGTGCCAGCCCTTTGTACAGAGGGGCTTTGAGCAGTGTACTGTAGCAATACTGCATTGGGAGTAGGCTTGCAGGGCTGCTTTTAAAGCTTTTTGCTCAAGTGCACTCGGTATCTCCCACTGAGGGAATAAAACTGTCACCCAAAGGAAGCTCTTTCTATTTTTCCATCGAACCCATGAGGACGACTAAAGCGACCAAAGCGGGTGATGGCCGGAGACATAGAATCTACGGGGGCATGGCACGCAGAGAGAGCCGCTAAATACACCTTCAAGGCTGAAGGTGACCTTCCAGCATCAAGTAGTTATTATAGAAGCAGCAAGATGACTGGCATAGGGCAAGAAATGGGGTCATGGTTTCGAGAGCAAGGGATACCGCTTGCAACTTCAGCATGTTTATGTGCAGGGATGTCCAGTGGTGAGGCAAGGTTCTGCATACTCCTCTGCCTTCCCAGACTGCTACCCAACCCAAGTTGGAAGTGTCTGTCGTCACTACTTGGTGGTTCAGCACTACTCCCATTTGCACACCTTTGTGTAGGTGAGAGGTAGTCCTCCACCAGTGTAGGGCTGCCGAGCATACGTAAGACACAGTCAGCTGAGGGTGTCTGTCTCATTTGGCACCGAGATGGAACGCATTGCGCCACGCTTGTAGCGGGCGCACGCGAAGCAGACCCAGCTGAACGGTCGATATAGCTGCGGCCATCTGACCCAATCTGGTACAATCTGAGGGTGACCTGCGATCCTTGTCAAAAGAGGGAGAGGCAACCCTGGATAGCTGCAACTCTGTCGTATGACAGGTATGTGCGCATCATAGTGGAGTCCAGCCAGAGCCCCAAGTACGTGGTGCACTGCACTGGTGTAAGCTGACTCTTTGCATCGTTTATGGTGAACCAGCCTGATCAGACTTGCTGTTACAACAGCCGCGTGGGCCAGTGCTCCCTCTAGTGACTGGGAACAGATCAACAAGTCGTTGAGATAGTTTATTACTCTGATCCCCTGCAGCCGCAGGGGAGCCAGGATAGCGTCCACGTACTTTGAAATCGTACGTGGAGCTAGGGAGAGGCCAAATAGCACAGCAAAATCATACATTCTTGCTTGAAAAGAGAAGCAGAGATACTTTTTGTGCTCTAGACAAATGGGAATGTGAAACTACGCGTCTCGTAAGTCCACGGCGGTGAACCAACTGCCTGGCTGAATGAACTGGAGGATGTGACGGTGTGTCAGCATTTGGACCCTCCTTTCTTTTAAGAACCCATTGAGGAGCCTCAGGTCTAAGATGGGGCGAAAGTCGTCGGCTTTTTTGAGTACCAGAGTAGTACCCCTCTCCGTGGGAGATGGGGTCTACTGGACGAATGGCTCGCTTGCACAGCAAAGCAGCCACTGCTTTCTGAAGTAGTGAGGCTTGTAGAGGGTCTGTCACAAAAGTATTCATGATGCCTTGAAAGGGAGGAAGTCACAAGCGGAACTGAAGCGCATAGCAGTTTTGGTGAGCACCCAGGAGTCTGAGGTGCAAGCGCGCCAGTACTGAAGCTGTTGTGCCGAAAGGGGGGTTTATTTATTCATTTTAGGGTTCTAGGATAAAATGAGAGAGGCAGACAGCTCTTGCAGTTCTTCAATAGCCGGTTTTATTGAACATTAACCAACATAAAGCAAACTCAAGGACAGCGTAACATCTTCTCACACACACCCTTCGAACATTCTCCCCTCTCCCAGCTCCCGCGTTCCCTTATATCGAGCCCTGATTTGGCGCCAACCCTGCCTTTAACCTAGGGAAACCCCCAATTACCAACCAACCAATTGGAGAGCCCGCACACACACACACACACACGAGGCACTCCTCTTGCACACAGATAGTACAGGTAAGCACATGTACCCCCCCCAGTACAACAACATGACAGTGCGGTAACACAGCTGACTATTTATAGCACAGACCCTGGATCGCTACAGTATTAACGGTCTCACATTATTTTCTGTGGGGTTTATCCTATTAAGAAGTATTTCAATTCTTAACCGAACCACAAGCTTATTTTTTCACACTGTTGATCGTTCTTATACATACCTCTGTGTGTGTTTCTTTAAGGTTACTATTATTATAAACGCACCACTCCACATACCCGAGAGCCTGCACTCTCGTGTGGCGTCGCCTCAAGCACTTGCCTGCCTGCGCCAGCTAGCGTTGTGTTTGTGGTCACTGCGTTTGTTGTGGCAATGGCGCATATTAAACTTTCACAGCAGACTCTGTGGGAAGTCGGATTTGATTTACCCCACTCTGATATCAACAATCAGGTACAGGCTCCGGAGACGCGGATTAATGGAATAAAAGAGCCTGTGCTTGGAGAGCAGTTCTCCATTGGAAAACATTCCCAATGCGGGACTGACAACGCAGTCTTTGCTGTGAGGTTTGCGGCGTTTTATTTTGGATAATGGAACGCTTCCCGAATCTGTGGCAGGTGAGTCGAACATCACTAATTGAATAACTCCGTAACCCAACAATTAGAGATGTGCTAGTTTAACTTTATTTTTTGTAGTTGTCAAACAGGGCTGCCATGCCATAAAATGTCGATTCTATCAAAAGCTGCACAGCACTCCATTTCACAGGCGGCGTATGTAGACATATCACGTGTCAAAACACAAGCAACCAACATTACGTTTAATATATTTTATTTAATGGTTGTGTATTTGGCACTCCATGTTTATTTCATTTGTTTAAAGCTGGCAACGTCAATAGTTAGTAAGTTGAAGCTTTTCTTCTGAGTACACACCAATAGGTGTAATGACTCTTTTTATACTAATAATACTGTAAATAACCGGGCAGTTGTCCAGCTTTTCCTCAGCTTACTCAGCTGTGTCTCATTACGGTACTTGGTTGAGGTTAAATAATTTGTAACCGGTGGCAATATTGTTTTGTATTTTGACACTGAAAATCGCATTCGTGCTACCTGATGCCTACAGCTTGTAAACCTGGAGAGTGCTTCTGCTATTGCTATCGTGTAAAAATGCGCATGTTCTGTCTGACAATGAGCGAATCGGACGGCACGCATTGATCAAACGAGCAGGAGATGCATTTGGCAGAAACTGGTAAAACTGTAACGAAGCTATCATTTTCCACAACAAAGAAACTGTAAAAGTTGCATTGGATCAACAGTCCCCGTTTACAGCATGCTGTACACGTGCCTGTGTGCAGGTTCATCTCCGTGTAGTTCTGTGTTTAGTTTGCCATTATATTTCTTGTATGACTAACCTTGAAACCTCTCGTTCCCTGTCATTTTCTTTTAACAAAACATTTTTGATAGGGGACTTGGAGAGAAGTATACAAGAACGATGTTCTGTAACAAAATGCAGTTACACGTTCTCACCATGACTCAAGTCAAAATATCAGCATAAAATAGTATAATTAAATATTTGCATGACGTTTGCATCAAGGAACATTCAGCAAGTGCTGGACACACAGTTGCAGTGTTCTGTTACTATATCAAAGGATGCTGTGTATGAACAATTTTCTGAGCAGCTGGTGAACTAACAGCAGACACTGTCCATACTGAGCTGCAGTGTCCCAGTGACAGTATGATGATACATTGACAGGGTGCACTAACAATTCACCATGTAAACTTTCCTTGTGTATGTCATTTAAAATATACAGCCCGTTTTCTCTCAGTACAGTATGTGCCAATTCTTGGAAACCCACCACTGCTGTTTTTAGCATTAAAGAAGTTGCTTTTAATTTTTTTTTGTGCGTTTACTTTTTTATTGTGTTACTCTTCTCATTGCCATTACTCAGATATGTTTAATTCAGTTCTTGACATACTCACAAGAAATAGTTTACATTACCTTTGCTGTGTCATGTGTGTTTGTATCACAGCGTTATATATTTAACCGCACATCATAGGTCATAAATCTACTGGACAATGTATTTCTCAACATTGGTCACTCACAATGTACTCCGGATCACAGTGTACTCCAGATTACCTGTGTACTCTGGGGATCGCAGTGTACTCTGGGGATCGCAGTGTACTCTGGGGATTAGTGTACTCTGGATCGCAGTGTGCTCCGGATCGCAGTGTGCTCCGGATCACAGTGTACTCTGGATCGCAGTGTGCTCCGGGGATCACAGTGTACTCTGGATCGCAGTGTACTCTGGGGATCGCAGTGTACTCTGGATCACAGTGTACTCTGGATCACAATATACGCTGGGGATCGGTGTACTCCGGATCACAGTGTCTCCTTCATGCAGCAATGCTGCTTTTCTCTTCCCTCACCACACTGCTAATTTCAATTGGAGCACCAGTACTGTTGCAGGAGGGGGCATGAACTGGATACACAGCGATGTTTCTATAGGCGAACGATCCTGGTTAAAAAGTTGAACAAATAAAGTAATTCCCTAGTATGTTCTGTGAATAAAAACAATATCAAAGCTATTGGGAATATGTACTGCACCCAGGCCTGGAATGGTTTATCTATAATCCAATAAAACTTTTCATATTCGATAGTTATTATTTGTCTTACCAGATTTTATTCAGTCAAATCCAGCAACAGAATGTCAGAACAATTCGCACTGCTCCAAATTATGCAGCATTGCTAAGTATGTGCAGAGCTTGTTCAAAAGAATGTGATTCTCCAAAATCAATGCAGATTTCCATTACTTGAGAGTAGATGTTGAACTTCATGTGGATTTGAACTCTGCTTTCGCCAAGATAATCACCAACTAAGACGTAGCTTTGCAGTAAACTAGTGTGATCCATCTTCATCTCCAGTCATTTGCGTTGTTTTCCATCTGATGATGTAGATATCCTTCTGTCTGGTGTTGATTGCTGAAGTGTAATGCTGGCTCCAGGGATCACCTCATTTTGCCTCCCCAGCACATCAGCACACACAACGGCTGCGATGCTGGCTCCGGGGATCAACCGAGTGCGGTCTCCCCAGCACATCAGCATGACAACTGTCTGGATTGAGCTAAGTAGGGTACATCTCTGGGGTCTTCAAGTGGATACCTTCCATCCTCTGTGTTTCGTTGACTAGTCCACGACACCTCAAGAGGGCTCAACAGTGATTATGGCGTCCCAGCATCACCCCCCTCCATCTCCCACTTAGCTCAGCCCAGCTTACTTACCTGTACATCAGTGTTGCTTTCTTTCTGTTGTGCTTGACTAGTGTGAGTGTTGAAAGAGTAAATTAAATCAGGACCCTGAACAGCCTGCAGCACTGCAGTTAAACACCATGGTGGTGTGGGCAGTGTACATTCGCTGGCTCCGAATCTTGTTCTTCTTTTTGTTTTCTCAGGAACAGTTTTGCCTATGAAAATGATGCTGGGGCCAAAATACGATGACCTGGTCCCAGCGGAGAACCGATTCCACCCCAGCATGCTCTCTGATTATCTAAAGAGTCTCAAGGTACATGTGAATTTAGTTTTATGTACATCATACTGAAACCATTTCGTGGTTCAAAACTGTTTTACTGGTGTGTATGAGGTCTTATTAGGGCATGTTTATGTGAGCATCAGAAAGCAATCTCAAGTGCGAGGACACTGTTCAGTAAGTGTGGTAATTTAACATCTTCAGTTTGCATATGTTACATGCTAAAAAGCAGATGCCATTGACTTCTACTTTTTGCAGCAGCAGCTCAAAGTCAAACAGCCGTGTGTGTTTTTCTGAAAACAAACAAGCTGAAACTCGGAGCAGCTGATTAAAATTCACCGCCGTTCTGAGACACGGGCGAGGGGAGGAGCCAACAGCACAGCAGAACAACGCAGTTAAACGAGGCAGTCTTCCCAGCGACAGCGAGTGGGAGAAGTACAGGCGTGGAAAAGTACAGAGCAGTTTAGAAGCAGTTTGAAAGCAGGTTGACGGCTGCAGAAGAAACTAAACTTCAAAAAAACCTCAACATGGTCTTCAAGCCAGTAATCTGTGACACCTGCTTGATGTGGGAAATCCGAGAAAACCCAGCGGAGCTAAACCAAGTGTGCGTAAAGTGCTGCGCGATCCAGGATTTGCATAAACTAGTAAGTATGCTAGAAATGAAGCTGGAAGAAGTGAGACAGCAACAGGATCTTGAGGAACTAGCACACCCACAATTCATGGAAGTCTGCATCACCCCTAACAGACTGAAAGCCACCAGGGAGATAGAAGGTCAGAACAGCTGGGTTCAGGTAGGCAGAAGCAGGGAAAAAAAGAAACTTCGTCAAACACAACCACCAGAAATCGAAACAACCAACAGATTTGAGTCACTTCAGAATTTTGATGAGCAGAACCAACAACAAGAGAATGAAAGGAACAACATCCAGGATCCCATTGACAGTGGTGACCAGACAGCAAAAAGAAGGGAGGTCATGATTGTTGGGGACTCCATATTGAGAAACACAGCAAGTTCAATTCGCAGTTTGGACCCCCTTACTACAACAGTGTGCTGCCTTCCAGGAGCCTCGGTCAAGCACATCACTGAGAACGTGGACAGGCTCCTAGAACGAACAGGAGACGACCCGGTAGTAGTCGTCCACATCGGTACAAACAACATTGGAAGAGACAGACCAAAATCCCTGCAAAACAAATTCAGAGAGCTAGGAAGGAAATTAAAAGAGAAAACCAAAACTGTGGTATTTTCTGGTATACTACCAGCACCTTGCAAAGGACCATATGGACAGCTGGAAATAATTAATCAAAACGCATGGCTGAAGACGTGGTGCACACGGGAAGGCTTCACCTATCTTGATCATTGGACCACATTCTACAACGAGGACTATCTGTATAGACGGGATGGACTGCATTTAAATAACAAGGGAACCAGTCTACTCGGAGAAAAGATCCTCGAGCAGGTTCAGAAGCATTTAAACTAGAAAGGAAGGGGGGAGAAATCAACAAAAAAACAGAAGGGAGACCGCATCAAAACAAGAACAACAACTCAGGTAAGACAACCATTAAATGTATTTATCTAAATGCTAGAAGTATCAGAAACAAAATTTTAGAACTTGAAGCTACTGCACTAACAGGTAACTATGATGTGATAGGTGTTACAGAAACGTGGTTGTCTGAGAGTGATGGGGACGAATATAATATTTGTGGGTATACACTGTATAGGAAAGACAGGCAGGACAGAAGAGGAGGAGGGGTAGCGCTATACATAAGAAACAGTCTTGAAGCCCAGGTGTTAAACCTGGACAAAGAAAATAAAACCGAATCAATATGGGTCAGAATAACGGACAAAAATTCAAAGGGCATAATAATAGGAGCATGCTATAGACCGCCAGATTCAGACGGTGAGCAAAATAATCTGTTATACAATGACATTAGAAATGCGTGTAGCAAAGGAGAAGCCATACTAATGGGGGATTTCAACTTCCCCCAAATAAAATGGGAAAACCCGATGGGTAGCGCGAAGGATGAAATAGAAATGGTGGAAATGACAAATGACTGCTTCCTAACACAATTTGTCAAGGCACCGACTAGAGGGGAGGCATGCCTTGATTTAGTCTTTTCAAATAACGAAGATAGAATAACTAAAACAGAGGTCAGAGAACCACTGGCAAACTCAGACCACAACATGGTCTCATTTGAAGTGTT
Organism: Polyodon spathula; assembly: GCF_017654505.1. NCBI lineage: Eukaryota > Metazoa > Chordata > Actinopteri > Acipenseriformes > Polyodontidae > Polyodon > Polyodon spathula. The sequence continues at coordinate 4,099,516 of NC_054538.1, read as the reverse complement.
TTTTAAATCCCCAAAAGTAATGACTAAAGCTAAGGTTTACAATTTTAGAAAAGCAAACTATGAAGGTATGAAACAGAGACTAACAGAAGTAGATTGGAGTAAAATAGAGAAAACACCCACAGAAGAAGGATGGTTGTTCTTCAAAAATGTAGTACTAGAGGCGCAAAACAATTATATCCCTAAAGTAGACAAATCTAAATGTAAAACTAAATTGCCAAAATGGTTTAATAGATCAATTAAAAAAAATATTCAGCGAAAAAAGGCACTTTACAGAGCATTAAAAAAGGACCAAAAAGAAAGTATGCAGAAAGAGTACACAGAACTGCAAACGCAAGTCAAAAAGGAAGTTAGAAAGGCCAAGAGAGAAATAGAAATGAACATTGCTAAGGGAGCTAAAACCAATTCCAAAATGTTTTTCCAATATTACAACAGCAAGCGAACATTCAAAGAGGAGATTAAATGTTTAAGAGATACAAATGGCAAAATCGTAGATGAAGAAAAAAAAATAGCAAATATATTAAATGATTACTTTTCACAAGTTTTTACAAAGGAAGATACTGACAACATGCCCCACATGTCATCCAGTTCCTATCCAGTTTTAAATAACTTTAGCACAACTGAGGCAGAGGTGTTAAAGGGACTAGGAGCTCATAAAATAAACAAATCCCCTGGGCCGGATGAGATCCTCCCAGTAGTACTCAAAGAAAATTGGAAAATTACCTATATGGTAACAGGGTCCTGGGAGACAGTCAACATGGTTTTAGGAAAGGGAGATCGTGTCTAACTAACTTGCTTGATTTTTTTGAGGATGCAACATCGATAATGGATAATTGCAAAGCATATGACATGGTTTATTTAGATTTCCAGAAAGCTTTTGACAAAGTCCCGCACAAAAGATTAATTCTCAAACTGAACGCAGTTGGGATTCAAGGAAACACATGTACATGGATTAGGGAGTGGTTAACATGTAGAAAACAGAAAGTACTGATTAGAGGAAAAACCTCAGAATGGAGTGTGGTAACCAGCGGTGTACCACAGGGATCAGTATTAGGTCCTCTGCTATTCCTAATCTACATTAATGATTTAGATTCTTGTATAGTAAGCAAACTTGTTAAATTTGCAGACGTCACAAAAGTAGGAGGAGTGGCAAACACTGTTGCAGCAGCAAAGGTCATTCTAAATGATCTAGACAAGATTCAGAACTGGGCAGACACATGTCAAATGGCATTTAATAGAGAAAAGTGTAAGGTACTGCACGCAGGAAATAAAAATGTACATTATAAATATCATATGGGAGATACTGAAATTGGAGAAGGAATCTATGAAAAAGACCTAGGAGTTTTTGTTGACTCAGAAATGTCTTCATCTAGACAATGTGGGGAAGCTATAAAAAAGGCTTACAAGATGCTCGGATACATTGTGAAAAGTGTTGAATTTAAATCAAGGGAAGTAATGTTAAAACTGCACAATGCACTAGTAAGACCTCATCTTGAATATTGTGTGCAGTTCTGGTCACCTTGCTATAAAAAAGAGATTGCTGCTCTAGAAAGAGTGCAAAGAAGAGCGACCAGAAATATTCCGGGCTTAAAAGGCATGTCATATGCAGACAGGCTAAAAGAATTGAATCTGTTCAGTCTTGAACAAAGAAGACTACATGGCAACCTAATTCAAACATTCAAAATTCTAAAAGGTATTTACAGTGTCGACCCAAGGGACTTTTTCAGCCTGAAAAAAGAAACAAGGACCAGGGGTCACAAATGGAGAGTAGACAAAGGGGCATTCAGAACAGAAAATAGGAGACACTTTTTTACACAGAGAATTGTGAGGGTCTGGAATCAACTCCCCAGTAATGTTGTTGAAGCTGACACCCTGGGATCCTTCAAGAAGCTGCTTGATGAGATTTTGGGATCAATAAGCTACTAACAACCAAACGAGCAAGTTTGTAAACTTTCGTTTGTAAACTTTCTTATGTTCTTATGTACTGTTGCACCAAGTAAACACTCAGTCAGGACAGCAGAATCTCCTGCACATGGGAACTGTATGTTTCAGAAGTGCCTCAAGTCCAGACCAGTTAGGTGCTTTATGTGCATTCAGGTGTGTAGCAAATGTACTGAATAGTTCTACAATAGGAATACTACTGCATTATTTAATCATACTTATACCCAATGTTTATTTACAGTAACATTGTGCTTGTGATATAGCATTATGTAGGGCCCATTTTTGTAAGCAAACAAAAGACACCAGTGATTGAAAGGCCATTATTTAGATGTATCAGCTTTGTACAGTTCCTTGTGGCATTTTTCCCTTTAGCAATCTTTAGTGTGTAAAATATTATGAATTCCATTTTTTCATTTCAGGTGAAAATGGGACTGCTAGTTGATTTGACCAACGCAACACAAGTTTACAACCGGAATGAGAGCGAACAAGAAGGCATTACATATGTGAAACGTCAGTGTAAAGGGTAGGTGTGTCTTTGATTGACGTATGTTCTGTTAACATTATCAGTGCTGTTTGTAGGACTGCCCCAGTCTATAGGTGTTGGTTTTAATTGAAGGGGATCTATGATTGTAACTGGAGTTAGCAAAACTATTGGCTGTATAGAGACTCACGGTAGTTTCCAACAAGTTTTTCTAAATTGTACGAGGAACTACCGTTCCTCTCAATTTAACCTATCCCTCTCTGAGGCCGTCACTGTCGGCAACAAACCTGATCCTCTCGAGCGTGCACGTGCCTCACCACTTGATGTGCAAATAACGCACATGGAAACTCCCCCTTTCTTACAAGATACGGTAAGACAAGATAACCAGAGGCAATGAATAAAAATGATAATGAAAAAAAAGCCTAGGTTGTTGTTCTTTATACTTTTATTTTTTAAGCCTAGAATGTGCCCGATTTATTTAATTGGTCTCATGTGGTGTGCTATCTTTTCTCTTTACCTGGAATAGCCTTTTTCCACAAGAATATCAAACGAGTGCCACTGTAGTTTCAGTTATGAACTTTTATAACTTTTTTATGTCTTTTCTGTCAGAGGCATGGTGAATGCTCTTCGACAGAACACACTCGGATGTTTATCAGGCTGTGTGAGCACTTCATGGAAAAGACTCCTACTGAACTGATGGGTATGTATGTGAGTTTAATGGCATCATGTCCACTTGGCATCCTTACTCGAATGAGTGTGATTTCAGACTGATGAGACCAACTGTATTACACTGTGACTCCTGAGATGACGTGTCTTGTTTCGTGCTACTTTTTGTTGTTTTCTGGGCTATGCTGCCACCTTGTGGAAAAGTCTTCAACCAGAATGATCTTAAAAAAATAAATTAAAAAAAAAAAGCATCTTCTTTATCTGGTGCATATGAGGAATATTAAAATACGCTTTAAATGTTCAGACATACTCATGTTTGCACACTGTTGCATAATTATTTATAGCCAGCTGCATTTAACAAAAAAACCCACAAAAAACACAACTGCGTGTGACGCATGACACTGTTTACATTGTAATCTAAAATATACATTTATAATTTTGTATTTCTGTGTTTCTTGATTCTCCAGAATTGCTTGTTTGTGTAAATGCACTGCTGTTTAGTGATTTGAACTGCACAAAGGACTCATCAATCAAATGAGCAGAAGACTGCACAATTTAGTCCATCAAATCTAGATGTGACTGTGTCATAGGGAGCTCTGGGTCTTAAGGTGTCTATCAAAACAGAAAAACAATCACCCTTCTTAAACATTCCAGTTCTTCACATTGACATGTGGAGCAGGATAGCATCACAAGTAAGACTTGGGCAGATTTACTAAGGTAGGCCAGTCACAGGGCAAGCATGCCACAATCTGCATTTTCGTTGCGACGCTTCGCAGAGTATGCATTTTGTCATATATACTAAGAATGTTAATGAGGAGAGCTGAAATATAACAAGCTGAATATTTAGAGATCTCTAGCGTTGCCAGAGTCGTGCAACGTGTTTTAGAATAAATAATGAAAGACAGTTTATTCCGATCAGATTCTTTAGTGGGGCCCCAACCGTCACCCCCAAATAAAAAATGCGTTTCTGTCAAAAAGCTTTTTCTAATCATATAGTTGCCCCTCGCTAAACCGGACATGTTTGTCCGAAATAAGGAGGTGTCGAGTTTAAAAAAACACAATAAAATCACACTCACGTACATTTATAGTGCTGATTGTATTTTAAATGTACAAATCATTGCGCTGAAGTAACACTCGTGATTTGGGTAGGCTGCGTATTACATTATGTAAAACTATAAATCTGTACAGTACACCAGTACAGGACAGAAGTAAAATCAAATGAATACCTAGCGCATTTTACTTTATCCTGTAATGATTTTAAATTGAAACTAAATTACTTTAGTTTTTTTTATTATTCTTTTTATTATTATTATTTTTAACTTGGCTTACTTAGTAGCCTAGACAATACACAAAATAGATAATGGTGCTGCATTGACAAGTTATGATACAGGAGGACAGTCAATTCTCATTAATACGAATATCAAGGGACTAGCAAGACATTTTGCATTATACCACTAATTAGTTTTATCATGAATATCCTATAAGCCAAATGTATACTGTTCATTTTTATTTAAGTTAGTCAGTGGTGTAGTGCTAAGTTATGCAGAATTACAAACCGTCTGCAAATTGATAGAATAGGTGTGTTTCCTATTCCTATACAGATGTTCAGAATGAGCTGGAGGGGTTAGCGGCACATGTGTATAGACCATTGCTCCCAACACATTGGGGAAACCAGAAATGTCATAGAAATTTGTTTTCAAGGCATGTGAGTACAACCTGCTTTTAGGAAAAAATAGGTGTTTGGATGCTTGCCTCAAAAATGCATTGAGCACAACTGGCAACGCATGACAAAAAGCAGACTGGGAAATGCCAGTAACAGCTGCCACAGTCCCCTGAAAGGACCCAGAGGCAAGATAATGCAGGGTGGACAACAGTTTGACCACTGCAGGGACAGCAAGGCTTCTCTGGGTGACAGGCTCCAGGTCATCTTTTAAATCAGACAGCAGCTCTACAATGAGTTGGCTGCCGAGCCTGTACCTGCGCTTAATCTGGTCTTCATTTAAATCGACGAGGGTAATGCTGGTACAAAATACCCTTTCTCTTCTCATCCTGCACATTACTCGTTCTTGCTGAAGACAATGTCTCCTTACTGCAATCACAGCGGCCATGGTTAGGGGATAGCGCTTTTCATACTGCCTTTTAAAGGTTTGTTAATTGTGACTGTTTAAAACATGCTTTAAAAATTTCAACAAATTGATGCAATTGTAAGTGTCGCAGTTGCCGGCAGCTTTAGTACATCTCATATTTGAGTACCCTCATTTGCACTTTCTCCACCCCATTTTTACAGATTTATACAGAAATGCCCATAATTGCATATTCATCGAAGGCTGAACTGCAAAGAAAGTGCTGCCGCAAACTGTCGCGAACAGCAGTGCGCTTGTTTAGTACAGTTCACCCCAGACTTCAGACTCGTTTGCGACTGGTTTGTGACTGTTGTGACAGCCGCAGCACTTCAGTACGTCTACCCCGAAGAGTCAGGAGAACCTGCAGTGCAAGCGCTGTCAATCAAGAAGGAACAAATAAACAGGCATAAGGGCCAAAATAAAGCCATATCTACTGTATACTGGGTATTCACTTTCACTGTAAGTACACAAACACAAATCCAAACACTCCCCTAACTCCCTTCACCAGACAAAGGATTTCTCCTTCCTTTATATACGTTCAGTGAAGGCTCCAGCCACATTCTCACGTGTATTCTGGCAGGGAGTCTTTTTTATTATTATTTATTTATTTAATTATTAAAACAGGTCAAATGTATCACACAGGTTCCCATTGCCAACCCTTGCATATTTGTATCTTGCAGTATCTGCTTGTGTTGCTGGCATTAGCATTGATAGATTTGCTATAGGTGGCTGCATGTGACAAATGGAGCCTAAGGTGTGTACCTGGAAGCTCATTGTATTGTGGGTGGATACGCACATGATGTGCATCCCAGCAGAGAGCTGAGCAGAACTGTCCAGTTCTAATGAGCATAGTTCAGTACAAGTTTTTGTTGAACCTCAAATTCATAGAGTATGATCTACTGGCCAAAGTGACGTCAAATGTCATAACATTATGCTGATAAAGCCTAACTGTTAGCCACACATCTAGCAAGCAGTTAAAAAAAAGCAGATAAATAAGCACTTTTATACCCTTCACACTACCTATAGTAAATAAACTTGGTTAAGAAATTATGTTTGTGTTAGCCACTAGATGGACCTTTCAAGCTGCTCTGTGCAGTTTTTGAAAGAATAATGGCTTTGGATTGATACTGAGTGAATAATGCACCAGCAGTTACCACCTATTTATTAATATCTTGGTGTTGTGACTGAACAGTGGAAGGCTTATGATGGTTTACTGGCACCAGATATTATTCCTGTACAGTTGAGAACTCCCTGCTGCTGAAGTCTTGGATTAGCAGCACATTGAGAGGAAGCAAAGTCACGGGTCAGTGGTCTTTTTCAGTGCTCAAAATCTACGGTTTGCTAACTGACACTTAATTTCCTTAATTACCCAGGCGTGTAGACAATCACCATTGTCTTTTAAATGGACTCCTACAGTACTCATAACTTAGTATTTGTTTTTAAGCCTCCTGGCCAATGCATATTCATCTTGGGTGGAAACCTGGACCAGTGATTTATATCACACCTGGCATACCTAGATAGAGAAGAGGCTGTATTGCACATGCATGTGCCTGCTCCAGAGTGTGTGAAATGAAAGGCTTTTAAATAATATCGCCACAGAAAATGCTAATTCCAGAAATGCAAATTGGAAGGCAATTTTGAAGGTCTTGCTTAGACAGCATCAGCTTGTTAAACATGATGCTGAGACTCATTTATGCCTGTGAGTGATTCATGCTTCCCTAGTTTTGCTAAGATGTCCAGTCACTCTATATTCACCCATCACTCCCAGTCTAATGCTTATTAACACCACTACTCATGCATAGATGGTTTTGGACACCCAAGGGCATGCTGTACCTGAGAATAACGAGCTTGCCACCTAAATTATCATTCTGTCATCCTAGTAGTAAAGATTATTCAAATACTATGTTCACACACTTTTGAAATTTAGATTCTTTATTCTTGGATGCACAATCCTATATATTAAAAGTCCAGAACTCGCTGCTTTCATTTGTTACTGTAGCTAACTACTGTACCACTGCAGTGATCTGAAACGTTCTGAAAAACAGGAGTGGGTGTACCAAAATCTCCTTGTTTTTGTTGACTTTTGTAAATGTTTTCCCACATACAGGTGTCCACTGTACACACGGCTTCAGTCGAACATGCTTTCTGATTTGTGCCTGTCTGATTGAGGAGATGGATTGGAAGTAGCTTTTATGAAACTTAACTTATTTTAGGTTGGTTAGCAGGGTAGATGCTTGCACTAGTCCTGCACCAAGACCTGTGTCTCTTGCCCCCTCGTCATTTTAAATATACATCATAAAGGATAGCTCTGAAGAGCAGGAGTGGGTGCAGGACTAGTGTGTATTTCTGATCATGTCAAGCATATTGCAGTAATCTGTTGTGTATGCGCCTGTCACACATCCGTCCTGTTTATCCGCCACGATCAAGCTTTTCAGCAACGTTCGCTTATTATTGAACAGAGAAGATTAGTTCAGAGATTGTAGATCCTGCCAAAGTTTTCATACACTGTGTTGTATGTGCACCGTGCGCTGCCATTGCTGGTAGTGTCCCATGAGCTGTTCAGTATGTTGACTTGATATGTAAATAAATTCTGTTTGCCTGCGGGGCGTATCAACGTCAACCTCCGTCTCGATCTCCTGCCTGTCACTCAGCAGCGAATGCACGCACCCACGCGGCAGACGGCTACCCTGTCACAAGCATCAATACACTGTATCTTGGGGATTTAGTGGCGCTCCCTCATAAAAGCTGAATCTTAAAACAATAACTCTGTGAATATAGTAACTGTTGCAGCTGTGTATAATGGGATTTAAAACAGGATTCATTTATCTGGCTTTTTACATATCCACCCTTACTCTGGTCCCACCGCAGTCCGATATGCATCTGGCTTCTGTACTGGTAAGACACCAGGCTGCACATTAGTTATGATTGAGATAAGCTTACTTATTTACAAATATTTTATGTATGTATTTGTTTGTTTTATTTTGCTACTATTACTCCTGAATGTTTTAATTGGGTAGAACAATCTGTTATCATTACTACAGTCCCTTAGGTACAACCACTGTGACTACTGTACAGCAGCATTGAGCTGTACAAAACTTGAAACTTAGGTTGATTTGCAGATTGATGGCGTTTTTATTGTTGGTAAGTTAAACAAAATTCTCCCTTTTGAAAATGATCCTTTAATTCGAGGGACGTGCTCTCTTCATTTTCTCATTAAACTGCTTTTAATGTTACATCTGTACAGAACAGATTTCGCATGAGACGGATTTGTTTTTCAAATGAAAATGCTAAATGAAAACTGGGATTTCCCAGAGTGGAGTTATAACTTCTTCTCATGTTACTTTAATGGCCTGAAGTGTAAGCAAGCCTTTTGGAGATAATAGAATAGCATATAACAACTAAATAGCTTTGGCCGCTGGGTGAAAATTAGCAGAAGCAAATGCTAATTTTTCAAATGCCAAAAGAATTATATGCAGAGCACTCAAAAGTATAAAGGACTGAAGGATTTCAAACCATGAAGAACTCAAAATAACTGTTTCATAGCAACAGGGAATAGCAACGTCTCAATCTAAGGCTCAGCTAGGCAGAGTGGATACTTTGGGTTAAAGTAAATAAATAAAAAAATACCCTGGGCATTTGTTTCAAGGTATCTAACTGTATGTGACAGTACTGATGCTTGAGCCATTGAAGATATCTTGTTTCGTGTTTTTTGTTCTGTGCAGGTACTAACACATGTACAGTAGGACGCTTTTTATATCTTTGGGTTTACCCTGCATAGAGAACAGCCTATGAGTTTTGTTAAATATTCCGAAGTGATCTCCTAGGAATGAGGTTGTCTCTGCTGTTTCATTTTTGATGAACAGGGGTTATGTGTCTCCCTCTGAGTAACTGAGTGTGTTACCTCTGGTGATGAGTAATGACTGCTAGTGCAGCTGAGAGACTGCAGATTGAGAGAAGGTCACTGAAATCGTGTGCATTGTAGGTAGAGAAGACATTTCCTGGAGCAAGGCTATTTAAGAAAAAGGTTATTATAACAGTTTGCTTTTAAAAGAGCTTAATTATTTACATGGTTGTCAGCACTTTCTGAAACTGAATCTTTGTTGAGATTTAGCTTGTATTAAGTACAGTATGGATCCTTTAATTGTTACAAATATCAGCGCAACCTTGAATGTCCTGACTACCAATAGGTTGGTTCAGGGACAAACATCCACATCTCTGTTAATTAATTGAGTTTGTTTTGAATGGCAGCTGGAGGTCAGAGTTCATGCAAAGGTGGATTTATTGCTTGGTTTTCTGTTTGTCATTCCTAGCATCAGAACTGCTGTGGCTGCTTTTGCTCAAGCGAGACTACCAGGAATTTACAAGGAGATTACCTGAAAGAGCTGTTCTGTCGCTGTGGTGACGCGGAAGACTCCCCTCCTGCCCCACCTCCGCCAGACTGGTGTTTTGAAGATGATGATGATGATGTGCAACACGATTGGTCAGGACAGGGGACCTGGCTCTTCAGGGTCATTGCCAGGCAAAAAGAAAAAGGAACATCTCAAACTGGTAAAAAAACAAAAAGCTTGGAAATAGTGTAAACCCTTCTCCCTTCAGCCCATATACTGAGTGTATTGGGAGCACATCTGTCCTTCGTCCACAAGGTGGCAACGTTGGGCATCGTAATGTTTCCGAGGCCAGCATCTTTACTGGCTTGCCTAAATTGGGTTCCGCAACGTTAGGAACAGATCCCTTCTTCTAAAGTGTAATTACCTAGCTGGGTGTACTAGGCTAGATTAGAAGTCCACAGAGGAGGGGGAAAATAAATGTACTGCATGAGTTATTTTGAAAAAAACAAAAATTCAAGCAAAAGTGTTTGTGCATAATATCAGCTTTATTTTTATTTTTGTTATTTTACTTTTTCAGTACAAAGCATCTATAGCTTTTCTGTTTACACTAGAGTAAAGCAATGCATTTGTTTTGTAGGGAGCTGTGTTCTTGGAAGGAATTCAAGTTAAATTTGTAACGCAAACAAAGCTTGGTGAAATCTAGAGGAAATGTCAGCAGTTCTCTGAATGGGAAAGGTAAGCAGATCTGTCTTTATCAAGACTGTGTGTATTTTCAGAAGCTGTAACTGAGCGAACATATTCAAAAGTATTCATACCCTGACAATGAAAGGAAATGAATAGCTGGTTGAGGCACCTTTAGCAATAATAACCTCTTTTAAACGATTAGGATATTTGTCGATTAGCTTTTGGCACGATTCTTTAGTGATTTTTAACAATTCTTCAATGCAAAATTTTTCCAGTTCATTCAAATTCCAAGGATTTCTCTTGTGCACCAAAGATTCTCATCGGATTTAGATCGGGACCTTGACTAGGCCATACCAGAACCTTGATTTTATTCTTCAACCATTCTGAAGTAGATTTTGATGTGTGCTTTGGATCGTTGTTGTTGCTGGAACATCCAGTTGCGCTTTAAACCAAGTTTTGTAGCAGAGGGTTTTAGATGATTGTCCACTGTTGTTTGGTATGCTATAGAATCCATTGAACCATGTATTGGAACACAATTTCGTGTGCCATTAGAGCAGTGGTCCTCAAAGTAATTTCGGCATGGGCATAAACTGATCTTACTTGGCTGTTTGTGAGCACGCTGACTTAAACACTGCCTTCCCGTGACATTTTTTTATATATAATATATATATATATATATATATATATATATATATATATATATATATATATATATATATATATATATTTATATATAAGAGTTTTAGTGGGAGTTATTCTTAGCTCACTGTCATAAGGCCAAGTCTCGCATGGTGCACTAATTATTTAAATAATTTTATAAAATACGCAATGCATATATTTTTAAATAGGATGTTTACAGAGATAACCATGAATAAACTAAAATAAGCATCTCGCTTTGTTTGAATTTGGCAACACTACTCTGTTTTAAAGATCGCTCATCTCCAGTACAATTATTCAGAGAAAGTGGATTCGGAACTAAATCGACTACGTGTTTCCCTTGTCTGGTGAAATTAAAAAAAATATATACAGAGAAAATGAAATTCTACATACTGAAATGTATTATTTTTCTCTAAGTCGGTGGAATTCAGTGCTTACCCGGCATTTTAACACCTGCCTCTGCTTACAAATGATTGGACAGCTGTCAGATCTTTCACTTTCACATAGGCTACTCACTCGCCTTCAATTTTCATGCAGAATTCTATGAATGGCCTCTGCTTGCTTATAATAGGACAGCTGCGTAAAACTTGGTAGATATTTGACTCTCTTATTGGTTAAACTCACTGTCAGTACCTGACTCTGAAACAGACACAGTTTATGTCTCACTGTGGCAAAGTGGCTGGTGAAGGGGAACAGGTGCAGCGGTCATGTGGTGCAGGAGTGACAGGCAGACAGCAGTAATCCGGTGAAAAAGTGTTTTATTTATATTCCAGGTCTGGTGACCGTAAAATAATAAATCCCCGGCAATACACAACAATGTGTAAGGCACGAGGATAACGAAACAGGGCACAGTCCTGAACAAAAACAAACACACGCTCACCAGTCCTGGGTGAGTGCAGTCGTGCTGGGGGTGAGTGCAAACAAGGGTATTTTCATGACGGTAGTGCAGTGGTGATCCGGATAGTGCTGACCCTCGGCGACAGCTCCGGAGGTGTGCTTTACACGTCGTTTTCTTTTTAATTGAGAGCTCCTCTCTCCTCTCATTATCTTTCTGTCAGACTCACCCAGCTAACTTATGAGTGGGCTAACGCAGAGACAATATAGATATTCAATTGGTTGATCATATTGCAGAGTACGCACAAGCCCAGCATAAGCAAGCAGCACTGTCAGACTGCTGTGGCGCTTTTGCTGGACAACGTGTTTAAAGCTTTATTTATTTTCCCCACGCCACGACCTACCAGAAATGTTTTCACGACCCATAATTTAAGCACAGCTGCTGCGGGCACGATGACCTGGCATCGCGGGCACGAATTTGCCCACAGGCACCACTTTGAGGACCACTGCATTAGAGGAAGAACAGCCTATATTCCCACCTCCATGCTTGACAGTAGGTATGGTGTTCTTTCCTTTGTACACCTCACCAAACTTTCTCCAAATGGAATGGCTATCAGTGTGACCAAATAGCTCTTTTTTATGTTTTGTTTCATCACTCCAGAAAACCTATGACCAGAACTCATATCCATGATTCAGACTTTTGCAAACTTTAAGTGATTGTCCTTGTGGCTTTTTCCTTTGCCTGTGACCATTGAGACCTTCACCATGCAATACTCGACCTATCATTGAAATGGAAACCCCAGTCCCATTTGCAGCCAGTTCACTTTGAATATCTTTGGCAGTCAATCTTGGATTGTTATTAATCTTCCTCACAATTCTCCTACTTGTTCTTGGTGAAAGAACCTTCTTTCTTCCAGACCGATGGAGCGTTGTGACAGTACCATGAGCCTTGTTCTTCTTGATAATAGAAACAATAATTGAATTTGGGATATTCAGAAGCCTGGAAATCTTCTTGTATCCTTCTCCAGCTTTATGACAATAAATAATGTTCTGCCTGAGGTCTTCAGATAGCTCTTTACTTTTTCCCATATTGACTTATTGGTAATGACAGCAATCATCCTATGCCTAACCCTTTTATACTCTCTAAGAATGTTCACCTGAAATCCAGCATTTTCTAGACTTTTCAAAAATTAGGTTCTGCATTATCATATTGAAATTTGTAGCACCTTGTAGACAATGGTATCAGAGCATCAAAGGCTATGAATACTTTTGAATTAGCATATTTGGACATCTGTTTCATGTAACTTTTTTCTTCATCCACAAAGGCAAAACTTTTGCTACAAAAGATTTTTCCTAAAATTCTTTGTTTTCTAGAAATTATAAATTTTATATATATATATATATATATATATATATATATATATATATATATATATATATATATATATATATATATATATAACATACACACACACACACACACACACACACACACACACACACACAGGACTGTGCAAAAGTTTTAGGCAGGTGTGAAAAAATGCTGTAAAGTAAGAATGCTTTCAAAAATAGACATGTTAATAGATTATATTTATCAATTAACAAAATGCAAAGTGAGTGAACAGAAGAAAAATCTAAATCAAATCCATATTTGGTGTGACCACCCTTTGCCTTCAAAACAGCATCAATTCTTCTAGGTACACTTGCACACAGTTTTTGAAGGAACTCGGCAGGTGGGTTGGCCCAAACATCTTGGAGAACTAACCACAGTTCTTCTGTGGATTTAGGCAGCCTCAGTTGCTTCTCTCTCTTCATGTAATCCCAGACAGACTCGATGATGTTGAGATCAGGGCTCTGTGGGGGCCATACCATCACTTCCAGGACTCCTTGTTCTTCTTTACGCTGAAGATAGTTCTTAATGACTTTTGCTGTATGTTTGGGGTTGTTGTCATGCTGCAGAATAAATTTGGGGCCAATCAGATGCCTCCCTGATGGTATTGCATGATGGATAAGTATCTGCCTGTACTTCTCAGCATTGAGGAGACCATTAATTCTGACCAAATCCCCAACTCCATTTGCAGAAGTGCAGCCCCAAACTTGCAAGGAACCTCCACCATGCTTCACTGTTGCCTGCAGACATTCGTGTACCCCTCTCCAGCCCTTCGGCGAACAAACTGCCTTCTGCTACAGCCAAATATATTTAAAATTTTGACTCATCAGTCCAGAGCACCTGCTGCCATTTTTCTGCACCCCAGTTCCCGTGTTTTTGTGCATAGTTGAGTCGCTTGGCCTTATTTCCACGTCGGAGGTATGGCTTTTTGGCCGCAAGTCTTCCATGAAGGCCACTTCTGACCAGACTTCTCCGGACAGTAGATGGGTGTACCAGGGTCCCACTGTTTTCTGCCAATTCTGAGCTGATGGCATTGCTGGACATCTTCTGATTGCGAAGGGAAGTAAGCATGATGTGTCTTTCATCTGCTGGAGTAAGTTTCCTTGGCCGACCACTGCGTCTACGGTCCTCAACGTTGCCCGTTTCTTTGTGCTTCTTCAAAAGAGCTTGGACAGCACATCTGGAAACCCCTGTCTGCCTTGAAATTTCTGCCTGGGAGAGACCTTGCTGATGCAGTATAACTACCTTGTGTCTTGTTGCTGTGCTCAGTCTTGCCATGGTGTATGACTTTTGACAGTAAACTGTCTTCAGCAACCTCACCTTGTTAGCTGAGTTTGGCTGTTCCTCACCCAGTTTTATTCCTCCTACACAGCTGTTTCTGTTTCAGTTAATGATTGTGTTTCAACCTAAATATTGAATTGATGATCATTAGCACCTGTTTGGTAGAATTGTTTAATCATACGCCTGACTATATGCCTACAAAATCCCTGACTTTGTGCAAGTGTACCTAGAAGAATTGATGCTGTTTTGAAGGCAAAGGGTGGTCACACCAAATATGGATTTGATTTAGATTTTTGTTCTGTTCACTCACTTTGCATTTAGTTAATTGATAAATATAATCTATTAACATGTCTATTTTGGAAAGCATTCTTACTTTACAGCATTTTTTCACACTTGCCTAAAGCTGTTGCACAGTACTCTGTGTGTGTGTGTGTGTGTGTGTGTGTGTGTGTGTGTGTGTGTGTGTGTTGTGTGTATGTGTATGTGTGTGTGTATATATATATATATATATATATATATATATATATATATATATATATATATAATATACTTCTATATATTAAACGACTGATTTTAAGAAGTCGTTGTTGCATTGTTCTACTCTGATGCATTATGAGCATCAACAATTTACTCAAAGCCTCCACTAGTGTTTTCTACTATTATAACAACCTTGACTTGCATACAGAAGGAAAAACATTGCGTGAAATAGCTTGCATCACTCGAATTTCAAGGTGTGGTATCTGAAGCATAATCAACAAATACAGAGAAACATCATCTGTAATTGACACTCCAGGACTGGAAGACCCAAAAAGCTGTCTAACAAGGATGAGCAATACTTGAAGATAATATTCTTAAGGGATAGAAAGAAGACAAGCGTCGAGTTGACAACAGAACTGACAGAAGGCACAGCTGTCGTTGTCCATCCATCAACAGTCCAAAGCACCTTTGACCATTGTTCCATAGTCCAATCTTTGTGTTCTTGTGCATATTTGAGCCTTTTAGTCTTGTACCATTTTCTTAAGAGGTATTTCCTGATTTCAAGAGGGACCTTCGTACTGTTGATTTGATGGACAACGACACCTGTGCCTTCTGCCAGTTATGTTATCAATTTCAACACTTGTTGTCTTTCTGTTCCTTAAGGATATCATCTTCATGTATTGCTCATCCTTGTTAAAGTATACACATATTGTGCAGGTACTGTGTGTGAGTGTGTGTGTGTGTGTGTGTATGTATGTATGTATGTATATATATATATATATATATATATATATATATATATATATATATATATATATATATATATATATATATATATAATATATACACACACACACAATTATTATAATCAAGTTTGAGAAAAACAAAGTATAACTTCACAATGTATGCCACTTCTTTACAGTACCAGTTTGCTCCTATTGATGTTAATGTAGTCCCCTTCAATATTAAGGCCACAATATGTGTATACTATTGGCAGCACATATAGGGACTCAAAATGGAATGCAATAAACTTGTTAATAAAAGCTTATTGACACAGACTATATTTTCATCAGTAGTACTTGTATTCAGTTTGCCTTCTGGATTTAGGATGCAAGGCAGCAAATATAATTAATTTAAAAGCTTTGAGGCAGTAATTTATGAAATTACATTGCAGAAATTGCCTTGGTAGAAATTGATGGAAGGTGGGAAAGGGTTGTTATTTTCATTGACTGTCGATCTGTAAATTGAACTTGTGATTGAAATGGCTGTGACAAACTGAGGGGAGAAACGTGCATCATGCCTGATTGACTTCTGATAGAAGTTTTTAAAGCCTGATTGTGGTTTGAAAGAAATGTTTGTAATTCTTAGGTCTGGGTTCCCTGGAGCACAGCCAGTATCCATGGGTAGAAGAACCAACAATTCCTGGAGCAAAAGGCATACAAAGTCAGCTGGAAAGCAGATGGCACTCGTAAGTCCAAGGGCTTGTGGGGCTGTTATGATGGCAAAGTCCCAACATAATGCTGTACAGTGATATGTGTTTGACAAAAGCAACTCTCTCTCTCTCTCTTCTTTTTAATAACACATTTATTGTGCTTTACTACATCATGCTATGTAATAGCAATTTGTTATTTGGTGGTGTTTTGTTTTTTGGGGGGGGGGGGTGCAGTTGTCATAATTTTGTTAAAGTAGAATTATAAAGCAAGCTCTCAGAATCCTGGTAAATCAGAGTGTAATGTAACCTGTTCCCTAGCATTACCCTTCGTGGATTGAAGAAATGCCACATTTAAAGAAACAGCACATGAGCAATATGGTATTTCTACAACCGCTAGCAGTTGAGCATTGCAGGGGAACCTGTTTTGTTTGTTAACAGTGTTTTTATTTTTATTCCCTAAAAAGAACCAGAATTCTTACTGTTGATTTGCGATCCAGTTTGAAAGTTTAGCTGGATGACACATCCCAGAAGGTTGTTTCCTCTAAAGTGATTTTCGATTGTACAGCAAAGAATCTATTGCTTGGTTTAGTTTGTTAGCAATAGATTTAAAGTAACCTAAAAGCATAAACACAACTGAATGACTAAACTAATAAGAAAAAGCACTCACTTCCCCCTAAATGGTTTTGTCTAGTGTCTGCTTGAAGAAAAGCTTCTCCAGTTAACAGTCATTTCCATTGGCTCCGGTTATGAGACATTAATCAGGGTTAATTTTAGACAAGACATTAGACATTAATACAGTAATAATAATAACAAAAATTAAAATAAAATCTTTGTTTCCACAATGTAATATGGAAACTGAACTGTGTCAGGGAAAATCGTTCCATCTGTGATCATCGTTTCTGCTGAACTAGCCGCCTGTAAACTTGACGTCAAACACTTAACCACAAATCATATGAATTAATATTACTATATTAATAAAAATGTCAGTTTTTATTATTTGTTAAATTCCAATTCATGGCATTCTGGTTTTATGATACCGACGAGTGATATATCCTGTGAACTTCAGAGCAACACATTGTTTTCATATAAGAAAAGAATCAATGGTGAAATAATTATTAGCATAAATAATGGATGGTCAGATAAGGCACAAAACCTCAAGATAACAAATGTCTAATAAAACTAAGAAACTAGTTCCCTCCCTCTCGGGCTGTTCAGTGTGTTCTCTTCACACTCTCAGTCTCACTGCTGTCACTGGCTGTGACAGGCATGAACGCTGTGGGGGAGCATCCTCTTATTTACTTACTTCACTGTGTTGACAATAAACCAATAAATTAAATAAATCATATGACAGCACAATATTATGAACTATCCACTCAGCATGTATTACTTAAATAAACTTTTCCAGAAAGAACTTTTCTTCTAAATTATTATTATTATTATTATCTCATTAGCAACAACGTGGTGTCCGAGCAACAGCACTTGAAACGAGTACAATCAGACAGTGAGCGGGCCCTCTTCAGAGATTGCAATAAACAGATTCCCACACACGCTAAATTACTGTAAAGTAACAAATGTACACATAATGCTTACTTTCAACTGACTGTTCAATACTGAATATAAAAGCATACGCTCTTGTAAACAATCTGACAAGGCCACCCTACAAAGGGTAAATGGAATCACATGTCAATTTTACCAGATAGATCAGAGATAACTAAATAATTTTAGTTATTTGTTTTTCATTGAAGTTTGTTATGGTAATTATTAACGACTATGATTTATTTTTGTTATTAGACATTTTAAAAACAGCACTGGCATTGACATCAACTTGGTCGTTTTGATTTATTTTTTAAAAAAGCACATTTGATAATGAAAATTAATAAAACTTACCTCCGTTAATACAGTCCAAATCGCACCACCAAAGCGTGCTTCAAATATTGGTTCATGTTGCCTTGACAGCACCTGCACGGAGCGCCAAAAACGGAGGCGCACTATGATTGGCTGAAAATTTGTTGTATCCAGCCAGTCAAGAAATCACAGTGTGCTTTAGATAGCTGCTTATTCTAAACTATACATCGATTAGAAACCGACCAAAAACTGCCCAGAATTTCAAAAAATTGCATGAGATTTTTTTTTAACTAATGAGTGTGAGCTTGAGAATAGGGCGTGAGTGTTGGCAGCTCGGCCACGATAACTTTTATTTATTTTTTAAATGGAGTTTGGATCGTCAACTAAACTCAAAACCTGATTGGTTACAAAATGTCAGTGATGGATAGTACACAGTACACTACTCAGAAATGATTGGCAACGAAAAACACAAATCTGCGGCTCTGAGGTGTTGTTGAGTTAGTGTGAGGGGCAGCTGGGCTGGGAGGGCAAACGCGGGGCAGATGTTTGTGTGCTAGTTACGCCACTTGCGTTATCAGAACTGACTGGCTGTGCATGCGAGTGTCCACTTTTTAGCCTCATCTATGTCCAGAATGAAATGTAACATTCCTGGCTTTGTTACTTCACCTGTAACGCACTGAACTTTGCTCTGGTCAATGTGATGCCTAAGTGCAGGTAACGCAGCACGCTTTGTCTTTATGTAATTCAGTCAGCTGCATTTGTTTTTCTTTTAGGTGTTCATGCAGCTGCTCAATATTTATACTCTTCATACTAACAGATGTATTTGTAATTCTATTTGATGTCTGTACGGGAAGAGCCTGTTTATGGGTTTTTCTTTTAATGGCGACAGTTTGGAGACCGCTTAATAGTGTGTCGGGCATGATGTTAGTTGTGATCATGCTCTAACCCTGTCCCCTCCTCAAAATCTTCTTTAGCCATTCAGTCAGTAATTACGCAATCTCTGACCCGTGGCTCTCTTTATTCCCTACATCCAGGCAGTAGTCCTTCTATTCTCATGTCCAGAAGATGTGTTGGATATATCAATGTCTAAAATAAAATGACACCCTAGCTTTTGCTCCCATGTTAGCTAGGCGATTAATCCCACAGAACTGGAAATAGACTGTCCCACCCTCGCATATCCACTGGATCAGGGATATTATGGAGTTTTATTAAGTTAGAAAAAATTAAATACACTGTTCAGGGATCCATGGAAAAATTTTACACAGCATGGCAACCATTTTACACAGCATGGCAACCATTTTGATCATATTTTGATAATCTTCAAATCCCCTCTGTGTCCTATCTACTAATAGTAATTGTGTATTACTCTCATTTAATATAAAGCAAGCCATCTCTGAATGGAATGGTAGCAGGTGACCTTCCTCCCTGATTTCTTTTAACTGCGAATCTATCTTCTTTTATTTTGGTTAGTTTCTTTCTTTCTTTCTTTCTTTCTTTCTTTGTCTTTGGAGGGAGGGAGTGGGGGTGCTAGGGTTATAACATAATTATAATTAGAGTTTTGGTATATATTTTCCATTGAGAGTGAAATCAGGTGATTAGAAATTGCAATATCATTGGCTGAACACAGAGCACAGAAATTGTCAACCGGATTGCTGTAAAATAGAGCAGTCTTATATTCCAACAACTCCAGTGCCGATGGAAAATTTGTTGATAACTCGAGTTGTCAATTAGCGACACACGGCCAATTTGAGTTGCCAAGAAAAAATAGCTTAAATTGCTCGTGTATCTCCGGCCTAAGTGCTTGGAGTTAGGATGAGTGACACTCGCAGTCCATTTAAAAACTGTCACGCAGAGCTCTGGGCCTTCAGAGTGATTAGACTTCAGCATGATGTGGTCGACAAGCTTGATCATTCTGTAACAAAGACAAGAAGCACACTCTGTCTGACCTGCGGGGTAATTAAATGGCTTTAACTTGAGGGTCCCACCAATCCCACTGACTATGACACGCACAGGTGTAGCAGTTGGTGCACTAGCCTAGAACAATACCTGATGCTTTTGCTTTAATGGCAGTCTGGGGACTGGCGCTGCTGTCAGACATTAAGATGCATCACATAGAGAGTGTGCACATGGTGGCCATCAGATACAATAATTCATAATGATTCATTGCAAACCTCTACAGTAAGATTGCAACAAAAAAAAGATATGAAATATGAGGCAATGCTGTGTCAAAAATGAATGTGTCATTAATCTGGGGTAGAAGTTAACTTTAAGGCAGTAGTGAGGATTTGCTATCAGTCTGTATAGTAGGTAGCAAAATGGTCTTAAGCCAGTTTATGGCTTAGTCTAGTTGGATATACATACTGCAACATAAGGTATCGGCAAAATGCTACTGCATAAAAAGCTAGTAGCAAAGTAAGAGTTTTGGGTAGCAAAATGCTGCTAAATATATGTTAACTTCAAGCCTTGCATTAAGCAGGGCTATAGATCTACATGGATGAAGGAGCTCTCCATCACGTATCTGTTTGACTGCTTTGATTTGGATTTTTAAAATTTAAATTGAGTTATTAAGTGTGTAATTAGCTATTTGCTACAACAATATTAAACAACATTTAATTTAAAAGTGTTGTCAAGATAAATCTTTCATGTAGTAGAATAAAAGTAAACAAAACATAGACAAGACAGGTTTCATGTATTACAACTTTTATATGTTTAATATCAATCAATCAATCTTTATTTTATATAGCGCCTTTCATAGTGGACCACCATCACAAAGCGCTTTACAAGATGCAGTAACAACAAGAAAATCCATAATACTTCAAATACAAGAAATGCATAATACATGATATACAGTAAAAAAAAAAAAAAAAAAGCATAATATATTAAATACAGTGGAAAGTGCATAATACGTGATAGTAGCATAATACATGAAATAGTACATTAAATACAGTGGAAAGTGCATAATAATTGATAGTAACACAGAATGTGAAATAGTAGCAGCAACACAGCAGCTAATAGCAGATATCAGGCTTAAAGGGCATGGAAGCAAGAGAGAACAGGTGGGTCTTGAGAGTTGATTTAAAGTGAGCGACGGTGGGAGCATCAAGTAACAAAGCTGGGAGAGAGTTCCAAAGAGTTGGAGCCATGAAAATAAATGTTGTCCAAGTGTGGTGCACTTTTGCTTGGGGATAACAAGCAGGCCAGAGTTGGAGGACCTCAGCTTGCGGGCAGGAACATAAGCAGGTCAGCAGGTTGAGGAGGTACTTGGTACCTGTGATCATGGGTGATGTGATCACGTTTTTTACATCTGGCAAGGATCCTGGCAGCAGCATTCTGAACTAGCTGCAGTCGGTTTATGGTGCGTGCCGGGAGACCACCATATAGAGGGTTGCAGTAGTTGAGTCGAGAGGAGACAAATGCATGACAAAGTATCTCCGCATCCGGGAGGGAAAGGGAGGGATGGACTTTGGAGATGTTTCAAAGATGGCAGGAGGAAGATTTGACTGTGGTGGAGATGTGGGCATCAAATGAGAGGTTGCTGTCAAGAAGTACACCAAGGCTTCATACAGTGGTGGAAGGCAGCAGCAGACAGTTCCCAAGGTTCAGGGCAGCTACATTGAGATTCTTAAGTTGAGTTTTAGATCCTACTAGAAGGAATTCAGATTTGTTAGTGTTGAGTTGAAGAAAATTGGTAGACATCCAGGCCTTGAATGCAAGATGAGAGCTGGACCATGACAGAGGGGATACCAGGGTCGAGTATATATTTTTAAACCCTCAATTTGGTAATATTACCTTTCATCAGCAATTATAACATGTTCTCTAAAATGGCTGATTAAACACCACAACATTTGTCTTGTTGATCTGAACTGAAATGAACATGTTTGAATTTGGAATGGTACTGCATATAACAGATGCTCCAACAAAAGCATGGGAGACACAGTGTTTGCTTTTTCAGACTTCGGCTCTGTGCAGTATGTATGCCTTGTAACAGATGGAAGATGGCTGGCACAGCATGGTTAAATACCTTGCATTTAGCTGTTGTTGAAGTTTAGATATGTGGAAATGATAGCAGTTAGCTATGGATCAGTACAGAAACAACCAAACAAGCGCTGAAACCCAGCCCTCCACCAAATTATAAAACAAGGAGATAAATGTTAACTCCACAAAATCAACATTCTTGTTTTTGTTACTTTTGGTTCTCAGTATTGCACTATAGATATTAACAGTCAAAAGCAGTGAAATGGTACAGTAAACATGGGAGATCCACAACCATATTTATTCCCACGTTGCATATTTAAACCGGATCTTTGGAAACTAGCGAATATCAAGTCATTTTGACGTAACCCCAAACACAAATGATAATAGCTGTTCTCATGTTGCCGGTTTGTGCAGTGTTTTCTTATATTCAAAACGCATTTGGAACAATGCATTGGATAAGAAAGTATTATATATGGATAACCTGCCAACAAAATTGCTGCCTGCTGCTGAGTATTCTAACAGCGTCGCCAAACTCTGGAACGTCACTCAGATATACAATTAGCAGGTCTGTTCATTTGAATCTCTGAGGTGAACTGCATAGGGCCAATTATAATCATGGAAGCTGCTATTTGCAGTTGATTTATGATACGCAAATATGTGGTCTTTTAATTCCTGAAAGTTTACTTAAAACTGCTGATATCTCATAAACCATTTTAGTTCACAACTTCATGTTTTTGGTGTCTTGGAAACTTCTTGGTCAAAATGTAACAACCCTTCTTTAGACCAAGAGGGTCACTAGATTGGGGTCATGTGGGGTTTTGCTTTCCAAATGATAGAGCAAGTGCTTCAAGAGATTGGCTTCATAAATCGAGACTGTGCTTGTGATGATTGATCAAGGGTGTCATACAAGAAGAAATAACCCTTTCACGCCAGTTATTTAACAAAACTACCGCCACCAGAAACCATTTGAGATAGTGGCTTCATATTTATATAGATCCTGCATGCTAAATGTAATGCTGACTGACTGACCTGTCTTAATACGACTGCCATATTAAGGTTGTGCCATTTTTTTCTTTATTCTTTATTGAGACAGTACAGTTTTGAGTTGTTATCTCCAATTGAACCACCATTTATCTGTCTGGTTTTTAAAATACTGTTTGGGATGGTGTCTTGTGATTCCGAATTATTATTCTTGTATGATTAACGACCTTTGCCTTGTGGAACGATTACAATAAATTGGTCCCTGAGATGGGAGTCTGCTCCTTTAGCGTTGTAGTTTTACAAGGTATTTGTTGGAGTGATGCAATGGTTTTTTGAAAGAAAAACTATGTTTGTGATGATGTATGCTTTAATGTCAGATTGCAGCTAATATGTAGAATTTGATGTCTGGTTGTATCTAATTAATAGTCTAAAGGGATTGCAGTTTCTTTGTGTTATATTCTGTTTTGTCAGCCAAGGGGCAGCAGGTGCATGGGTTTGCTGTAGTACACAGTTGATCCCTAATGAGAGGGAAGATTATAAAGCCAAATATGTAGGATCAATCCTCACTCACACTATGGGGAAGCAAAGTAATGTAAGATGTCAGCTGCTTCAGCAGATGCATTGATTTACGGCCAAGCCAAGCTTCTGTGTTTTATCTTGAAAGAAGCACTTGTAATGAAATGCTCGTTTTGTGGATTGTTTTATACAGGGCTTGTCATTATGTTTACATGCAGGCTAATACTCCATTGCTCTTTGTAATTCAGTCATTACACTTGCCCCATAATGTAGTATTCCAGATAGTTGTTATTTTTTTGCTTGCAAATATGGAATAATAGTGGAATATTAAATTGTAATCGGATTATTCAGAATAAATATTTGGTGTTTTGCTTATACTAAGTGTTAATTAATCATTGCTGTCCGATTAAAAAAATAAATTGAGTTTGTTTGGGTGAGTTCTGAAATGCGTCACGAATGATGAGGCAATATCATATGTGAATTTCAAGAACGTTACATTAGAATAATTTGGTTAATACAGACGTGGGATGTATAACTTGATTTTACTCTTTCTCAATTATTACTTTTTACATTTTGAAAAACGTAACAGTTTCTAGCAATTTAACTAAAAACGAAAAAAAAAAAAAACTAAAATTATTAATGGAATAAAATGTTGGAAACAAAGGTTCGAAAGTAAACCTGCGTATCTTTCTTTATTTATCGGTGTTAAGCATGTGTGGGGGGGGGGGGGGGGGGGATGTTTTCCTAAAATTGAAGTCTCAAAGAGGGGAGCAACTTTTACACCAGTTCAACCTAAACGATTTTACATACATTTGTGTGAAATAAGCCAACGGTTCTAAAAAAAAAAGACAATCTTGCGTGTTATTTACAGGGGCTCATATAATTACATATGTCAATAGACCTTAGACAAGATGGATTCAGTTAGACCTCTTGATTTCAGACCTTGATAACGGTGTATGATTTGACATGTATTCGGACCCAACATTCAAATGTTCGTGTTCGCTAGAAATGACAAAAATACCTTGCACTTATTTACTCTGTGTGATCTGCGAGATTACTATATAAAAAACACAGGATCAGCACAACAGCCTTTCGCCTCTATTTAAACGTTTTAGGCACCAACAAGTAAACAAACCAGATTGTGCGTATACACGCATAGCGCTCTCTATGGAAACTTATCTGGGTCAAAAAAGCATTGTGCTGCTTTAGCGCGAATAAGAATCTCAGGACAGAAAAAAAGCAAGCCCGTAATTCTGAAATGATTCGCTTAAATAGTGCCCAACTTGCTGTAAGTGTTGTGTAGTAATTTTTTATATAGATTGTATATATTATAACTTTTTTTATTTATTAAAGTTAAATTTCAGTTTGCTTGGTTTCGTTCAGTTACAATAAGGCGCAAGTAAACCTCATGTTATTACTTTATGAAATCGTGTCGATGGCATACCATCTCAAAATCTGTGTTTTCAACCATAGCATATTGCATCAACATATTTATATTATTTTCCAGTGTAACTATTTCAGATTAATGAAGTTACCATGCAAAACAGTACACAGTATAAACAATGGTAGTAGAAATAGACAATGACAAGCTTACCATGTTACGGTAAAAATCTTTTGAAAATCCCCCGTTCATTTTTTTTTTTTTTTTAAGAGGATGCATGGAGCAGTGGAACCATTTTTACACACTGCATTGCATAGTAAAGTGAGTCCTACACAACGTATTCTTTACTCCGGGGATATTTTTCTACTTTGCCTTGTTACTTATTGTAAGGTCTTGCTGTAAAATAAAGGCACACTCACAGGGCCACAGCCACGCCTCCTGCCCCAGCTGCTGTGCTGTCTCTACCTGCATTTTGAGCAGTATATTGGCTTTTATTGCTTTTTGAAAGCAAACAATATCCGAACGAATATTTCAATTATGAGCGAATATGCAAACATGAAAATCCTGTGTTTGTCCCAGCACTAATTTTACTCTTCTGAAGATTTAGAACTAAGCCTAGTTATGTGGGTAAATCCAGGCCATGGAGAATGTAATGATGGAATATCTGATCCACAGTATTCAATCTACAGATACACTTACAACAGAAAGTGGCAATTAGCAGGTTGTGTGTGTGTGTGTGTGTGTGATTGATGCTTCTGTAGCAGGAGAGATGTGGTATCCTTACTTCTCGAAATTTGTTGATGAGGGTTACTTCAGCCCATCATTAATACACTGCTTTCACTGTGTGTAGCCTCCTGAGTCCAGGCTGGGATGAGTCCCTGATGTGGTTCACTAGTCAGATCGACCACAGCTCTCTTCAATGAGCCGCTCTACCCAACTTCATTTCTGTTTTTTTATTTTTTATTATTATTCACATTTTCCGGTAAAGTATGCAGTTTATGTACAGATGTAGAGTAACATTATGTTTCAAAGTTAAAAGAATAATAGCTGCCTCTTATTGCTGCTGGTCACTGAGTGAAAGTCATACAACTTCCCTCAAAGATCTCTGTTGAACCTTCTAAACAAGTAAAATGCACCCAGAGTGGGATTAGTGTTGTATTGATTTTGTTGTTTGTTCATTTCTTGCTGTGAGGCAGTAGAGAACTGAAATTAGTCTATCTCTGTTATCAAGACAACAATCCCTTGAAGCAAGTCAGGAAGTAAAAATTGACGGTTTATAGATTTCTTTCCTATGCAGGCTGGCCTATTTTAAAAAAGAAAAAAAAAAAAACCCCACAATTTTCAAGACTGAGCTGAACATTTGAACAATTGGCAGCCAGAAAGTATTTTATGTATTTAATTTTTTTTAAAACACCATGGGCGGGTTTGCACCAACTGTATTTACATCCAACCGATCTGACTAGAGTCAGTCGATTCAGGGGGACTTTATCAAGGAAAATCATCCGAGAGCAATGGGCCAGTCGGAACCTAGTAGCCGCCCAACAGGTAGAGCAGGTCCGGTTCAAGCGCGTTCATGGCAGTCAGATGTAGTCGCCACTAGAGGGCGCTAAACAAGCAGTGTTGAAATAATAGTAACAGTTACTTTTAATTTAGATTTAGGGGTTGGGAGGCTACTAGGTACTACTGGCCCATTCCTATGGGATGATTTTCCTTGATAACATCCCATTCAATCCACTGATTCTAGTCAGATCGGCTGTTACGTCTGACTTGTACCACCAGGATGCAAGTGTGTCTTTCTGAGTTACGCTGGAGTTAAACCCTACACCTTGTAAAGGGTAATCGTAAAAAGTCTTAGGGCATACCTCCAAGGACTTGTCAGTTTTAAAGCTAAATTTGTCCATCATAAAAGTAACAGAATGATACTTGAAACAACTGTATAAAAAATTCTAACTAGCCAGGAGTGGGTCTATAAATATGAGACTAGTATTTTATTTATTTTTTTATAACATTCAAAGTGTTTCACAATGACAGCTATCAAGCCGTCTAGTAATACATGTTTTAATTAATTAATTACAGGTTGGGCTTAATTTGGCTGTCAAGTACAATAACAATGATATGCATCCTAAACAAAGTTTCACAAATGTAATAGCAGTGTTTATAACTTTATTTTTTTAGTTATACAGTGCTCCCTCGCTGTAACGCGAGTCTCGTGGTGACACACAATATAAGCATTATAACAGAAGTGCATTCTAAAAGGGGGAGGGGATGGGGGGGCACTGCGAGACACATAACAACACACATCTGACTAAAATACAAAATAACACAAAGCACCAGGAATCAAAGCTAAATTTGTATTACAAAAAAAAAAAAAAAAAGTAACATTCCCACTTGTGGATCTTTAATGAGCAGTTTTTAAACTATAAGAATAGCCTGGCTGAACAGCAGTAGGGAATTCAGTTTCGAAGTGACAGACATGCAGACCAAGTGTGAAAAGAAAAGTGGGTCAGGAGAGGGGAAGAGGGAATGGGCTTGCCCTGGGTTCGGCTGCCAGAATGGGGCTGAGACAAAGCTGAAGTATCTTGCCTCTCGGAGAAAGCCTCAGCTCCTCCTGCAGCAAAAAAGTCAATACATTAGGAAAGATAACCATGTAATAGGCCTAATATTTATTTAGTTATAAAGAGAATGCTGAATAAGATGTCTGTGTTATAAAGTGCCAGAGCAGCTTTTGTTCAATTCAGACACTGTATCAAAAGGGAGAGACAGAAACGGAAGTTACACTGAGAAGTTGTTTACAGTTTGAGCAACTCCGGTACTGTATTTAGTGTAGAAATATTGCATGAGTCACTAGTATAGGGAACTGGGGGACATGCTGTAGGAGCGTTATATCTGAGGCACGTTATAACAGACACCCTTATAGTGAGAGTGCACTGTAGTTTCAGTATGATTTGTTAGAGTTATCTTTTATGTTACAGTATGATTATTTTAGTTACACAGTAGTTACTTATTTTTGTTAGTTACAGTATGATTATTTTAGTTACAGTTATCTGTTATAGTTACAGTATGATTAGTTATGGTTCTCTTTTTGTTAGTTACAGTATGATTATTTTAGTTACAGTTATCTGTTATAGTTACGGTATGATTAGTTATGGTTCTCTTTTTGTTAGTTACAGTATGATTATTTTAGTTATAGTTATCTGTTATAGTTACAGTATGATTAGTTATGGTTCTCTTTTTGTTAGTTGCAGTATGATTATTTTAGTTAGTTTATAGTTACACTATGATTATTAGGCTTGCAAGCGAGGCTTGGGAAGCCTATTGTTATGGTTATTTTATTTTTATTTTTTTATTCCCAAAACTTTAAACTGCTGCTGCTTCGAAGCTGTGTGACTGATCAGGTTCTGACTTGACAGGTAACAAGCTGGATTCATTGCCTGTCAGATGCTGAAAAAATTGTACTACTGCATCTGTGCAATTGGCGCCGTGACGCATTTTTTGATAAAACCTTTTGAAATCTTCTTCTTGGGAACCGGTGAAGCGATTGATCTGAAACTTGGCATATATCATCAGCATCCAAACCCGCATCAAGTTTGCGAAGCAGAAGTTGCTGTGATAAATTTTAATGTCAAAATGGCTGCCACAAACTTTAGGTGAAACGCTCCCTTAACAGCAAACTGCTGCTATTTGAACATTGTTTGACGAAGAAACTCCAAACTTGGTAGTTATTGTCCCATTAACAATGGGATACAAATATGTCAAAATGGTTATGTTTTATAAAACAAGCTGGCCGACAGTTGTACATTTACCTCTGAAATTTAAAACTGTCTCAGCTGACAAACAGTTTACTTGACTAACTACAAACTTCACAAGCATCATCCTTGACACTGTAACAATACAACTGACTTTTAAGAAACTGGTGTTAAAACGAAATGGCTGTGTGACGCGTTTCTTCTTGAAACCTCACAAAATCTTCTCTGGAACTGTTGAAGTGATTGATCTGATACTTGGTAGATATTAGCAGCATCCAAACCTGCTTGCAAAGCAGAAGTTGCTGTGATACAATTCAATAGTAAAATGACTGCGACAAATTCCACCGATACGCTCCCTTGACAGCAGACTGCTTTTATTTGAAAACCGTCTGACCAACAGACTCCAAACTTGGTAGGCATCGTTCCGGTGACAGTGGAATACAAATATGTTAAAATGTTTTTTGTTTCGTGAAACAATATGGCTGCCACTCCTACATTTTCTTCTTATATTTAAACCTGCTTCAGTTTAAAAATGGTGCACTTGATTAACTCCAAACTTGAAAACCATCGTGCCTGTGTCGGTAAAACTTACATTTTCAAAAATGGCATTTGTGCGTTAAACAAGATGGCCGCCCGACGCATTGTTTTAAAAAAAAAACCTTTTAAAATCTTCTTCTGTGCAACTGTTGAAGTTGCTGATTTTAAACTTGGCACATTGAGAACTAAACATTCTTAGACGGGTACTGATACTGGGGCTTGGGAGCCGTAAAACTGCCTGGCAGTTATCTCTTTTATAGTTACAGTATGATTATTTTAGTTAAAGTCCCCTTTTTTTAGTTAGGGATACCTGGTGTTCCGCATTTTTGGTTTTTATATTTAAAATAATAATTCTATGAATTTGTTTTACATATATTAAAATAGGGCTGAAATTGGAAATAAATAGATTCAATTTAAACATCTGTAAAAATTGGGGGGAAAAAATCTCAGTATAGACACTTTTCATGTGGAATATGATGTGGTTTCTGGTTTAATAATGTCCCTGGCATGTATGATGAAGCAGAATCTGTGTAAGTCGAAGCCACATTTTACCAAGTTAGTTGGTACTATGTGAACGTTTGGACAATGGCTGTGCTGCCAGAATTAGTATCTACAGAAAGTATTCAAGCCAGGTTTATTAGCTTTTTGAAATCATAAAAAGAAAAGAAAATTGACAGAACTGGGCGGTACAAGCCATCGGGAGACACGTCAAAAATCACATTGGACATTTCCATCAGTGCGTGCCATAAGTTTACCAACTAAAGCATCATCATTTTCTGTCAAATATTTACGATTAAGATTGTCAGCATTGGGCAGTTTTAGCTGATGGAGAGACAGTACTGTCGCTCAAAATCATACAAATCGATACAAACCTCTGCAATACACAGTGGCTGTCCAGCAAAGCACAGCACTCTGACAAACTCATTAGCACAGCCATTCTGTGCTTTCTTTTAAAGTGTGTGTAAATTGTGTAATTGCTTGTCTCTCAGTTCACTTTATTGTTTTAGTTTAATGTGTCTCTTATTTTTCAGTATGTTCTTTTATTGTCAGTGTGAACTTGTGCCTCGATGCAGCAGCATTTGCAGCGCTATGCATCCTCTGCCTCATCTGATCCACTTCTGCTATTTTTGCTTTTTGTGTAAGTCAGAACATTTGTTTTCTTTTGAATATTCATAGACTAATTTACGTTTTTGCCCCATTCCTCATCCAGTAAAATTATAAGTAGTTGCCAAAGTAATCAGACATTGATTGGCCAACATAATCAGGTGATAATGTTTTTGAGAAGTGACACAGACCCACATTTGAAAGTTCTTTCTCAGAGTCAAAATAAAACAACATTTTAAATCAAAATACTGTATATTTCCTAGAAAATAGTACTGGGAAAATATTGAATAATAGACAAAAATCGGATATAAATCAGTTAAAAAAAAATACGTCCAGTTAAAAGAAAATCCTGTAATTCTTTCGGTAAAATTCGGAATAAACCGGAAACACAGAATGTACAAATTAATAATGAATCAAATTGAAGTTTCTGACTTCGCCTCATGTACATCTGTTAGTAGAAATGATTGTGATTCCGAACTCCGTTATAGATTTCAACAAAGATATTTTCTTAGATACAGTACAGCATCTGGGTATTCCATTTTCCTTAAGAAAAGTCATAATAGAATCAACGATTGAATACACATGTTTGCATTGTTATACCGTTTCTTAACCAATCAGAAAAAGACATTCCTCTTTTAATGATGTCATTATTCTTTCTTTCAATGAGTACGGACTAGAATGGAGAGAAAAAAAGAAACCTACAGATTTAAATTAACGAAGTAATGCACAGTGTAATCAATGCAAACTACGTATCTTAATTCTGTAGATATGCTTCTATGATTTTACACCTTTGCCGTCCGGTGTGCATTGGCACTAAAGCAAATAAATACATAACTAAATAAAATTTAAAAAAAAAACTCCTTAGGCTAAATAAATAAATAAATAAAGCATTGAAAGTAAAATAATAATAATAAAAAAATGTAAGCATATTTCAGCTGAGGATCGTGCGAAGAAATTTCCCAAAGAAACTACTTGCAGGTGGAGGTAAATAGTTTTGCACATCTTGTAATGTGACTGGATTTTTTCAGAAAAAATACGATTGATAACCATTTAGCTTCAGAATCACACATAAACGAAAGACTACTACAGAAGCTGCTAAACAGAACGTAAAACAAACAGCTTACAAAAAGTATTCCTGTCAGTTTTAGCCAAGTTAAATCAGCACTACAGGTATGATCTAGTACAGCCATCTCGGCTCAAATAACCACATACTAATAAAATCAACTCCTGGATGGGACAAACAAATGACAACGAACGTGCTGCAAATGCGGGTGCCCTTGAGGATAACAGAGTTGTGGGACTGTTTCCAATCGATTTCCACACCTGTGTAACTTTGGCAAAGCGTTGCCTTACACTTCCAATCAATTCAGTGGATGCAGAATGTGCAATCTCAATGTGTGGGAAAGTCCACACCACAGAGACAGAAGAGAATGTCGGCAGCATTCTTGCTTGCCTGTAACAAATGACAGCACTCCACTTTACTGAGGTGCTCTGAAATATTATCTACTGAGGTTTGTTTATGTTTAAAGAGGTCCAGGAAATGTCAGCTGAACCTTCATTTCATTCCATAACCTACCCCGATAAATTACCCTATTGTCAGCACTGTGACCTATTTTATGGAAGTAGCAAAATATCACAAAGTACATTGCCAAATTGTATGTAAAACCTTTTAAAACTTTATCTATCTATCTATATCTATATCTGAATTCAATAATTTTGCATTAGGAAGAGAAAAGTCATATTTATATACAAACGTTATAGAATTCAGTATCACCACGAACAGAAAATTAAGTCTACAGAAAAATTAACTATAACAACAAAAAGTATATATATAAAAAAACTAACTATAAATGACAACAAAGCAGTAAAACTAACTATGTTGGGCTACTGCAATAAATGTCACCACTGTAAAGCAAAAAAAACAAACAAATAAATGCATTTCATTTTTGGCATATAGACAGTGTACTGTATATATCATATTTATATACAAAAGTTATAGAATTCAATGTAACCATGAACAGCAAATTAACAATAACATAAAAGCTTATAGAAAAATAACTATGGTGACCATAAAGCAGTAATTGTACATATAATGGGGTGATAAAATGTGACCACCACTGTAAACAAACAAACACATTAATGAATGAATTAATTAAAGAGCTTTAATGTGGTGTACATGCTGTACAAGCCTCCTCTCGATCTTGTCCTCTTCCACTCAAAATACATGCTGGTAGACGTGTTTTCTGTGTATGCGGTTTTGTAGTGTGTCATCAACATTGATATGTAGGGATAGAAATGTTTTTGTTCCTAATGCCTAGCTCAGGACAAGACTCAGAAAGACTGATTTGACTACCCCAGGGCTTATTATTGCCGTGAGAAATTCCAGAAAAGAGATTGCGTCATCAGTGCTTAAACAGCGAAATTAGAGCTGTTCAGCGCGTTGAGGTTAAGCGATACCATTTTCAATGTTTGAGGAGTATGCCTTCTGTATATGATAAAACCAGTACACTTGGTGTGAGCATCATGTGTGTGGGAGTGCCAGTCACATCTGGTACAGTATAGGCACTGTGCACACCACATCTTCCCAAGTTCTTAGTCGATAGATATGTCTCAATTTAGTGCTTTTCTGTGGTGTCATGCAATCAGACTTCCTGGAGTGTTTTGTTTCACAGTGTATTCACAATGTGTGCAATAGGCTTTACAAACTCCCAATGGAGCACTCTAGAGAGAAATGCTACACTTTTAAATAAAGAATAAGATTAATTGTCTACGGGGACATTCCCATGGAAGGTGGTAGACTGTTTAATCACTGCAGGAGACTGTTCTGTCGTGGAAAACATGGTTGGGAGTGTGTGGCATTTATGAAGTAAGCAAGTGCTAATTGGTATCTCATTGCCCTTCAAGCGAGATTCACGAGATTCTAACATTAATTACTCTTTATTATCATGTCCCCTTTGGTCACAATTTAGTTATTTAATTTTTAGAAATGTTTAAAACTATTTATGTGAACTCTAGAGTATGAGCAACTGCCCAACCATACTTAAAATAAATAAAGAAATAAATATGGATCAGAAAGTGTAGCATAGCTAGAAAGCATAAGATTGTACAATTCTACATGTAGTGACCAAAGAGGGTACTACTGGGGCAGCTGGCCATCCTTTCACAGACCAAGAGCCAAGAAAACAAAATGTACAGTGAAAAAGAACCACAAACTTTAAAAAGTGCTTAATTCAGCATTTCACTGATATTTTTTACTGCAATTACTATCACACACACTATTAAATGCAGCTGACCTTTATTTTTTCCAGTACATGCGTAATATTGATATCCAAACAAATCAATTTTCACTATATATAAAAGCATAGTTTTGTTTTTGTTTCTTATTTGGGTGATAGCTAACTATTGTTTATTTTCTTATACCACATACAGGCAGGATCTGTACTCGGTGTGACTGGCTTCTGGCATTCTTTACTACGCACATTGTTGAGTGCAGCTGTAGTTCAATGTCACTATTTAGATCTGAGATGGATACGTGTGATGTGAGAGCTGCAGGTTTGAAATTTGCTTTTGCAGTTGATTGTTGTTTTTGGATCATTCCCTGAAGTGTAAGTTCCAGGCCACTTGTTAGGAGTAAGCTGAAGTCTTAGATTGTTTGGCAAATTTGGTCAACATTTGCGTCTGTTTATCCTTTTACCGACAGCAGTTATTTTGACGGGTAAATGTATTCGTGATTATAATATCTAACATTTGCACAGCAGAAACACTATTAGAATGGACATTAGCACATACAACGCATGACTATCGTGGCGGGTCTAGCGTTCAGAATCTTTTGTAAATTCTTTGTCAATGCGGGCACAGTTTGTAATTACTTTAAGAAATGAAGGTCAATCTTTAAGACAAATCGCAAGAACTTTGCAAGTGTCTGTAACTGCTGTGGCCAAGACCATCAAACGATTTGAAGAAACTGGCACTCATGAGGAACGAACAAGGTCAGGCAGGCCAAGGGTGACCTCAGAATCATAGAACAAGTTCATTCGAGTCACAAGTCTGCGAAACCGGCGATTAACTTGCCCCTGAAATACAAGCTCAGCTAAATGCTACTAGAAGTACAGATGTTTCAACATCAACTGTTCAGAGGAGATTGCGTGAAGCTGGCCTAACTGGAAGAATTGCTGCAAAGAAACCATTGTTAAGAGTGCAGAATAAGAGGAAGAGACTTGCTGATAATCTGGGAATTGCCAAAAAACACAGAAACTGGACATTTGATGAGTGGATTTCTGAGTGACCATCAGTGGATACCATTTTTAAATGAAAATGTAAATCACGGTGTTAGACACTGGCCTAAGTATAAAAGTGTCTTTGTTAGATGCAGAACTCATGCGCTCAATCTCCAGATCTGAACCCCATTGAAAACCTCTGGAATGTGATCAAGAGGAAGATGGATGGTCAATAGCCATCAAACAAAGCTGAGCTGCTTTAATTTTTGCGCCAGGAGTGGCATAAAGTCACCCAACATCAATGTGAAAGACTGGTGGAGAGCATGCCAAGATGCATGAAAGCTGTGCTTGAAAATCAGGGTTATTCCACCAAATATTGATTTCTGAACTGTTCCTAAGTTAAAACATTAGTACTGTGTTGTTTAAATATGAATATGAACTTATTTTCTTTGCATTATTCGAGGTCTGACAACACTGCATCTTTTTTGTTATTTTGACCAGTTGTCATTTTCTGCAAATAAATGCTCTAAATGACAATATTTTTATTTGGAATTTGGGAGAAATGTTGTCAGTAGTTTATAGAATAAAACAAAAATGTTCATTTTACCCAAACATGTACCTATAAATAGTAAAACCAGAGAAACTGATCATTTTGCAGTGGTCTCTTAATTTTTTCCAGAGCTGTATGTAAATGTGTAAATGACAATATATATATATATATATATATATAATATATATAAATATAAAACCAGAGAAACTGATATAGTGGTCTCTTATTTTTTCCAGAGCTTGTTATTATATATATATATATATATATAATATTTTTTTATAATAAATTAGAACACTTACGACGAACATTAAAATTGGTAAGTCAAATAAAGACGGTTAAAAAAGACCCAGTACACTGCAACAGTTCAAGTGTGCTTGTCAAACGGACAGTTTGACTGTTGTTAAAATGCTTGATTTTAGTATATTATCCACAAAAAAGGTGGAGACAGGTCTGTCCAAAGAAATTCAAAATTTTTGCATCATCAAAGGAATGTACGGGGTTTCCAAGGTATCTCTGTCCTAATGTGCCATGGAGACAGGAATTACAGAGTATAGTAAACTGCTCGCCAGTTAGTTGAAATCTTAAATAGTCCATGCATGCTTAAGTGTTTTCCCTTAGCTAAGGAGAGCGGTTTAGATGTTTTGTGCAACACCCTTCAGTTTTTCCCTTAGCTAAGGAGAGCGGTTTAGATGTTTTGTGCAACACCCTTCAGTTTTTCTTAGCTAAGTGAAAAATACACTTAGTGTCACACTTTAGTGAAATACTTAATAATAAGATGTTTTAAAAACACTTTTCAAATAAAAAGGCACGATGGCCAAAACAAACAGACAATAAACAAATCATGGTGAACAAACACAAATCAAGTAATGTGCTGGTTTAAACAGAGCTTGATAAGAATATTATTTAGTGGGAAATGTGGGCGAGTGGGGTAGCCTACTATCGGGTTTTAAATTACCAGACTCTACCCGGGTCTCTTTACTACCCGGGTTTCGATTTTGAAGTAACTTACAAAAAAAAAATGATGGTGATTAAGTAGATTCAAGAAAATGCACAGAGTCCTTTTCTTCAATCGGTTGCCAGGTTTATTGAAATATGCAGGGAGTCTGGTCCCAGGTACAGGACAAACAGAATACTCATCATTACAATGTTTGCATGACATTAAATACCCATCTGTATAGATGGTCCACTTCCCCTTACTCTGACACTTAACCAATGGTCAAGGTAATTTAATTTATTGTGTGTGTTTGTGTGTGTGTGTGTGTCTGTGTGTGTAGTCTAGTGTGACAACCTCTGAACTCAGTGCATTCTTCACACTCCTGGAGACAAAAGGTCCATACATCTGCCTTTTGTTATCTTCTTGCGACCCTCTTTGATCCTAGTAGCATTATCTCTTTCGATCTCTCTGAAGTCTTTAGAGCCTGTTCCCTTCTAGTCCACAGCATTCTTATCTCGTTAGCTTGCAGTCAATGTTGGGCAAGAGCTTGTAGACGCAACGTCTCTATCAGTGGTTAGCAGTACATGCAATTTGAACCAAACAGTCTGCTATCTGCAATATTAGTCTCTTTTCAGAAAAGAACACCAGTATAGCTCTGCCAGTCCACATGCGTAGCAAACTGCTAATCAATTCTCAATCCATGTTTTCCAACAGATTTATTTATTGAGAATTTAAAGAAAATGTAAAAAATATGATAATACAGTTGTAAGCGTGGGTCTCTGGTCAGCGTAGTAAAGCCAATGTTAAAAAAAAAAAAACTTTTACATTAAGCTTTTTCATAACTGACAGGATATCAATGTTTTACAGAAAATAGTAACACAGCGAGTGGCAAGTACACCTCAATAATAATAACTGTGGTGACTGTTCTTCTCAGGAACTAATTCACAAACAAAACAACATCATGTTGGATTTATGTCAGTGATAAATTAATAATAACCGGGTGGCTTCCAATACGGAATGCTTTATCTACAGTTGTTGGGCAGATATAGTTTCTTACCAATAATGTGGAGCACATTAAGTAAGAGTGCTTCCTCCATTTTAATGAAATACCTCTTTGGCAGTTTACAAATTCTATTTGCTTCTGCTTGGTAAAGAAATTCCATCCAGTGCTTTGCTTGGATGCCACTGTTATGTACTCACAAGACAGAATTTAGTGATGATCAGGAATGGCACTTCATTGTTAACCAGACAGAGGCACGTCTCTCTTGCGACTGCCATCAAAACTCAGCTGGCTCAATTTACAGAAGATATTGCAATAGTACATAATGTAGCACTGCTCTGCTACTGTTAGTTTTAAAACTGAACATAACAGCCACGTTAACAACAACAACAACAGCGGAATATGGATAATCCCGCAGCATGATGTGCATTTAACATTAATTATTATTATTATTATTATTATTATTATTATTATTATTATTATTATTATTAATGTTTCCAGTACTAAAAAAGGTTACATAAGTCTACAGATCTGAAGGGACTAATTGTATGTGTATTATATAGTATTTAAATGTCATGCACCTAAAACATTAATATATGTGATTTTTTTAATTAAATTTTTTTAATCGTTACCCGAAAAAGATCCGGATACCCGGTTCAGGATTTTCTACCCGTGTCGATCTCTAGTTTTTGTAATATATATGTGCTAACTTCATTATAACGAACCCCCTTGGGACCGGGAGAAATGTTCGTTATATCAGGGTGTTCACTGTAACAGGGTTTGGCATTTTTCTGTGGATAACCACATTGCGAGAAGTGGAATTGAAACGCCGGCACAGGTGCGCAGGATTTATTAAACACAAAACAGAAAGTAAACAAATGGGTCACGTGACGCTACCAACGATGGTAACGCACAGAGGACGCATACAGAAGACTGTACAAAAGGCAAAATAAAACACAGTACAAAAACTACAAATAAAAGGTGCCACACAGGGCGAGCGTTAGCCTTACTGAAGGAGGTGTCCCGCTCCAGGAACCGGCTACACCTGACTGAGGACCAGCACAGCCAATCACTCGCGGCCCTTCCAAACCAAATCTATCAGTCATTCAATCAGCAACTACAAATAGCACACAAAACAAACCCGTTTCCACAAATAAATTATACCAACACTATTTCCCCTGTGCAGGGCACCCTGCTACAGGTATGTTTAAAAGAAAACAGTAAAGAAATGAAAAAGGAAAGAATGTACACTTCCATGCTGAATATAGTAATTACATGCTCTTTCTCTTGAAAAAACTATCCCGCGTACATTGCTCCTCACGTCAGTTGCCTGGTAGCAGTTTGTGTTAAGATGATGGACAGGTAACAATTGCATTCGTCATGCACGATTCGTACTACAATAGGTAATCTTTGATTTAACATTATTTTTGAATTAGTCAGCCATGGTCTTTGTTTTCGCTGAGAGAATAACACACTTGACACTGGAGAAAATTCAGTGTCAGTCAGGACTGAGATCGTTGTATCCGGGTCGATCCTGTACATGATCGTTCTAATAGGGCTAATTTACATTGAAAAAAAATCGGTTCCTGTTGGGATCGTTAAAAACTAGTGTTCGTTATAAGAAGAGTTTGTTATAGTGAAGTTAACCTGTAGGATAGTACAGTACACAGCACATTCTTGTGGAATCTTGTTTTTTATTAGTATTTGTGTAACGCTATGTTTGTTTTCTGTGGGTAAATGAGGCACGCTGCACTGTGTGTTTTAAGACAACCTAAAACCTTAATGGAAACCTGTTTTTTAAAATCTTTTTAAAAGCATTCACACAAGGCCAGATTGGAACAAGGACACAAACATTTAAACATACTTAGGTTTAAATTTAAGCATAATTAGGTTATTTGCATTTACAACGAGAATTTCTGATGCTCAAAGAAAACTACATGGACACCCAACTCGAAAGTACTACCAAAATATAGTGATAAAAAAGCGAGACATATTTTTCTTTTTCCGTGGAAATTGCCCCCATTGTACTATTTTTGGTGCTCGGAGCCTTGCTACCCGACTGAGCCTGACGGGACCCGACAATAAGTGTTGGGTTCGGGTCGGGTGTCGTTTTTATATTACAGTTTGGGCTTGGTTTGGCTCGGCTCGGGTCAGTGTGTGTCAGTCGAGGTCTTGTTTGGATCGGATTTTAAATTTAGTCCCGAGTAGAAGTCTAGTGCACATTACAAAGTGAATGCAAAGAAGTTAAAATGACCTTAATGAACAAAACCGTTTTTCTGAAAATCTACCCTGTGCTTGTTCCATTTAAAGATGAAACAACTTCCATAGGAAATAAAGTACTTCATTTTTGGACTTCGGTTGTTGGCAACATTCCCGTCCTTTAGACCCTTGTGGCATCTCTTTTTTCATTTTTATGAAAAGATCAGCGCTACCCCTTTTGTCATTTTAGTAATGTTACGAATCTGCCTCAAGCCTTCTATATATTAAGTATTGTAAGGCAGTTTGAGGAAGTGACTTCATATTCGCAGGGTCTTACAGTGCATGTGCTTTCTATACCCTCACACTGATGTTCTCTGCTATATAGAGACAGTACACTTATTTTATATTGACCTAATGTTTGGTACACAGCTCAATACTGTGATCTAATCAGTTCAATGACTAGTGCTTGGTCAAAATTAAGATTTGTACTACCCTATTGGTTCAAAGTCTGGCAACAAATAAGCTTTTGAGACACAGTAGTATGTTCATATTTGTACACGGCTGTATTCTATGATTCTTTCTGTCAAGCCCCGTTACCTCCTTGCTATATCGATCATATATCGAAACATATCTGTTTCACGTATTCCTTTTCATTTGTGTTTTCAAACCTCTTGATGAGAAAGGTAATTTCTCTTCCTTCTTGAGAATGTATGTATAGCACAATATTAAACTAGATATATAAATTAAGATTGCATTTATAAATTAAATATAAAATCAGTGTCACATGAATTGAATTCATGTTTGTTTGAATGTTTTGTCTTTTAAAATTCGTATTCGGTATAGATTCAAAATGTTGAATTTTACTAAGCTGCTCAAATCTGGTTTATTACTAAACTATTCAATACAAATAACCCTACTTGCTACAATGGACTTGTATAATGAAATATTTGAAGCCCCTGTGGGATTATTACTACTGTATATGAATATATGAATGGTACTTTTAGCAGCTACAATCAGTTACTTCCATGAAAAAGTGTTCAAATGTCTCAATACATTTGTCCTTGGTCAATTTTATATTATACATAAATCTTTCCATATAACCTTGGCTTTACAACTAATGTACAATGTATTTAGTGAACTTGAAAGGAAGAAAAGAATGTCCATATTTGCATTGCTGAAGTGAGTAAAATGTATTCAGATTATTTTAAAGTTCTTCATGTTTGGCTGAAGAAGCTCAGGGAAACTTGTGTTTTAATGCATTTGGGTTCTGAACCATGAAGCTGCAGCAGATTCATTACTTTTCAAGTTGTCATTCTGTGAACACTTGCTCAAAAGTACCAAAGGTTGCTCTTATTTTCCTTCAATGATTTAAAGCAGAGCGTGGCATTTTACATCTCTTCACTCGAGTCGCTTCAGCAAGTTCATCAGCCTCATGCAAGTCAAAACTTTCACTGTAAGCGAACACAAAAATTCTACACAAAAATGTTGACCTGAGATGGTAGCCCGGAATACATAAAACATGGGTGGAGGAGCGCGGCGCAGCACACACAAAAAAATGTATTGTACACTTGTCCTTTGTCATCTTTATTTTCAGGTCCCACAGCAGCAGTTTGCACCATAACATTTCACACTTTTGTGTATTTATTGGGTGGGGGGGGTCCTCAGTCAGGAATGCCTAACGAAAGCGTGGGATCCATTGCCATAAAACACCCAACACTAGGGGAGCACCGATAAAGCTGTTCTTGGCTGATACCGATAATAATAGATAGTGCCGGTAAGCCATTGTAAACCAACAGAACAAGACATATGGCCTATATTTAAATGTTCTATAATTATAAATGTTAAAAAATAAACAGATATCGTTTACTTGTGTATTTATGACAAAAATGAACAGGTATTGTAATGTTGTTGCATTTACTTCAGAAAATTAATACAAAGAATAACTTAATATTATATATTGTGCTTGACAGCAATATATACATTTGTTTTACAAGATAGTCACACAAAAATAAAATTTTGCATTTGTACTACTAAAAACACAAATGTAGAAAAAAATATAGAATGTGGCATTATAGCCACTTGCTGTCATAACTTCAACCTGTACTGTGCAGGAGAAAAGAAAAATGTAGCCTGTGTAATGCCAACTACAACAACTTGTGTTGGATTCTTATTTTAAGCATACCCTGCTTAAAAACGCAGCACAACTGAAACTGTTCCCTTACCCCCCCAAAAAAAAGATGTCATAAACATATTACATTTCCGGTTACATAATTCATTCAAACTTGAATTTGTTACTTAACAAAAGATGGCACAGTAATCAATTCCTGCTTAAAAATACCGGTGAGTACACCTGCAACACATGCAGATTAAGCAGGATAAACACAAATTACAAAAGGGCATTTTGAAGTGTACTGTATAATAATAATAATAATAATAATAATAATAATAATAATAATAATAATAATAATGTTATGTCTTACGAAACAGTGTTGTTGTAGATTAACCATTCGAGCTTGTTTATTGTGCTGCGTTAAGCTGGTGTCTCTGTCGTACACACCACTCGCTCACTAACGACATCATGTATCCCAGCAACAGCAAGCCTGACACAACACTCCACAACATCAGGCAACATGTAACTTAGCAACCACAACAGCACTGATGGCATTGCAAATGTAATAATAATAATAATAATAATAATAACTAACTTAAACCATCAATATAATTTAGGATTCAACCTAAAAAAAAAACCCATCAGAATAATATTCTACTCATAGTTCATCGATGGATTTAATGTAGCATCAGGTCTCTTCTGCTGCACAAAACTCAGCTGTCCTGTTGTTGTTTTTTGTGATTGTGATTTTTTCCTTATTGGTGCCATGCCCGATAAGCTACCGATTATCGGTGCACCCCTACCCAACCAGAGAGCGAGTGGAGCGGGGATCGGAGAGCGCCAATTTTATATGGAGTGAGGGAGTGGAGCGCGCCAATTTTATATGGAGTGGCGGTGCGGAGCGGGATGGTTGCTGGAGTGGAGCGTGGAGCGGACATTTCTGGCCTACTCTTCACTAAGAAGAACTGTTTTTATTTTTCTTAAATACATGTTCGGCCATGGAGTTTGTACAAAAGTTCTTTTTTAAAAAGAAGGTTGCAAATACAGATTCATTCATTTTACAGTATTTTCCATCTTGCCTGTGCGTAACCATTCATTTTCCAGTTGCATACCAAAATTAGGCACTTTTATGTTTTGCAGAATTGAGACCATAACAAGAACAGTGTTGCATGTATGCTCTTCAATGTTGGTACAGTTGTGTGGCCCATAATAAAGTAATAACCACTAAAATTGAAAGCAGATTGGCCACATGGTTTGGCGGACTGTAAAAGGGCGAGCAGCCCTGTACAGTGTGTATTTTTAGAACGGGGTCTCCCCCTGCACCCCTGTATCGTGTTATTTTGTATTTTGTGTTTGTATTATGATTTATTTGTTATGTGTAAAAATGACGACGTCAGCCTTGTTATTGTTTTGTAATTATGTTGCAGCGTGGATGGGAAGCCCATCCACATCAATTAAAAAAAACCTTGTGCAGAAGATGGCCAGCTCCTGAATTAATTAAGTGATTAATTTGTTGCTAATCGAAAGATGGTCACCTGCATAAAAGCCTGCAGCTCTCTGCCCTCAAGGCGGGTGTTCAGAAGTGGAGAATGAGAGAGCGAGAGGAGAGAAAAGAAATTTGAATATAA
Organism: Polyodon spathula; assembly: GCF_017654505.1. Lineage (NCBI taxonomy): Eukaryota > Metazoa > Chordata > Actinopteri > Acipenseriformes > Polyodontidae > Polyodon > Polyodon spathula. The sequence goes on along the minus strand of NC_054538.1, from coordinate 4,056,502 downwards.
AAACAGGAACAGTGAAGGCGATTTGCCCAGCCTGACCTGGAGTTTATTATTTTCTTTTTGTGTTTTTGATTATTTTGTTTATCTTTTTGTTTTACTCTGTTTTTGTTTAAATATTATATTTATTTTGTTCGGCGCACCACGCTTCTTTTTGAACTGCTGTTACCAGTGTGTTGTTCCTGCTTATGGCCTGACGTCACCGCAACGCCAGTCTGTCACGCGGCCATATTGGAATTAACGTCTAAATTTTATCTCCTAGGGCGTGCCAATAAGGTCATAGTTATAATGTACTAATACTGTATGTACAGTATAATCGTAAATCTCGAAAAACTGCTCACTTCTAAATCTTTTGTAGTCATTTTTGTATTACTTTAGTATAAATACATGTTAAACTGGATTCATATGTTGTTTTTTTCTGACTTTATGTGAACGAAAAGACACACATTTGCCTGTTTTTCCATTGGAAATAGTGATATTTTGAAATATCACTGTCCTGGTCACAAAAGCAAAGTTTGTGGGGAATAATAGCCATTTTCTATACTTTTGAGGCATAAGCAATTAGGAAATAACACTTACTACCCAGGAACAAAAAAAAAAAAAAATTGTTACACGGTGCAATCAATAGGGACAAAAGCTGAGCAAACAAAAGTAATCATTAGGTTTCTTGACTTCCATTTATCGACAACCCTCTGCTCTCCTTGACATCGGTAGAGCTGTAAGTATCCTAAATGCAGGCTGTGAGCCACCTGGAAGGGCTCTTCACACATTTCTTGCTGTCAGAATCACAGCCTTCCTCCAGTGTATTGCTTTGCAAACTAATTTAGGGAATTGGATCTAACTGAATACTTGCCTTGGTCTCTTGGTCTGGCTAGGAAATGGAAGTCCTGTTTGTTTATCTATTTATTTATTTATTTTTTAACAAAAACCTTAGTCATTAAAAACATTATCTACCATTCTGAAAAGGACAGATGCAACTTAATGGTACCCTCTTAAAACTGAAAGAAAGGCACAAGAATACAGTGACACTTCCAGTGTTAGAGGGTGAGAAACTGGTTTTCATGTTGTGAAAGCAGTGGTATACAATGAACTGCACTTTTACTGTAATTATGAGAACAAGTGCTGAGGTATTGAGGGTAAAATGCCAATTAAAATTTTTATTTTACACTTCAGAAAGATCATTATAGGAAGTGACAAATGCTCGACTGTTTAAGGACCCTTCACTTATTTACAGCCCTCAGCGTTTCACAGTTTTCTTTTGTATGTGCTAGTCAGATGGTTAGTGACTCATCCTGTAATTTGTGCACTCTTGAGTACAGTATCAGATAGAGGGTGGGTATTGGGACTGAGGATCACATATTGCGATACATATTGAAATTCAATGCGGAACGTGCTCATGTTAATTTTTTGCTACCTATTAAATGTTACCTCAAGTTCAATGTACAAATAAAATATGAATTTATAAAATTTGTTTAGGAAAAATCTATATTTTAATTGTAGGACTACACCACTGTATGTAAGGTTGGTGGTACAGCCAACATATTTTACTTCAGCCTTGCATAATGTTTGTTGCTATACATCCATCCTTTCTAGATTTTTTTTTTGTTATGAAATGATTCCACACATGTGACTTTGCAGAATTTAAGCAGCTCAAAATCTGTGTGCTTCTGCCAAATTTTCTTTTGTGTTAGCACTGCTCACATTACGAGTTCTCGCAGGAAGTGATTAACGCGTAAGATAGTAGGCGACATATTCCAGTAGACGTTTCCCTGAATCAGTTAAAACAAAAATACAAGTATTGTTGTTCAAATACTGGTCATTGTATTGCCTGGTAAATAACGGTATTATTGTCCGCCCGTAATCTGCCAACCGAGAGCCAACTATTAGACAGGCACGGTGGGGGCAGGCAGGCAGCTTCTGACTCATTGATAAATCCATCTCATTAACATATGTGAGCAGGAGAATGATGGGAAATGTAGTTCTGAGAGATCCATGTGGGTACATGTGAAACCATCTTTAGGCAGGGAATTACATTTTTTTTTTTTTTTTTTAAAGTGTTCAAATGTAAAAAAAAAAAAAAAAATGAAAACAATACACACACCTTATGTAAACAATTGTAGCAACACATGGGAACATGCAACACAATGCAATAAAAAGGTCCTTACGTACCCTTTAAATAGCCCATTATTTGCACAAGAAATCCTTTATTATTAATTTTTTAATTCTTTATTTAAGATCTGAAATACAATAAAGCCTACATTTTGAGTCCAGAAAAAAATGATATGCTGCTAAATTAGCTGAGATTTAACATCCAGATAACTCCTTTTTAGTTTTAATACATCATTTAGAGCAGTTTCTTTCTGTTTAGAAGAGTGATAGACCAAACTTGAATAAAAAGTAAAATATAAGGTTTAATTTCTTTTTTTTTTTTTTTTTTTTTATTATGAATTCCTAATTGTCTGAATTCGCAGTTTGGGAAAATGATAGATAAAGTCTGTCTATAGTGGTTTAATGTTCCATTAAATGATGTCTAAAATTGCATATCTTAGCCTTTCCCGGTTTAATGAAACGTTAAAGATTGCTGGTTTCTGCAGGGACGATGTGACAGCCTCCTAACAGTGTTTTCATACAGCTGAAATTAAAATGATGCAGAATATAGATTCTAGATTACAGGGTTGCTCAGAGGAAGTTGGGCTGTTTCATGAAAGAAGCTTTTCTTTTCTTTTTTTGTCCTCTATTTGAACACAACAGGATCTCTATTTTGGGAGGAAAATGTCTTCCTGATTTAACCACTGCAGTACAGTAGGATACAGTTATTGTCTCAATGGTCTTGTGTTCTCTCTCTCTCTCTGTGTCTCTCTCTCCACTGTTTAATTGGAATTGGAACTACAGGATGTAGCTGTATTAGTTATATTTTTCTCATAAAGTACTTTTTAGAAGATCACACCTAAAGTGACATGGGGATTTTTAAGTTGAGTAAATAACACCACGCCAACCTCGCTATCATTTATGCATATGACACATCCCACATTGAAGAAGTGAAATGAAAACAAATACCAGCTCGCTTCGCCCACGACGCGCCACCAGCCTGTGTTGTCATTGTATTTCTTTTCTAGGAATGTGATTATTGGCGCTAAAAGATTAGATTGGTGCATCATCAAAAAGTCACACACGTCCTTTTCTTTTTTTAATGCGTAGCGGATCGAAATCTTTTAAAGTGGGCTCTTGGGCAATAAGATTATGGAAATGCAACATCTGTTGTAAAGAGTATATAATAATTTAGACTACCATGGCATATTGGTCTCTCCACTGTTTATATCATTATAATCCAGCCTGTAGAGAAACTTTCAGCAAGGGCAGCAGAACTACCTACAAGGCTGTAGCAGAAAAAAGCGCCACGGCAGAAGACAGTGAAGGACAGCTGCCAGTCTTCAAAGAATATAAACAAGTGGGGTGGACCAGAGAGAATTATAAATGTGATAGTGTAATTAAAAACTATGTTTTTTTCCTTCAGGGATTTTTTTTTTTTAAGTAATGAATAAAAACGACATAATCAAAATTTATTGTGTTAGTCAACGGTTCAGATTATGGTGAACCAAGACGAATGCAATGACTTAGTCAGATGTTTACTATCTCTTAAAATTCAAGTGTCCTGAGTCACAGCGATGGAAATAAAGGACTATTGATTCATCTCTGTAGGCAGTGGATTGGGTATTAATGTCGTCACTGCAGTCCTTAGATGACCGTGCAAGTCATTACGAATGATTCCCGATGGTTATCTAAGGTTGGCTAATGAATGCCCCTAACTTTTAGTTCATAGTGTTAGGCATTGTTTATTTAGCAGACAGTGCTTTACACGGAACTATTGGTTGTACTATAGAAATTTGAAACACTGGGCCCTATTCTCAAAACCTTAAGGTCGCCCACACAGGTATTTGGAGTTGATTTGTTCTGAAGTTCAAAGTGGTGGAGATCAAAACTGGGAAAACAAATGCAGTGCTAAACCTTTTTGAAAACAGTTTGGTCAGTGCTGTGAGCAGAAAACCAATCCTCCTTTAGTAGTAGATTTTACACGGACTGACAAGTTTGATAATAAATTAAAGTCAAAGCTCACCTAGCCATTCCCTTTGTTCAAAGCATTGTGAACAAGCCTGACTTGAGTAAAACAGCAAGGTGTAGTTCCATGGCGTGGCTACCATGGAAACCATGCATAACATATTTCAGCATAAAATATGCTTGTACATTTTGTACTGCTTTGAACTACTGTGATGTTGCCATTAAATTTGTTTTGAGATTAAGTTATTAAACATGTTGCTATGGCTACCAATTGCCAGCACATTTAGATAGTCTGTAGAAAAGGTTATTATTGGTTACCCCATTGGACTTTTAAAACCATCCATCAGCGTTTGTTAATTAAATCACAGCAACGCCTTCAGCATCCACATTCCTTAATACACAGGGACCAGACAGGTTGATTTTTGTATTTACATGAATCTTTTAACTCATTCAACACCGCACACATGTATACAAGCGATGTTAAGATCAGCACACCTGTAAACTAATCTACTGTACTTAATATCTATAGCTGTACACATTGTAATTTATTTTTGATATAATATACTGTGTGTGTATGTATGTATGATTATTTTGTATATGAAATGTTATAAGTAGATACATAAAAAGTTATTCAAAACCGTAGTAAGTATCTCAACCAGTGGTTTAATTCTGTGAACCTTTTAAAGCTTTACAAATATCAAGCACCCTTCTAGACTGTTTATGTGCTTTATTAAGAGGTCATTGCAACATGTGTGCTCCACGCAATGGCATCTAATCATTTCCTGTCACTAATGTCAATGCTGGGATGGCTGGATGTGGTAAAGATGGCTGTAGCCTATTATTCTGTTAAGGCCAATATCCACCCTCTTGTTTCCAAAGTCCTGTCGATTAGGTTGGTTGTTACACCTGCCCAGGATCGCTCTGGAGTGTTACATATCATCATTCCATATGCGTTAGACTCCTCTGATCCTAAAACAGTTCAATGATAATTCTGAAGAAGAAGTTGGTTTCCTTGGACAAGGAAGTGCCCTTTAGCTTGTATTCATCTGGAATCCCTCCTGTCTCTTGAAGGTCACATCAGCCTGAGGGGCGGCAGGCTGTGTGTGTGGATCTCAGAAATGGCAAGGCAGGAAGCATCAGCTGGCGGAGCCCTGTTGTGTGAACACAGCGGTGTCGTTGCTAGTCACTGACTGTGTTTGAGCACTGTTTGTGACTCGTCTGCTGTGTATTGTGGATTGCTTGCCAACTGGAATTCATTTAGGATATTTCAGATTAGACCATTAAATCTATCAGCAAATTCTTTGTTCCAAACATTTAAAAAAGGGTTTCAAATGGTCCTGCTACATACACCAAAAGCAAAGGATTTCCTAGCCTGCAAAAACAGTTGCATGTATGGATAAAATCATATTATCAGTAGTATATTGTATCGGTTTCTACTATGTTTTAGTGACACTGTTTTCCATAGGAACTGGATCTTCAGAAATATCTCCTCCAATATGCCAGTGGTTTCACATCTGTCAGCGCTGAACCACAGGCCTTACATATTTAATGGCTTGTGCAACACATACAATGTAATGAGTGTGCATACCAGACCAGTAGCATGGATGGGTTTTCAATATGTGTTACAGGGCATTGTATATATTTTAAATGTATTTCAAATTGTGTAAATTGTTTTTCTTTGTAGGATCTGTGTCATTTCAGTGTTCGACTAATTTGTAAGAAAAGGAAATCATCTTTCCAAGGTTTGAGAAAATGAAGAATGGACAACTTAACATAACAAAGTAACCGTTTAGTGTCAGAAGTAGACAATTTTTTGACATTCATGCATGAAAAAAGGTAATTAAAATGCATTTTTAATACTGAAACGCAGATGGTCAAAATGTATTTACAAACTGCTTGTTGTTCAAACATAGCAGAAAAATGTGTTCGCTTTCTATGCATCATTTCTTTAAAATATACGCCTAGAAGTTGGTATGAAATTGACTTCTATCCCTGTATTCATGATGACTCACAGACCACAAGAGATTAATTTGAATGTCAAAATGAAATATTACTTTTTTCTGTCCTGTAAATGCTATATTTAAACCTAACTTTGGGTGCATTACTTTCCAGAATGTTGACAAAGCTACTATAACTGAATTTTGTTCTGGGGATGCTTGTGTGTGCAACTGTGGAAGATTAGGGGTGATGTTATAACTCGCACACTTTACAGACTGGCTTTACTCTGGACTAGTTCCAGTAATTTCACTGCTAGGTTTATTTACATATTATAGTTTTATTTATGCAAGGTTTTTATCTGTGCGCACTACATTACAGCAGTGCTTCTTGAATTAGTTTTAGTTCAATAATAAAGATTTCTGGATATTCTCTCCTGGATGCCTCTTACCTATCCGGATGCATGCAGTCTGTTTTCTGTGCTAGATGCAGTGGTGTCGCAAACCCAGTCACATGTGGTGTCCCCTCAAGGGTCTGTTCTTGGGCCACTACTCTTCAACATCTAAATGCTTCCCTTGTGTCAACTCATCCACCAACACAGCCTCATGTTTCACTCCTATGCTGATGACACCCAGCTCTACTTAAAACTCTACTCTGGATGTCCCTTTTTCATGGTCCGGCTCTCTGCTTGCTTTCAAGACATCGAGGCCTGGATATCTACCAATTTTCTGCAGTTCAACACTAGCAAATCTGAACTCCTTCAACTTAAGTATCTCCTAAAACTCAACTTAAGAATCTTAATATAGCGGCACTGAACCTCAGAAACTGTCTGCTGCTGTCTTCCCCCACAGTGCGAAGCCTTGGTGTACTTCTGGATAGTAACCTCTCCTTTGATGCACACATCTCCTCCGTGGTCAAATCTTCCTTCTACAGCATTCGAAACATCGCCTAAGTCCGTCCCTACCTTTCCCTCCCGGGTGCAGTGGTACTTTGTCAGGCATTCATCTCCTCTCGACTCGACTACTGCAACTCTCTGTGGTCTTCCAGCACGTGCCATCAACCGACTACAGCTAGTTCAGAATGCTACCGCCAGAATTCTTACCAGATGTAAAAAAACGTGGTCACATCACCCCCCATCTTGCCCGGCTGCACTGGCTACCTGTAAAGTTCAGGATTACTTTCAAAATTCTCCTGCTCGCCTCCAATGCCCTTCATCACACAGTTGATGCTTCCACCATCACTCGCTTTCAACTCTCAAGACCCACCTGTTCTCTTGTTTTCCATGCTCTTTAAGCCTGATATCTGCTATTATCTGTTGTGTCTCTGCTGCTTCTGATCTTTCACTGTAGCTTCTTATGATTCTATATGACATACGCGTCCACAATATTTTACATTTTTCAAATCCTAGCCTTGTATTTAATGTATTATTTTGTACTGTTTTTCACTGTTTAATGTATTATGCATTGTGGTCCACTATGAAAGGCACTATATAAAATAAAGATTGATTAATTGATAACTTTTGGATGTTTGTGATGCTGTATTTCCATAATGAGAACATGTGTGAAATTACTAATTGATTATAAATGTGAACATGGAGAGCTAAGAAAGAACTTAGTCGACAATATTAATATTAATGTAATGCATTCACCATTGATTCATCCATCTGCATCTCCATCCATTTGCTTTTCTTTCCATCTGATGATGTAGATATCCTTCTGTCTGGTGTTGATTGCTGAAGTGTAATGCTAGCACCAGGAATCATCTTATTTTGCCTGCCCAGCGCATCAGCACATACAACGGCTGCGATGCTGGCTCCGGATGAGTGCGGTCTCCCCAGCGCATCAACATGACAACCGTCTGGATTGAGCTAAGTAGGGTACATCTCTGGGGTCTTCAAGTGGGCTTCTTCTGTCCTAGGTGTTTCGTCGACTAGCCCACAACACCTCAAGAGGGCTCGACAGGGATTCTGGTGACAGCATCATCCCCCTCCGTCTTCCACTCAGCTCAGCCCAGCTTACTTACCTGTACATCAGCGTTGCTTTTTTCTTTTGTGCTTGAGATCTCCATCCAGAATCTTTCCGTCTCAACCACAGTCAGTTGCTGCTCCTTTCTGCTGCTTCAGATAAGTTCTTCACTGTGCGACGCAAGTCCTGGCCACTGAATCCGACATCTCTGAGAAACCGGGTTGTGGCATCTGCCACAAATCCTCGACGGCCCACCTCCACTGGGTAAACTCAGACTCTCCATCCTCGCTGTTCCACTTCAGGAGCTAGTTGAGCATACCGAAGTTTCTTCCTCTCATATGCCTCATCCACAGCATCTTCACATGGTACTGTTAACTCTACCACATGAACAAGGTGTGTTGATCTAGACCACAAGACGATATCAGGTTGAAGGTTAGTGGTGGCAATCGCAGGTGATCTACTTCTGATCTTTCACTGCATACCGAAGTTTCTTCCTCTCATATGCCTCATGCACAGCATCCTCCCATTATACTGTTAACTCTACCAGATGAACAAGGCATGCTGATCCAGACCACAAGACAATATCAGGTCAAAGGTTAGTGGTGGCAATCGCAGGTGATCTTCTGATCTTTCACTGTATCTTATGATTCTATATGACATATGCATCCATAATATTTTAGATTTTTCACTTCCTAGCTTTGTATTTAATGTATTATTTTGCAATTTTTTCACTCTATTTAATGTATCTTGTAAAGCGATTTGTGATGGTCGTCCGCTATGAAAGGCGCTATATAAAATAAAGATTGATTGGTTGATAACTTTTGGAAGTTGTGCTGCTCTGTTTCCGTGATGAGAACATCTGTGGAATTACCAACTGATTATAAATGTGAACATTGAGAGCTAAGAAAGACTGTAGTCATCAAATGTTAATATTAATGTAATACATTCACAATTGATTCCCTGCTCTTGGGTTACAGTGTGCTGTGGGTGTACACTGAGTATTCAACACACTAGGTCATCGACAAGTAGACCTATTTTACGACAACAGAAAACACTCAGCGACCACTTTTCTGCTCCCCTGTTCAGCAGGAAGCAGCCATGGCAACAGACGGTCTGTCCATTTCAAGAGGCCTAATGTATGCATACCCACCCCTGCCACTGATCCCTTCAGTACTCAGGAAGGTAAGGAGAGACAAAGCCAGCCTCATTGATGGCGCCTTACTGACTCAAAAAGGTTTTCGTTTTTAGAAATCCTGCTAACTGCCTGGAGGTTGAATGGCAACTGTTAAAGAAACAAGGACCATCGGAGCAAGTGGCAAACATCCTTTTTGCATCAAAGAAACCTTCCAATTTCCAGGCATATACAGGCACATGGAGAGAATTTGTCCACTGGTGCAATTCAAAATCCCTGCACCATACAGCTATGTCTGAGTTTTTATCCTACCTCAGTCACCTGTTTCATAAGGGTCTCTCTTTCCTCCCTCAAGGTTCATATTGCTGGTTAGTAAGGTCACCTGCCTGTTTCTCACCCTATGGTCTCTAGATTTATTAGGAGGATTAACCATCTAAGACCCCCAAGAAAGCACATTGTTCTGCAATGGAACCTCAGCCTAGTACTTTGGAAACTCATGGGACCACCGTTTTGAACTCATGGCCACATGTGTGAGAAGTCTCTTGCATGAAAAACAGCATTTTTAGTTGTGGTAACATCAGCAAGAAGAGTAAGTGAACTTCAAGTGCTGGTCACTGATGCTCCGTATTTCCAGTCTTAGGATAAGACTAAGGGTAAAGTCGTCTGCAGACCTAACCTTCAGTTTTTACCAAAATTGGTAACAGAGTTTCATTTAGAACAGGTGATAACGTTTCCGGATTTCTACCCAAAATCTAAAGAAGAGGCCAGACTTCACCTGATTGATTTCTGGAGAGCTTTGCATTTTTACATTCACGCAACCCGTAGTATTGAGACTTTTATTAAACGTTATAATTTATATGCATCTTGCTCTTAACCTACTTCACTCATTCAATGTTATCTGTGGCATCCTCTACTAACATTTAACCTTGCGGTATCTTCTATACATGCTTTAGTATGGTTTACTCTTACCACAGACAAGGTAAGACTATGAAGATTACCTGTTGTATAGTTTCTTCGTAGGATGATGAACTCCATTCACCAATATTCCACCCTCCTTTCCCCCTTTTTACTGTCTTGTTTTTTGAAATTTGAACAACAATGCTTGTTTGGAGGAGGGTTTTATGGGGGAAGGATACAGACTTTGGTGCCAAAATGGACTATACAACCACCTCACACAGTCACCACACAAATGACAATTTGGAAAAATTTTAAATTCAAACTGGGCACATACTGCACTGTCCTAGCTTTAGGCTCATCAGCTCGCTTACTATCCAGAATGACGTGACAGGCAACTTAACCTTTTCAGTCCTGAATTATTTTTGTCGAGCTGAAGAATAAACTCCTTTATTGAGAATCCCTTAACTCTTTTAAAAAACATTTTGACCCCAATTTACTTCTTGTCTGAATCGAAGGTAAAGCCAATATACTGTAAATCTTGTAACCTGGCAAACTGAGAGAGATTGAGCCTAGTTGTAGACTGAATTGATGTTATTTGCTACTGTATGCTGATTTTACAAAATATACCAAAAAATGTATAAAACTAATAACAAAACAACTTGAACTAGTAAACCATGAAAATATATTGACTGAGACTACTTGTTGAAATGTTTATTTGATTGTATTTCCAAGGCTAGTACAGCAGTCAAAGCCTTTTAATATCACTTCAAAGGGACTGAGCAAGCATGGTGGCAATAAGCAGAGTTGACTGTCAAAATGACAATGGATGAATGATGATGATTGCGATTGCAATTAAAGATGATTTATGAACTTTGAAGGATGCTCGGAGCCCGAGTAAAAGATACATGCGCTTGGTGATGACGTTTTGGTTAGGGACAAATTCTCCTTCCAGAAAAGCAACCAAGCATCAAATTCTCCAATAACTTTGATCACATAGAGCAGTTTATAAAATAATAGTTAATATGGCTTTCTTTCTGTTAGAAAACAAATCAGGACATATGTTCATCATTGCAGGAGTGTGTCTCTAGATTTATATCACCTGCTCTTAATCCTCAAATGGCTTTATTATATATATATATATATATATATATATATATATATTATATATATAGATATAGATATAGATATAGATATATAAAAATTGTACATTAAAATCAAACCTTGCAGTGTTGCCAATCCATTAACAACCTCAGGGTCATGACGATGGCACATGAAATGCATTTTCATATTGAAAACTTCCACAGCAAAGCTGTTTTAATGCTAGATTAGTATTTCTGCTGTCTGTGTAATACAAATTATGCTTCTGTATCTACATCAGATTTGTACAACAAATGCTGCATCACAAAATATTTTTTAATAAATGATTGGGACTAAGCACCATGATGTGAAATGAATTGAACGATCGGAGAGTCTTGTGTTCGTAGGACCACACAAGAGAACTGTGGTTACCAATGCCATTTATTTGACTTTTTCTAGTTGGGATTGAGTTTTCTTTTTTTGAAGAGCAGCTTGCTATGGCTGTGGAATATCACATTTTTGTAACTGTTGGGTTCTTCTAGTTTAGATTCTCTTTTTATGTAATTTTCCTTTTCAGTGATTACATCCTGGTGACTCATCTGAGATCTCAAAGATGCGTTCTCCAGTGCAGCTGGTACAGCAGCTTGTAATCATGAATCTACCCCCCCTGCAACACTGTAAGAATTACCATAGAGAACAGGGGTGGTATTTCTTACATTGATCGGGGGTGCAGGGGAAAAGATTCATGATTACTGTATATGCTGGTGCACCATCTTCAATTAGAGAGAAGTCATGCATGAAAGCAAAAAATAAACCAAAAAACAACAAAAAAAAACCCCAATACATCTACTGTAAAAAAACTTCATTATAAAGTTACCACGATGTGATGACTAAAGCACAAAATGACATACAAGTAATTCTTAACACCAAGAATACATTACTTCAGGCTTTAAAAACATTTCACTTGGTGCGTCTACATCTCTGCTTTACATCGTGCAGACGTTTTAATCTGTTAATATGTATTGATAACCATTTTAAATCAATACCAGGATTAAATGACCCCTTTCATAAATAATGACCTCCACTTTACCTTTTAATCAATATTTTCCTCAGGTATGTAGCTTACAAAACATCAGTTCTGCTCATTATAAATGTATCGCTATTGACTGAAAAAAGTAAACACGTACTGGCCAATATTTTCTGCAGAGATGTTGACATTGAGTGAAGATTTGACCCAAATCCATTCAAGAGTATTTTAGGGCAGATATTTACAACCTAGCTTATCTGTTTGCATTATAAAAAATGTAGATCAAATTCAACTTATTCTAATGAGATATTCAGTACACAACTATATTGCGTGATTCTTAAGTTTACAGGTGTTGTACAAGAACATTTTTTCCCATTTTTGTCATTTAATGTTGCAAGTTTATTGCTCCCTCACAAAAAAACCCTTGTATCTTGATATGACAATTTGAGGAACTGATTTAATAATTGCAGTTATTAGTCACACAGCACATAGTCAGAGTATCTTTGATACACAGCTCCATTAACTATGGAAACAGTTGTCTGTTTCTTTGCATTACACTTAAATTGGAAATGCACATACAGTGGATGTAGATCATAGTGATCTACCTTTTCATGATGCTGATGGCTCTAAATGTGAACGGTATTTGTAACCGTAATCAGTCGTATCTTGCTGTGATGAGTCAAAGGGTTTTCGGTCTGTGATTCAGCCTCCCGACAGTAGATGGCATCAAACCAACTCGGGACTTCCCTTACCAAGATCTCGTGACCATGGCAAAAGTCATCTTTTGAGGGGCGGCACCTTGGTGAGGGGCGGAAGTACGAGTATGTAAATTCCAGCCACTGGAGTCAAGTGAAGGATAAGGACACTTGTCAGTTGAGGATTGGTGTTCCACTGACTACAGAGGCGGGACATTACATACTAAAGGGAACGTACTACTGTGTTCGGGGTTGGTCCGAAAGTAAAATAGGAGGAGTAACGGGTGGAGGGAGAGACTGGTTTGGTGCAGCGGGATTTTTAAAACAAAACACTAACATTTCTTTTGTCTTTTTTTGTTTATGTATGGGTCGCCACGAAGACAATTAAAGACGAGTCATCACGGTTTGTTTTGGATTTCACCCCTGCACTCCTTCCCTCACACCATTTTGTTTTCTTTTGTTATTTAATCATTTTGTTGTGTATAGAGAATAAAAATAAATTATTTTATTTCTGTACACATAAATTACTGTCTGGACATTCCATTTAATACACTCTCGCCTCACACTTGCCTAACATGTTTGTTAAAATAATGTATGTACTGGTCTTATTTTAAGACCGTACTGGTCTTTCAGGACATAAGCAGTTTTGAATGTAGCTAGTTGCACAAGCTAGAATTGCATTGACAGTTGCTGTGAACTGACTTGAATATGAATACAGTTCCTGTCTCTTCCTTAGCTGGTATGTCTTGCAAGAGTAACATGAGATGTAGTAAAATGTGTTGGTTTGCAATATGCACAAGGAAATCTGCATATACTGTGGGGGTTTACAGTCAATCATTGTGTTAAAAGCAAAACTGCAATTAACAGAAATCCAGCTCCCTGAATTAATTTGATCTTTTAACCATGTGCTTGGTTTGGTCTTTTAAATGCATATGATCAATGCCTTTTTTTTTTGAGGGGGGGGTCACTTGTGTAGTCCTACATTCTGTTATAAAGCAAAATATACAAAAGCATCAACTGTTTCATAAATAACCACCTGAATATTTTTGACAAAGTGGTATAATACGTTTCTGAAAAATCTCTATGAAACCTGTTTTTTGAGCTGTTTCTTGAGGTACTGTTACTGCAGGTTATCCTTTAATATGGGCCTATACAGTTGAATGGAATGGAAGGCTGTTGTGTACTGTGCACTGCCTTATTTGTATTAGAACCTTTTGAAGAGGTTACAGATACTGGTTCCTTAAATCTTACATATTATGCACTTCCATTCACTATATTAGTCTTACATGTGCAGTTTTGAAAGAAACACATTATAGCAAACATGTGTTTATTAATTTATCTGGTACTTTTTACTAGGTGCAAAAAAAAAAAAAAAACGCCTCAGTTTTCATTCCTTATTTTCAAGTAAAGTATTATGACTAGTTCATTTTACCTAGAGTGGCATTTTCAGAAATGAACAAGCTGACGTGATAGGGCATCACGAGCAGTGAAATGATGCAAGAAGTGCAAGTGAAACACATTAAAGTATGGCTTGCAGACTGACAGCTTTCTTAAAGTATTGGACCACTTACAACCTTTTAAACTGAAAATACATGTCTGCTATAACATGTGCTTTCTGTCAGAACAACACACAAAATACAGTCTTACAACTGTTCAAAATACCACCACGTCCTGGGTTTTAACAAATAAGCAATTGTTTAATGCTTCTTGACAGGACAGCAGATGGCAGGATGTAGAAGTGGCTTTATCAACTAGGGGAGTGTTTGATAATTCTGTGCTTTATAGATAGTGTCTTAAAACATAAATTAAATATATATGACTGGGTCTGGACAGTGGATATTGCACCAATGTGATGTGTCATTGCTTAATTGAGCTATTTCTTGCTTTTCTGCTGTCCGCAGCACAAACTGTACACCATTTGCTGTAGATTCAGGCATGAACAAACAGTGAATCAAAGGTGTGAAATAATTAGTCATTATGTGATCGTGATTATAACATGCTTAATTAAATCGCTTTTCATTAGGGGTTAATCAAAATCTAACACTGAATCTTAGTTATATGACACCAGCCTGCCATTATCTTCTTACATCTTTGTTCAGCTTAAAATATATGTATTCCTTTCTCAAACAGTTTAATGTGATCAAGAGACTGCTATGAATGTAATGGGAGCCATTAGCAGTTATTGTTTGCTTTTGCTTTTGTTCTGGGACACAAAACCCGGCAGCTTCTAGATATGGGAACAATTCCAGCTGCAGATCCGTTGTTATCATATTTTAAAGTCCCTTTTTATTAAACAGGATCAAGATAAAAGTAGTACATATTTTAAGCAAAGCAAAGATATACAGTGCTAATGGTTGGCCAGTGTCATTCATCCCCTAATGATAAAGTGATCAGATGGCTAACTTCCAGTATGTGATTTGAAGCATGTAGGGGGTGATTTATAAAGCAAGCAGGCATGGCAAAGAAACAGCATTAAACAGCATTTGCCTCTTCAGGGAGTGCTGCTGTAAGACCACTGCATATGGAACACATCTTTTGCCAGCTGTTCTGTATACATTCTTTTGTTTTCGACGTATTTTGAGATATGTCAATTAGAAATTATAATTTAAACTTGAGTAGCGTGAGATTGTGAAGCGGTCATGGGTGTGACTTTTAATATGACAGCTCTGATATTGTTGCCCTAGGCTGACAGTAATAACAGTCATCTCATCACTTTGTATGTGACCTTTTGTAACATCCATTGGGTATTACTAAGCATGTCTTTTCGGAGAGCCTCGCATGGTGGTTCGGTGCCTTTTTGTTTTTTGAAACCTCTTGTTGCTTGTTGCTGCTGTAGCAGTGGCATCTTGTTCTGTGTGTCATTTATTAAAAAATAAATTTTGTATATCTAGAGAACCTCTTAATTAATTTTTAATTATTGAGCAGATTACATTGAGGTTTGTTTTTGTCTGTTCATCCATCAGTCTTTGTCACTGTGACAGGGTACTCCACATTATATTTTGTATTATTTTGTATTTGTATTATTATTTAAATGCAAATTTTTGTTATTGTTTAATGTTTTAGTATATCTGGTGAGAATGTGTCTGTCGGCTAGTAATTATTTAATTAGCTGACAGACACAGATTTATTAAACTCATGTAAACTGTGACCGAGGGGTTAATAACATAATTAACAGGCAGTTAATCCTTCGGCTAGAATATAAAGGCTTGCTGCTCTGCCTGCATGTGAGGAGTGTGTTCAGAGTGGAGAACAGGAGAGAGACACGAGAATGCAAAGAATTGCTCCTCGTGCTAGAAGGACTCGCACGATACTTGTTTGGGTCAGTGTTTTGTTTGTCTGTTTCTTTTGGCCACCGAGCCACTTATTTTGAGTGTTTTGTTTTTTGTTTAAATCTTTTCTTTAATACAGAAACAAGTGTGTCTGCGTCTCACCCCGTAGTACTTGCCTGTGTTGTGGTTTCATCTCCTGGCCTGACGTCGCCACCCAAGCTGTCCTGCTCATGTCTGGAGAATCGCTAATCAAACTGTTCTAGAACATGTCATTGCTATTTCTTATCCTGTACTATTTTGTACATGCTGTGCTGTTGATATTTGTCATAGTCATGCTGATAGACGTGGTGAGTGGGGGGTGGCTGTTCCTGTTACTGACATGTTTGTTTCTGCTTGTCAAACCCATCCTCCTCAGTTTCAGTGCTGGCTTTGTCACAGCCTCACATGAGCCACACAATTCCATCGGAGCATTGCAAATTTAACACATCAGAAATATCTTTTGCTGGATACACTCTCCAGTTTCATAAAGATATTTTTCACTGGTACACATATAGTCAACTAATGAAAACCTCAAAATAACTTCCCACTCAAATCCGATGATTACATACTTGCAAGGTACAGTTCAATAGGAAATGTAGCTGTTTGTACATTAACTTCAGACAGAGGCACAGATTTGGTGTGCCGTGCTCGTTAAACTTTGACTGTAATTGTGTAAACAAGAAAATTGAAATCGTGCAAGAACAGCAACTTATTAAAAGCCACTTCAACAGGTTTGGTCTTTGAGCACTTACTTTGCTGTATAAAACAAAGGGTTAATTTTTATAGCACAAACAAAACCTGTAATTTACAAAACATCTGTTCAGACCTACTTCTTTGAGATATTGACTTCATACTCGCTTCACAGTTGCATTCTGTAATTCTCTAGGTCAATTTCATGGGTGTCGTAAAGCTGCATAGAGACATCATACTTTGAGTTATTGTCTTAATGTTTGGTACACGCAGCATTAAGAACTTAAGAACTTAACTTAACTTTTGATTCTTCTTTCAGTTGCATTACCAGTGCTGTCCAGTAAAAGTAAGCCCTTTCACTGCAGAATTGCTTTAACCTCTGGCCATGTCAATGATGCAGACTGTAAGGAAACTAATTTGATGTCTGCAAATGACAGTGCACAGTACCAATTCCTATGTTAATAAGTTTCCAATTATTGTACCATTTTTGCTTCAATATATGTGCATTATAAAGAGGGAGTTATTTTATTTTGTATTTCAGTCAGATGTGAGTTATGTGTCCCACGGCGCCCCTCTCCCGTTTATAACGCTCTTCAGTTATAATGCTCATATTGTGTGTGTACCGAGACCCGCGTTATAGCAGGGAGCACTGTATTTATTTTTCTAAAACTGAAAGCCCCCTCGGATTATGCTATCAAACTGGCTTCTGTGGTTAACAAAAAGCTAGGTTTGTCAGAAATGAAATAGGGTAGAGAGGATAGAAGTCTGCATCTCTCTACCAGTCTTATCACAAACCCAATACCCATTCCCTGTTTTCCTTGATGGATCGATTGATCTCTTTCAGAAAGTAATCAAACCTTTTCAAGTGAGTCTAATTGCTGGTATACTGACTCCTGTAATAAGCATTATCAGTTCCAAGCAGATGTGGGATGAGACCTGTTGCTAGAACCAGCTGCATTTAACACAAAAAGTGATAGTTACAAAAAACAGGACTGGGTGGGTTTTCCACCATTAGAACATAAGAAAGTTTACAAATGAGAGGAGGCCATTCGGCCCATCTTGCTCGTTTGTTTGTTAGTAGCTTATTGATCCCAGAGTCGCATCGAGCAGCTTCTTGAAGGATCCCAGTGTGTCAGCTTCAACAACATTACTGGGGAGTTGATTCCAGACCCTCACAATTCTCTATGTAAAAAAGTGCCTCCTATTTTCTGTTCTGAATGCCCCTTTATCTAATCTCCATTTGTTGACCCTTGGTCCTTGTTTCTTTTTTCAGGTTGAAAAAGTCCCTTGTGTCTTCATTGGCGGCGTTTATATGCACAAGTCATGACAGTTTTCAGGAAATATATTGCTATGCAGTTCTGATTTAGGAAAACAAATCGGCTTCAATTCTTTTAGCCTGTCTGCATATGACATAACTTTCAAATCAGTAATAATTCTGGTTGCTCTTTTTTGCATTTTTTCTAGAGCAGCAATTTCCTTTTTGTAGCGAGGTGACCAGAACTAAACACAATATTCTAGATGAGGTCTTACTAATACATTATCAAGTTTTAACATTGCTTTCTTTGATATAAATTCAGCACTTTTCACTATATATCCAAGCATCTTGCTGGCCTTTTTTTATAGCTTCTCCTCATTGTCTAGATGAAGACATTTCTGAGTCAACATAAACTCCTTGGTCTTTTTCATAGATTTCTTCTTCAATTTCAGTATCTCCCATATGATATTTGTAATGCACATTTTTATTGCCTGCGTGCAGTACCTTACACTTTTCTCTATTAAATGTCATTTTTCAAGTGTCTGCCCAGTTTTCAATGCTGTCCAGATCATTTTAAATGACCATTGCTGTTGTAACAGTGTTTGCCACTCCTCCTATTTTTGTGTTATCTGCAAATTTAATAAGTTGGCTTACTATACCAGAATCTAAGTCATTTAATGTAGATTAAAAATAGCAGAGGACATAATATGGATCCTTGTGGTACTCCACAGGTTACGTTGCTCCATTTTGAGGTTTCTCCTCTAATAACAATAATCTTTTATTCTTATATAGTGCCTTTCATAGAGGACCACCATCAGAAAGTGCTTTACAAGATACGAGACGTGTGTGTGAACTATATATCAGCTGCAGAGTCACTTACAACGTCTTACCTGAAAGACGGAGCACAAGGAGGGTGAGTGACTTGCTGTGGTCACACAATGAGTCAGTGGTTGAGCTGGGATTTGAACTGGGGATCTCCTGGTTACAAGCCTGTTTCTTTAACCACTGGACCACACAGCCTAATCTATGTGCATGTATTTCCTTTAATCCCTACTGTGTTCAGTTTGAGAATTAATGTTTTATGCAGCACTGTCAAAACCTTTCTGGAAATCTAAATAAACCATGTCATATGCTTTGAAGTTATCCATTGTTGATGTTGTATCCTCAAGCAGGCTAGTTAGACACGATCTCCCTTTCCTAAAACCATGCTGAATGTCTCCCAGGATACTGTTACCATAAAGGTAGTTTTCCATTTTGGATCTTATTATAGTTTCCATAAGTTTCCATATAACAGAAGTCAGGCTTATTGGTCTGAAGTTACCTGGTTGGTTTTTGTCTCCCTTTTTGTGGATTGGTATTACGTTTGCAATTCTCTCGGTACAACCCCTGTGTTAAGAGACTGGTGCATGATCTTGGTTAGTGGTTTTCTTGGGTTCCATGATTCCAGCTAGGACAGCCGGGAGAGGGATTGATTTTATTGCAGCATTGTACTTGATTGCATTACTCCCTATGCATGGTTATTCTGGGAAAATCACTAAAATAGGAGTTAATGCTATAAAATGGTTATCATAATCTGAGGAGTAAGATGAGAAATTTGCATAGTTTGAAATGCCGCTTTTTTCTGATTTACATTTTAGGTTTAGAGAACATTTGAGAGGGAGGTGAACATATAAAATACTGTTTTTGTGAACAGGGGACAATAGTTCACTTGGTAAAGGAAAGGAAAGCTATTATTAATATGTCTGAGATGCCAAATGCAGTATTTATGTCAACTGTTGGCTGACAGACCCTGCATTTTTCTGCTCCCAGGATCTGCCCAGTTAGTACTTCCTTTCAAATGACTTGTCTTTTCAGTTCCCTGATGAGAATGCTCACACCCCCCAATCACACTCACACACACACACACACTCACACACACACACACACACACACACACACACACTTTCTCAGCTGTCAGCTGTGTGGGACGCCCTAAGGATTCAAGCGCTATTTCACAATTACAAATCGGGCGTGTTCATTTAATTTTGGACTTCAATTATCTGAGATACTTCGAAGTGAATCACTTGTGGCTAACAGATCCGTCCCTATGTACTGTAGTTATTGTACTGGTTTAATGTAATTCTGTGAATGTACTCAGTTAACAACATTGAAGTATTTCAATTACTTTTGTAAATGATAAAACAACATGAATTATGGAATATTTTGTTCTAAAATGCAATATTAGCTCAAAGTGCCAGCTGCCCTATAGATATATGTAGAATGAAATGGGTATATTTTATTGGATAGTTGAGTCAGTTATTAAGAAAAATTAACTGTTCCCTAAAATTCCCTTCAATTGTCACTTAATAATTTCTATTTCTAAGTGTAGTATACAGTGCCGAAAAAAAGTTTGGGAACCCCTTAGGATTTTCACATATTTCAAACCTAAAATATTATTAGATCTTAATCTAAGTCCTAATAATAGGTTAAGATAACTTGATTAAACAAATCACACAAAACATGATACTATTTCAATATTTATTTATCCAATTTATCCAATATTTATTTATCCAGTGATTCAACATTCAATATTCATGTGTGAAAAAGTATGTGAACCTTTAGATTCAGTATCTGGTGGCACCCCCTTGAGCAGCAATGACTTCAACAAACATTTCCTGTAACTGTTGGTCAGTCTCTCACATCGGTTTTGAGGCATTTTGGCCCATTCCTCCTTATAGAACTGCTTCAACTCGGTGACATTTGAGGGCTTTCTTGCATGGACTGCTCGATTCAGGTCCTGCCACAACATTTCGATGGGGTTTAAGTTTAGGTCCGGACTTTGACTAAGGCATTCTAAAATGCGAAATTTCTTCTTTTGCAGCCATTCTTTTGTAGATCTGCTTGTATGTTTAGGATCATTGTTTTGCTGCATGACCCACTTTCGGTTCAGCTTCAGCTCACTGACGGATGGCCTGACATTCTCCTCTAGAATCTTCTGATGCAATGCAGAATTCATGGTTGTGTCAATGATGACAAGCCATCCAGGTCCTCAGGCAGCAAAGCAGCCCCAAACCATCACACTCCCACCACCATGCTTGACGGTTGGGATGAGGTTCTTCTATTCGAACGCAGTGTTTGGTTTTCACCAAACATAATGTTTCTCATTGAGGCCAAAAAGTTCTACCTTTGACTCATCTGTCCAGAGAACATTGTTCCAGAAGTCTTGTGGATCATCTATGTGTTCATAGGCGAACTTCAGACGGGCAGCAAAGTTCTTTTTAGAGAGTAGTGGTTTCCTCCTGGCTATCATTCCATGAACACCGTTCTTGTTCAGTCTTTTTCTGATAGTTGAGTCATGAACACTCACATTAGCCAAGGCGAGAGTGGCCTGCAGATCCTTGGATGTTACTCTGGGGTTCTTTATGACTTCCTTGATGATTTTCCGGTTTGTTCTTGGAGAGATTTTGCTAGGACGACCGCTCCTGGGTAGAGTGACTGTGGTCTTGAACTTTCTCCATTTGTAGACTATCTGTCTGACAGTGGATTGGTGGAGCCCCAAATCCTTAGAAATGGTTTTGTAACCCTTTCTAGACTGATGAGCATCAATAACTGGTTTTCTGAGGTACTCAGAGATTTCTTTTATTCGTGGCATGAGGTGTCTCCACACACCTGTATGGTGAAGACCAAACTCACAAAGTTTCTGAACTTTATATAGGATGGGGCCTCCCAAACTCATCCCTGAAGATCTACCTAATTATTTAAAGATATAATTCTAATTATCCCTTTAACTGAGCTGATAAAACCAGGGGTTCACTTACTTTTTCACATACCCTGAATCTTAATTACTAATTGTTTGTTAATTCTTACATCATTTTGTTTCAAAAGACAGAACTGGTTAATATAAACCCTATTGGATATTTAAGAAAAGATTGGTTTTGATTCAAGAAAGCTAGCATGGTAAAACTATGGAATTTCCATAATTATCTTTGGGGTTCACAAACTTTTTCTCTGCACTGTAGCTGGATAGAAAAGTCATAAAGGTCAAGGTGTATTGCCTCACAATCTGAATAGAACTAGGACACGATAGAACTCCAAAAGAAAGCTTTAGATCATGTAGAGCTATCAGCTTTAGTATTGCAAAGCTTCTATTCATGCAGCCTACAAATAGAAATATCTCACAGATTACCTTGTTCAAGATTGTGACCTTGACATGAGTATGTTCTCAGCTACTGATTCTGAGCTGCTTGTGAATTTACAAAGAGAAAAACTAATTAGTCAAATCTTTTATTGTTTGTACTCTTTTTTTTTTTTGTCGGTCAGAATCCTGTTTTCTAATTTTCAAAGATGTATTTTTAACAATGAAAAGCAGTAAAGTCTAGGTGGTTTGATGCTGTATTGTTCTGAGTGAATTGAATATGACTAAACTCTTGTACTAAAACAAACCTTTTTCTTCTTTTTAAGCTTCTTGATGGCAGTTTTACCTCTCAAGTAAGCCATGCAGTAGGGGTAAGTCATGTGAATATTTTTTTTCCAGGTAATGACACAGTCTTCTTCCCATTGTGTTCCTCATAATACATTTGTACAGTACACCTACACTTAGTTACAGACATTTCAGACTTACGAACACCCTCAGTTCCCTAAGGCTTCATTATGCAGGGTTCAACACCGTCTGCCTGATTCTAGCTAGATAGACTTGCAGGTGCTGCTGCTTTTAAATAAATATAATAAATAATTTTTATATAGTGCCTTTCATAGTGGACCACTATCACAAAGTGCTTTACAAGATACAAGACTAGGGTGTGTGAACTATGCATCAGCTGCAGAGTCACTTACAAGAAAGTCTCACCCGAGCACAGAGAGGTTAAGTGACTTGCTCAGAGTCACACAGCAGGTCAGTGGCTGAGCTGGGATTTGAACCTCCTGGTTACAAGCCCGGTTCTTTAACCAATGAACCACACAGCCTCCGTTGCAAACACAATATTTTTTTAATGATGTTCCAGTATTATTATTTGTTAGTGTGACACGCATTTGTTTCCACCTTAATAAACGATGTAGTCAGGACAGAACAACCACTATACCACTGGGGGCTTCAAGAGCATAATTATTTCTGAACACTTAATGGGGGCTTTGTGACAGAATGGCTTTGTGGGGGCGTCAGACCAGGAAGAGAATCGACACACAGGATTGCGAGGTGAGCGCTGCTGCGCATTTTATTTATTGAACAAAACAAAACACCACACTGCTATGAAATAAACAGCACGATGATCAAAACAAACAGACAACACACTGTGAACAAGTATCGCGCTGGTTCAAAACCAGAACAAGCCCAATTGTTTACTTTCAGTATCAGCTTACTTGTCTCTTTCCTCCTCTGGACAACGCTCCCTGTCCAGCCAAAGCTGCTTGTTTTTATATTGTGGACGAGGGATTTACTGGCTATCAATTACTTAGTTTATCCCCCGGCCACATTCAGCACAGGGTTTCTCATATGCACGCTGTCGCTGTTGACCACGCATTCTTACGATTTTATCTGGATGGGGCATTTTAACCCCTTCCAGGCTGTAAACAGTAATAACAATAAAATAGTGTGGTTTCAAATACACAAAAAGCAATGTAGCAATCGTCAAAACGTCCAGTACCCTGTGCTCATCGGACAGCTCTGTCTCGTGGAGACTGTGCCAAAACACAGAAAATATCAAATTAAAACCATTAAATACAGAACCCTGTGCTCGTCGGACAGGTCTGTCTCGTGGAGACTGTGCCACAACACAGAAAATATCAAATGAAAACATTCAATCATTTACTCCCCTGTCCAGGAAGTGTTCAGAATTCCAGGAGCCTCCAGTGGTTGAATCATGAGACTAATCATTTGTAATAACAAAGAACTGTGCTAGAACAACGTCCTAAATATCCTGTTTCTACAAAAGAGTGGCAGGTCTTTCTGGGATAATGAGGGTTAACAAACATACACACAGTAGAGCCCCAAAGTTACAATCTCATGGGGATCTGTAACATGCAGGATATTAGAAAACTAAATATTAAGCCAGGAGAGCTGTGTTTAACTGTCAGAAATGCCAGAGCTGCTCTTCATGTCTTTCACTGCAGCCTCTGTTTCTGGGTTCAAGTGGTGGGTTTGGATAACCGCTCAGTTTGTAAGTGTGGCGCTCATAACTTTGAGGTTCTGCTGTGTGTTATAATTTAGCACAGCTGTTGGGGCTACAAACTTTACATCCACGTTCATTTCCTTGTACCATCTGCTGATGCTCTTATGAAGGATCTGCATTTCTGATTGCAGTTTGCTTTGCAGGGCATAAACAGCTGCTTTTATTTATTTTTTTATTTGCTTTTTTTATAAAGATGGTTTCGTGCTGTGTTTACTGGCATAATTACTGTGAGTAAAGACTTCTGTTGTAATTTAAAAGTGATTAGGCTGCAGCCTAGTGTGCCTTTCCCATTGTGCTTACACAACAGTCTTCTTTATTTATTTGTCACTGCAACCTGTATTCTAGCAGGGAAGCACATTTTATTTGAGACCCTGTAAGATTTGCATAGTTTAGATTTTGATTTTGGGATTACCAGTAGTCTTTCTTTCTAAACAATTGAGAAAAATAAATTGAATCCACAACTTTTCAGGCTGATCTCGGTCAAACAGGTAAGACCAATTGAGAAATGAATCTCATTCACTTGGGGAAACAGGAAGGGGGAAGGAAACATGTTTGTTTGAGAATGGGAGGGAGTTTAGCCAGGTCAGGGTTTAATTGAACTGAACAGGGATTAAAAACTGGAACCAGGTGAACCCCTAACCCCTGATCGTCTTCACAAAAGGGGCATGGGATCTTTAATGCCAGTGGAGTTGACAGGGTAGAGGGAGACACCCTCTGTACACAGCAGAGGGTGTCCAAGGCCTGATCGCTGGTGACAGTGTGGATGACAGTAGATAGTATGGATGCAATCTGGTAATTTACTGATGCTGCAATAAGAACAGTAATGTGTGTGCTCGTTCGCTCCCTGAGTGCACAGGGACAACAGTGCTTGTGCTAAGGGTTGCCTCCCCTCACCCTGTTGATCTTTCCTGAGTCTGCTTAGGAACCCCAGACACCTGGCTCAATGGCCTTTCTGACAAGCCACAAGGAGTTCACTTTTAGACATCAAACACTAACAGTGCAGTGCGTTTAACAGTGTGCACCCTGAGCTCTCTGACAGCAGCACTTTGAAGTAATAATTGCAAACATGGAATATATACAGTGTCTACAGTAAGTATTCATCCCCCTTGGACATTTTCACAGTTTGTTGTGTTACAACCTGAAATCTTGATGCATTTAAATGGGATTTTTTTTCCTTTGATTTACACGATCTACTCAACACTTTCAAACTGTGAAAACATCCAAGGGGGGGTGAATACTTCCAACAGACACTGTATATTAGGGCTGTCAATTAATCATAGTTTTACTTGTGCGATTTAACATGTTCACTTCTTCTCAAAGAGGTAAATTTCTTTAACATGCATTAATTGCACGTTTGTCTGTTGTTTCTTGACATTTACTTTTTTTTTAAACTTATTTTTGTATTAATACACTGGGATTTTGTCAGCATCTAGTGTGTTTGTGCACTGCATCGATTGTTTCCTGACTTCCCCTGGTAACAGAGGGGAGGGGGGAGTGTTTACCACTGTGCAGTAAGCGTCTGTGAGAGATATGAGATATAATTAAAGAACCGTGCCGAACGTAGCATCGCCTGTTTTGTACAGAATATTCTTCTCATTAGTGAAATTTGACTGCTGTTGCAGGTACTTTTTTTTTTTTTTTTAAATAAACACGTCTTTATTTACATATCGGTGAAAAATAAAAAGTTTTTTGGTATATTCATGTGGACAGTCTATACATTACCAGGACCTGAAAACGTATCAATTCATCTCAACCTGACAAATACTGTCACCAAAAAAAAATAATATAATCATATATAATAATGTACATGTGTGTGTGTTTTTATATATACAGTTTTTAATGTGGTTTAAATTATGCTCATACCTACAGATTGATTACAGATTGATATCAAACATTTATTAATTTGTCAAAGGAAGTTTACTGTTATAAGACAGCACAACAAAATGAAACGGAGAGCAATGCCTATGATCAGTCTAATGACTACTTAGATTTTTTATAAAAAAAATAATAATAATAATAATAATAATAATAATAATAATAATAATAATAATAATAATAATAATAATAATTATATATTATAAAGGAAACTGATAAGAAAAATATTACAGTATAATTTCAAAATGTATTAAAGGTGACATAATTCCACTCTGATTTGACATTAATGACTTAGCAGTTAGAACATAAGAAAGTTTACAAACGAGAGGAGGCCATTTGGCCCATCTTGCTCGTTTGGTTGTTAGTAGGTTATTGATCCTAGAATCTCATCAAGCAGACTCCCCAGTAATGTAGTTCCAGACTCCCACGATTTTCTGTGTAAAAAAAGTGCCTCCTGTTTTCTGTTCTAAATGCCTCTTCATCTACTCTCCATTTGTGACCCCTGGTCCTTGTTTCTTTTTTCACGTCTAAAAACTCCCTTGGATCGACACTGTCAATACCTTTTAGAATTTTGAATGTTTGAAACCGATTGCCGCATAGTCTTTTTTCACAACTGAATAGATTCAATTCTTTTAGCCTGTCTGCATATGACATGCCTTTTAAACCAGGAATAATTTGTGTCGCTCTTTGAACTCTTTCTAGAGCAGCAATATCCTTTTTGTAGCGGGTGACACAATATTCTAGATGAGGTCTTACTAATGCATTGTAAAGTTTTAACATTACTTCCCTTGATTTAAATTCAACACTTTTTACTGTACATCCAAGCATTTTGTTGGCCTTTTTTATAGCTTCCCTACATTGTCTACTGTAGATAAAGACATTTCTGAGTCAACATAAACTCCAAGGTCTTTTTCATAGATCCCTTCCTCAATTTCAGTATCTCCCATATGGTATTTCTAATGGATATTTTCATTGCCTGCATGCAGTACCTTACACTTTTTTCTATTAAATGTCATTTGTCTGCCTAGTTCTGAATGCTGCCTATATCATTTTGAATGACATTTGCTGCTGCAATGGTGTTTGCCACTATTTTTGTGTCATCTGCAAGTTTGCTTACTGTACCAGAATCTAAGTCATTTAATGTAGATTAGGAAAAGCAGAGGACCTAATACTGATCCCTGTGGTACAGTACTATTTACCACGCTCCATTCTGAGGTTTCTCTTCTAATCAGTGCTTTCTGTTTTCTACATGTTAACCACTCCCTAATCCATGTGCATGCATTTCCTTGAATCCCTACTGCGTTCAGTTTGAGAATTAATCTTTTATGCAGGACTTTGTCAAATGCTTTCTGGAAATCTAAATAATCCATGTCATATGCTTTGCAGTTATCCTTTGTCGATGTTGCATCCTCAAAAAAGTCAAGCAAGTTAGTTAGACACGATCTCACTTTCCTAAAACCATGCTGACTGTCTCCATATAGGTAATTTTCCATTTTGGATCTTATTATAGTTTCCATAAGTTTGCATATAATAGAAGTCAGGCTTACTGGTCTGTAGTTACCTGGTTCAGTTTTGTTTCCCTTTTTGTGGATCGGTATTACGTTTGCAATTCTCCAGTCTGTCGGTACAACCCCTGTGTCAAGAGACTGCTGCATGATCTTGGTTAACGGTTTGTAAATAACTTCTTTCATTTCTTTGAGTATCTCATCCGGCCCAGGGGATTTGTTTATTTTAAGAGCTCCTAGTCCCTTTAACACCTCTGCCTCGGTTATGCTAAAGTTATTTAAAAATGGTTAGCAACAGGTCGACATGTGGGGCATGTTGTCTGTTTCCTCCTTGTGAAAAGTAATCATTTAATTATCATCTCTTAGACATTTGACCTCCTCTTTGAATGTTCTTTTGCTGTTATAGTATTGAAAAACACTCGGAACTGGTTTTACCCCCTTAGCAATGCTCATTTCTATCTCTCTCTTGGCCTTTCTAACTTCCTTTTTGACTTGTGTTTGCAGTTCTGTGTACTCTTTCTGTGTACTTTGTTCTCGGTCCCTATTAAACGCTCTGTAAAGTGCCTTTTTTCTCTGAATATATATTTTTAATTGATCTATTAAACCAGTTTGGCCATTTTGTTTTAGATTTTGATTTCTCTACTTTTGGGATGTAATTGTTTTGCACATCTAGTGCTGCATGTTTTAAAAACAGCCACCCTTTTTCTGTGGATGTTTTCTCTATTTTATTCCAATCTACTTATGTTAGTCTCTGTCATACCTTCATAGTTTGGCTTTCTAAAGTTGTAAACCATAGCTTTAGTCATTACTTCATATGAGACCAAATGAGTCTCAGAACGGCAACCAATTTGAATCAGCTGTTCTGAGCTTCAGCCTGTGATCAGAAAG
The DNA here is from genome assembly GCF_017654505.1 of Polyodon spathula. Taxonomy (NCBI): domain Eukaryota; kingdom Metazoa; phylum Chordata; class Actinopteri; order Acipenseriformes; family Polyodontidae; genus Polyodon; species Polyodon spathula. The sequence goes on along the minus strand of NC_054538.1, from coordinate 4,028,061 downwards.
ACACGCAGCTGTTAGAATTTAAGCTGCAGTAATTTCCCAGTTTACTGTATTTTCTGATAAAAGCAATTCAAGATTTAATTCTTCTTACTTCTTCTAACTGCTATGTACTTCTCCATGCTGTCACTCCCAGTTGGTTCAAACAATTTAACAGCAAGTGCTGGAATTTTCTGTATAATTCTGTGTAAATAAATATAAAACTACAAAGGGGCAACAATATTAATCCAGAAATAGGATAGCATGTTTTTTTTATACTGGGTTGTTTTTTCGGTGATGATAATAATAATAATAATAATAATAATAATAATAATAATAATAATAATAATAATAATACAGTACAAATTTCACTTATATAGCGCTATTCATGCAAGGATGCTTTGCAAAAGAAAAAATCCTGTGTCTAATACAGTGTCGAGAAAAAGTTTGTGAACCCCAATGAAAATTATGGAGATTCCATTGTTTTACCACGATAGCCACCTTGAGTCAAAACCAGTCTTTTCTTAAATATCCAATATGGTTTATATTAACCAATTCCATGTCTTTTGAAACAAAATGATGTATGAATTAGACAAACAATGAGTAATTAAGATTCATAGTATGTGAAAAAGTAAATGAACCCCTGGTTTTATCAGCTCAATTAAGGGAATAATTATAATCAGATGTTTAAATAATTAGGTAGATCTTCAGTGCTGAGTTTGGGAGGCCCCATCCTATATAAAGATCAGAAACTTTGTGAGTTTGGTCTTCACCATACAGGTGTGTGGAGACATGTCATGCCACGATCAAAAGTAATCTCTGAGTACCTCAGAAAACCAGTTTTTGATGCTCATCAGTCTAGAAAGGGTTACAAAACCATTTCTAAGGATTTGAGGTTCCAACAATCCACTGTCAGACAGATAGTCTACAAATGGAGAAAGTTCAAGACCACAGTCACTCTACCCAGGAGCGGTCGTCCTAGCAAAATCTCTCCAAGAACAAACCGGAAAATCATCAAGGAAGTCACAAAGAACCCCAGAGTAACATCCAAGGATATGCAGGCCACTCTCGCCTTGACTAATGTGAGTGTTCATGACTTAATTATCAGAAAAAGACTGAACAAGAATGGTGTTCATCGAAGGATAGTCCACTGCTCTCTAAAAAGAACATTGCTGCCCGTCTGAAGTTCGCCAGAGAGCTAAACCTAAACCCCATCGAAATGTTGTGGCAGGACCTGAAGCGAACTGTCCATGCAAGGTAGCCTTCAAATGTCACTGAGTTGAAGCAGTTCTGTAAGGAGGAATGGGCCAAAATGCCTCAAAACTGATGTGAGAGACTGACCAACAGTCACAGGAAACGCTTAGTTGAAGTCATTGCTGCTCAAGGGGGTGCCACCAGTTCCTGAATCTAAAGGTTCACATGGATATTGAATAATTTGTGGATAAATAAATGTTGAAAAAGTATCATGTTTTTGTGTCATTTGTTTAGTCAGGTTATCTTTATCTACTATTATCAAATAACATTTTAGGTTTGAAATATGTGAACTATGTGAAAATCCTAAGGGGTTCATAAACTTTTTCTTGGCACTGTATATAATCCAGCTACAAATAAACAGACCCAAGCAAATACGTTTTCAAAAAGGATTTAAAAGATTCAGTTGTGCTATCATTCCTGATATGAATTGGGAGCAAGTTCCAAAGACTAATTACCTTGGCTCTGACAGAGTTCAAACTAATTTTAGGGACTGTCAGATTAGCATTTTCTGATCTCAGGGAACAACCAGGGACATATGGGCTCAGCAGATCTTGAAGATGAGGAGGTCCAAGACCATGTAAGGCCTTATAGGTAATAAGACTTTTAAAAATAATAATAATAATAATAATAATAATAATAATAATAATAATATTATTATTATTATTATTATTATTATTATTATTATTATTATTAACATAAGTAATAAAACAAACGAGATGGATGCAGCAATTGTATCAATTAAATATGCAATTAAAATTTATAATTGCGAGATTAATCGCAATTTAATTTTTTTAATGACTGGACAGTAGAACCTAATTTATCTATACCCCGTTTATCCACGACTTCAATTACTCTCGGCTCCCTGGCGAGTTTTATCTCTGAAATACAGTACATTATTGCCAATGTACATTTAATGCCCACAGTGCACACACACACACACACGCATGCATCAGTCTAGCCTGTGGAGGCGCTACAGATGTGAGGATTCATGTCTTGGTATGAACAGCAGAAGGATTCTATAAAATGAGTTCTCCTGAGGCAGTTACTTAGTGAAGCCCAGCAAAAATATTTTGCCTCATTGAAACAAAAGACTATAATGGACTTTGTCAAGGTTCAAAAGAACTACTTGCAGCAGTGAATGGTTTAAAAAAGCTGTTACATAGCACTTCTGTTGCTATGTATTTTGTTGAAATGTAAGACAAGTTTAAATTACACAGATGGCTTGTTTAAGTTAAATTCCTCCCTGCAGAAACGTGTGGGAATGTGGCTGGAGCCGTAAATTGAATGAATGATTAATTAGGCTCCAGCCACAGGTGTATAAAAAGGATGGTCATGGCTGTTGGAATTAGTGATGGTGAAGGTACAGTACTGTGCCATGTCTTGTATTAGTTGTTCTGCAGTTGCAGTGTTTTCCAGGGGAGTGGATTTTATGTGATTTCAAGCAGGTCCTGTTCATCACTGCACTAATTCATATGATTCCAACATCAAACAGATTCTCCATGGAAAGAGTTTGAGGGTCATCTTTGATCCTGATCTATCAGGAGACTCATATGAGGGCAGTTACTAGAATAATGCTGCTAGAATTCTGACTAAAACCAAGGAAAGTGATCATATTACCCCTGTTTTGGCCTCTTTACACTGGCTCCCTGTGCAGTATAGAATCCATTTTAAGATGTTGCTGTTAACTTACAAGGCTCTGAATGGATTAGCACCTAATTATCTGCAAATCTAGTATCTTCCAAACCGCTCTCTGAGATCACAGAATGCGGGGCTGCTGGTTATTCCTAGAGTCAACAAAAGCAGCACGGGAGGTGCAAGGGCTTTTTCTTGTAGAGCTCCTAAATGATGAAATGCTCTGCCTTCGATTGTCAGGGAAGCTGAGACTGTTACAGTTTTCAAGTCAAGACTAAAACCACACTTTTATAAAATGGCTTTCTTATCTTAGTGGGTTTTAATGCAACTTTAAAATGGCTGATTTTGTATTATTATGTGTATACTGGTCTTTAAATGGCTTGACTGTGGCATTTTTATGTGTGACATGCTATACAAATGTATTGTGGTTTATTTTATTTTTTTCTGCTGTATAAAAAGCACTATATAAATGCAATAAATAAAATAAATAAATAATTAATAAAGAATCCAGGGATGTAGAACACATTTTTCAAATTGTGAGCAAGTGCAAGTGAAACGGTACCTCATCCCACACTAAAGAACTTTACCCAGCCTACCTTGTTTTTCAATCACCCCCCTGGGCCCTCAGTCAGAATGTGCCTGACAGCAGCCTGTCAGATAAATTAATCTTCAGAGTGGGTGGACTGCATATGCAGACCTTAAAGGTTTGTGGTTATTACAGTTTCCAAGAACGTGAAACCCATACCAGCAGGATGCCAGGTGTCACTGTAATTTTTATTTTTCGTCTAGTATACTGATGCACGCACAGACCATAGATATTGTAATACTGAAACGCTGCATAAACAAAGGTATGGTGAAATATAGAGGCACTAACGGGGTGATGGCCCATATGTTTTTTTTAGAGTTGCCTGCAGTCATTTACACTGGGGTACTGTTTGCTAACGGAGCTTCCTGCATTTATAGGTACCTTAAAAATCGTTTTATATGTCGCACTGGCGCAAAAGTCGCCCCCCCCTTTGAGACTTCAGTGTTTTAAGATACTTTTTTTTTTTTTTTTACAATTTATTTGTTTCCTACATGCTCTACACTGACAAATAAAGATACACAGGTTTAGTTTCAAAATAACCCTTGTTTGCAACATTTTATTCCATTAATAATTTAACAGTGTTGTTTGGTTTTTAGTTAAACTGTTAGAAATTATTAGTTTTTCAAAATTTTTAAAAGTAATAATTAACAGAGCATAAAATCAAGTTATGCCTCGCACATCACATCTGTATTAAACTACCGGTATTTTATTTGAGCTCATCAAGTACCCAAACAAGTTCAAGAACATACCTTATTTGCTTTACTGAGCATTTCTTTCCAAAACCACGCTTAGACAATAGTTCCCGCTGCATTGTCTTTTACAAATTCGTTGTATTAATTCAGATTTAAAAGAAAAGTATTAAACAGTGCTGCTTCATCAATTAAAAAAACAAACACACAAACAAAAAAAAATCAACTAAAAAGTGCGTCGTTTAATAACTAGTTTTTTAAAACATTTTGGTGTTGCATACAGTGCAGTACAATTGCATTCAATTTCCAGCTGTACAAATACATTCATTGTTTTGTTAATCAGAAACATATCCAATCACATACTTTCCAAGTGTACCACTGGTTTGCACTGACATATAGAATAAGTTACAGCATGTATTAAAGTTATTCAAAGAAAATTCCATTCAAAATAAATGTTTTATACTTCATAAGCTATTGTGTTAACACTAAGTGAAGCAGTATAGCTGTGATGTTTGAGAGGAGGTGTCAGGAGTCTGAAAGCTTGCGTTTAACATTCAAAATGACTAAGGGTATTAAGAGTAAGAAATTCAAACTTTTAATTAGAACAGTGGATTTGTGTTTCTACCCACCAACATGACTTGAATGCTGTATATCCTGAAATAAATAAATCAGGTTGTTGACAGTTAAGTTTGTGTGAGCCATAACCATGGCTGTAACAATCAGTCAGTCAATAAATCAACTTATATAACGTTTTTTACGGTAGCTTATTTTTCCTGGGAGTGACATTTAATAAGAAGCTCCTTTACTCTGGTGTGTTTGCACTTTAACATTGCATTCTTACTGTGCACATTAAAAAGGTTATGGCAGGCTGTGGTGTGTAATTTGATTTGGTAATTTTGATATTTTAAATATTCTGAGACAATGAAATGTTTTGTCTGAGAAAAAAAATAATTCCCTATCCTTATATAAAGCGATTCTGTCAAGCACATTTGAAGTTGTAACCTTTATCTGTCTTTAAGGAGGCATGCATTGTATAAGGAGTGTAAAAGCCATTTGTTTTATTCTACAGACCTCTTCACTTGCTCAGCTACTTGGTGTTTAGTAAATGTCAGGAGTGTCCCAAGTGGGGTTCAGCTGTAACCAAGCTCGTCATGCTGATTTTAAACCATTGACACAGAAAAGTTTTATTACACAAATTGTTAAAAATGTTTTATTATGCTAATTTCAAAATACTGAAACGCTTCAAAAATCCTGTCTGTATGAATTAGCAGGACATTGTGTGCAAACAGCAGTTTGTTGTTTCAGTGACTGACTGGGGCTTCAATTCTTCAGTGACGTATTGTGTTCACAGATTGGCTGTTTTACTTTTTGCAGTTCAATGTGACATTTTATCGGGTGCAATACCATGCTAAAAAATCAGTCTGCTTTGTTGAACTTTTGTATCTTTTAACATTTGCAGTTTCAGTTTTCCGTCTGGTCTCGGAAATGGCTGATATTAAAATATATAGAATGGGTACAGTCATCATTTTTGATTGATTTGACCCGATGTCCCTGTGGCAGGACAGCTGAGTCGTAATTTTCCAAGACCAGTATGCAGACAGGTACTGCAGATGAAACCGCTGCTGCGCGTGTTTATTCAATGACAAATATAAATAAAATAGGCAGGCAAAAACCACAGCTCACAGAGCCAAAAAAATAATAATCTCCAACTCAAACAACACTGACACCCAAACAGTCACTGTGCTTCCTGCACGCGTAGCAAATAGCAATTGTTTTCTTTTCCTTTTGTTTTACTTTATTTTTCTCCTGTTACTCTCTCCCACATACCTCCTCTGTGTACACGCACCCCGATCAGCCAGCCATGGTTTTTATACAAGTGACCATCTCCAGATTAGTAATAAATGAATCAATCTGGAGAGGGGCACGTTCTGCTTGAGATATGGATATCTGCGTGGTTGACAGCCACTCTTAATTCACTGCCAACCACACAGTCTCAAGAGATGTCTGACTGAGATGAGCTGCTACCATCGCCTCTGCAGGACCACATTCAAACCAAACAATAATGCATTTTAAATAATAATATAATACATTTATCATAACAATACATTCACCAGCAACCCATTCTTTTAAATACCCCCACTATAACACATTTAAATCATACTATACATCAAGACAAATCGCTACAATACAACACAGTTATTAGCAAGGTTTTGCCCTGCCCCTATTTACACACAGGGCTTTTCTGCCCTGCCAGTCCCTCTTCATGGCGTCAGATTGATGCAAATGGCAAACATGTCATTATTTTAGAGAGGACTGCTTGGTTTTGTTCACAAACATGTCTCCTTCAGAGATCCTAACCTTCTCTTATGTTGATTGGTAGCTCTGAAAACAACTGCTTACACAGTGACCTTAAAAGGTCAAAAGAAGGGCACACTGGTCCATTTGCATGCAGAAGGATCAGGAAGAACATGGGTTGCAGCTATAAATCTGTAAAGTTAGTTTTCTTTGTCCTGCATTAAAGCCTTCAGCCCAGTTTGTGCTTCCACAAACTCTCCCTGCATCTCTCCTTTTTGCTTTGTTATTTGCTAGCCTCTATTAAACCTACATTGATACATACAAGACAAAGCAGTTTGCTGTGGTAGGAAAGAAAGATGGACTTTTTTTATTTTTTATTGAAGCAATATTGAATTGTAATTTATGTCAGATTTGGATTGCTGAAATTATCCTTTTTTATTTTTTCTTGGTATCATCACAGTGAATCTTGTAACAACAGTATAGATTGCTTTCTTATGAATCCATCTGGGGACTAGCAAACAGGAACCTGAGTAATTTATTGGCATTCCCTGGTCGCATTTCCCAGTTTCTGATCATCATTACTATGGCTCTTATCTGCTACCTCCTACCATCAGCAAAGTGCAGAAACCCAAAAATAGGATTAATGCCTGTGTCACGTGATGGGAATATTCACATCAATCTCCTGCCCTCTACACACTTTGGTATTTTTAAGGAGGTTACTGTTGCCAAAGTCCTTGTTTATTTATGTAAGCTGGTTTGTGTGTGTACATACAGCTGCTACGGATCAGAGCAGTATGCTCACACTATGCTTCACAAGAGAAATTGTCAGCTTATTTTTGAAAGAATGAAGTTGTGAATGTACTCGTTGATATGGTATGCTATATATTTGTTTCTAAACAGCGGGAAGCAAGACTAACAGATAATGGTAGTGTTCTTATTGAAGGAGATCCATTCCATGCTGTTTCTGAGCTGTAAGAAAGGGGTTTTGCATTTCCACCCTATTGATACTTGGAAACTTGTAATAATACCTAAGCAGTGCATAGCAATTGATGCGGTTTGAAAGAAACCCAAATTGCCTCTATTTGATTTGTGGCTTGGCCTACTTTAACAAATGATTTAAAAACAAAAACTCCCTAGTTACAATTAATGACTGAGACACCGTATAATTTCCAGAGGTTTAACTGTCTGATTGTAAAGCCTCAAACAGCCTATTGAAGTTCCCTATTAGCTTGAGTCACAACAGCATCAGCAGCGACAGCATCATTGAGGTTTGCCAACATACAAGAAACAAATACGATTAATAGACTACCATCCATATCTTCTGTCTCTGCACAGTGATTTTATTAATGTATTTATTGTATTTGTATAGCGCCTTTCATACCATGGTGTCTCAAAGCTCTTTACAGAACGTCTGCATCATCATAGTTCTTCAGTGATCTTCAACAGGAATTCATTTTTCAGTGACAGCATCAGCATTTGGCACAAACTCTTGGATTATGTTGCAGGCTGAATTCAACACTTGGGGCATTTTCAGACTGAGTTGTGTTTTACCTCCAGATAGCCTGGAGTGTTGCTATAGCACCCACTGAATGTCATGTCCCATCTTTCTGACTGTTTTATCTCATTACAATTGACAAAGGTTAGTCAATCAAAACGAACCATGTACAGTAGTTACTGTGAAATTACAGACGCATACCCAATATTGTGATTTCTTTAGAGACGCTACCAATAAGAGAGAGAAGTACAGTGGTTTGTTTCTCTAAAGATTTGCCCACAGCCCTTGTTTAAAGGTGACAGGCTCATTAAGTGTTGTAGACATGGGAAGTCATGGCTGCACAATACACAGTATGTTTTTTAAACTACTTTTCTGGTTTCTTCTAGAAATACAAGCCTGGCAGATGTGATTATATATTGAAATGGAAACTTCCTATCCTCAACTCTGTGGATTTTCGTCTTAAAATAACAAAAGCAGGAGGCTAGGGTAAGTGTTGTGCTAAAGGGAATGTTAATATCAGCTATCTTAAGCATTCCTTCTTTATTTTAGACACATTTAATAAGAGGGACAAATGCAACAGATTTCTCATTTAAAAAAAAATGTAATAATAATAATAATAATAATAATCAGTTATTTCAACAAAAATATATTTAAAAAAAATAAATAATATGCATCCAGTCTTCATCTTTACCTGAAAATAATTTTAGTTTCATGCAGAATAGAATTTCTGATAACATAGTTTTAATATGATTCATGCAGAAAATGCACCATGGTACTAAAGCTATGATTTAATAATCCTAAATTATAAACAAGCAGTAATATAACCATTAGTTGTATACAATGATTAAAAAAAATAAAAAATCAGCTGGCATATAAGAACTTATTGAAATATTCTAGTTACACACTTTGGAGTTCATTGTTCTGTGACACTGTACCATCAGTCATGCTTATATGACTTAGCATCTTATTAGTGACTAACTGTCCTGCTTAGCCTATTATAATGACATCCCTCATTTCAGCAGCTGTTCATTATACACTGTTCAGCATGTGGCACTGATGGCAAGCCCGACCACATCTCAAACACAAAGTCTTCTTAATGAGACACAACACCTTTTTTTTCTTTTTTGAACTTGCTTATTAGTACCAAAGTGCCTCATCCAGGCTAATCCAATTAATTAGAAGGTAATGGATGTGCTTGGCTGCCAGCTACACAGATGGAACTAATACAAAGTCTGTTTCAGTACATTGTCCACATACAGTGATTCTAAGTGCATTTATGAGCATGCTTGTGTCAATAGAGCACACTGTTGTGACATACAGTATAAAAGTGTATAAAAACCTATGAACCTTCATCCACCAATCAGGAATGTCCATTACAGGCCTACACTATATATTTAGAAAATGGATCAGATTTCCTTTAACCTGATTGGTCCATATGAAGTAAAGGCCCTTGAATGTATCATTCAAACTGTGTTTAATCTCTGTTCCAAATCAATCTGCCAGAAAATACGTAAACACAGTATTCATTTATATATTTTTTACACGCCCTCTGAACTAAGTCTTCCTCCCCACTATATGATCAATCTATCTATTTAAATTTTCAATCTATCTCTTTAAATTTAGTGTAGCAAATGTAGTTTGCTGTCAACGACAATACACTAAACACATGAGCAATAGCAGCTTGTCTCCGGTTTGGATAAAAAAAGTGTAGAAATTGGATACAGACTGATTACTTTCAGCAACCTTTTTACAACATATCATAATAATAACAGATAATGTGCTTCCTCCTCTAATGAAGGCATGCTACTTTGAATACACTTTTTCAACACAAGCCCTAAACAAACAACACGATCAGCATTAACACATGTCGTCTATTTTTCATTACTGGGAAAAAAAAACTAATATTTTTCACTTTTGCTAATAAATTTTTATTGGAACCTGATGGTAATTTAAATGCTGAATCTTTCACAAATAAAACAACCTACACTCAAGCTGAAGGCTACCAGACAACATATGGAATTCTGAGCAAACCACATTAGTCATCATATGTTGCGGAAAATTTTTGTATTTATTAGCAACCAAAACTAGTGCTGCATAAAACCATGGTAAAAACAAACTTTCTTTTTATTTTTTAATGCAGCCATTTTCTAATAGCAATAGAGCCCTCATTAGGAGGGCTTTACCATTTGGCAAGGCCCATCAGACGGTAAAGCCCTCTTTGGGATCTATTGCTAAAAAGAGATACAATGTCTGGCTTTTCAAAAATAAAATTGTTAGTCAACCAACATGGTAATGTTGTGCAACGTGGGTTATATTGCTTAAATGTTCTTTGTTGGAATCCTTCATAAAGAAACGCATTTTAAGAAATGTTGTTTATGTTCTCTCACTGACTTTCAGATTTCAAAGAACAATTAATGAATTGTTATCTTTTTATTCCTGTTGGAATGCAGAATCTTTTCCAAACATTTTGTTAAATTAAAATCTTGGGAATGACCACCACTGTATTTTTAAACCAGAGTAATGTATGCTATGGGGTAGATGTAAGGATATGTGCAAAGTGATATATGGGTACAAAACCCCCATAAATCGTGTTCAGCAGCTGTAAAGTCTGATTTTAGTGGCTGCAAAAATTAATCGTATATAAAGAATGGTGTTCATCTGGGATCTGGATATCTGGATACTAAGCAGACGCAAACATTATATTGTGATGTAAGGATTTTGCCTTGCACTTGTGCAGTTGCTGACCCTCCAAAAACTTTACATCTCATTTTATAAGGTTCATGCCATTGTAGAAGCAAGTAACTAAGAGCTGTATAAAAGCACGCACCTGCAGAAACCTGCCATTGGCTTCAGGATGGCTGCTGTGGTGCACCTCCTAATGTGGCGACACTTGGCTCTTGTTAAGGAGAGTCAGGAACATGTTTGGAGGAGAAGGGCAAGATGAAGACGACCCTGCTTATTCAATCCCAGGATCACTTTGTTTGGGAAGCCGGAGGATGTGGTGCTGAAGCGTTATCGTCTCACTCCGCAGGTCATCCTAGACCGAATAGCTCAACTGAGGGGTGAGCTGGATCCCAGCATCAATCTAGGGACCACCATCCCTGCACATGTGAAAGTGTTCCTTGCGCTATTACTAGGGATAGCCCAATCCACCTTTTCCAGTGCTAGATACATTTCTGGATGACATGCTGAAAAGGGCAGACAATACATATCATTTCCTAAGGATACTAGCATAGCTGATATTGGATGGGGCTTTTTCAATAAACTCAGTTACGTGCCAAATGACCTCAGCCGTAAGGACTCTCCTTTACAGAAAACTTTTCTTTTCTGTGTGCTAAGAGGACTTAGCTGCCCTTCCTCTGACATATACATATATTTATATATATTTGTATTTTTTTGCTCCACAAATGTCATACAGTGCCTACTGCTCTCTGTACTCCTAACTCTGCAAGTGCGGCTGCTAAATAGACTGATGTGCTCATTGAGAACCTTGTTATAATAATTGTGGATCATCATTTGTTCGTGTTGAGTAATTTGCATTGCTCTTAAGCTTACATAGGGCGCAGTGCAAAATAATTGCCTGGCTGCAATGCAATTAGAATTTTCCATTTGCAATTATTTGCACTGCGCCTATACTTACACCTATCCCTGCCATTATTGCTTTTCTTATGAGATGCAAACTGATAACAAAGATAACCACATTAGTCTGGAAATGAAAGGTCAATTTTAAGGAATATGAGCATTGCCATAGACATGCTCCTAATTGTTCCTTTGATGTAAAATGATCACAGTTTAGATATTTAATATAGCTTTTTATTTTTGTAGGTTTTTTTTTTGGAGAGTTTTATGATATTTTAATTATTAATTATAACGTGCACAAGGTTTAATGTTCTCCGGTCCCAACCAAAATGTGAGTGTTCAGGTCGCTGTAATGCCTGGCTGTGATGTTTCCTCCATTCCACACTTAATGCTTTCCAGTGGATTGGCAGCCAGCTTTAATTGTACGCTGTACCTTATTTAGTGATTTATTAAAAAACTAATTATAATCCATACCAGTACCAAACTTTAAACCAAATCCCAAATTATCTTTAGGATATTATGTAAATTTATAGTAGAGTGGCTGCTGGAAGTCAAGCCCTAGCTTTTTTTCTTGAATAAATAGGTGTTATTATTCACATTGGACTATTTAAATAATTAAGTAATTTTTATTATATTTTACCTAGCTTTTAATTGAGCATTTTTATTCTTTCAAATTTATCAAGGCCCTGCTTTATTGCAACCCCCACAAGCAGTTTTAATATTTCATGATTTTAATGGTGACTAAACAGTACTTATAGTCTCATACATTTCATATCTGAAATGAAGGCTAAATTACAAGCAGCAGATAAAATGCTGAGATGTATTAAAAAGAATAATTAAAATGGGATAAAACTGCAACTTGCATGGTCAGTGTTTAGTAGTTTATATACAGCAGAGTCAAGGACGTCACCAAATTGTAGGTAAACCTAGCACTGGGAAGGTCTGAATCCGAGATTTGAAAATGCTTTGTTCCTGACAGAGATTGAATTTTGAAAACAGACAAACAAAACGGATTAACACTACATGAAACAGACACTAACAAACACAGGACAAACAGACAAACATGGTGAGCTGCTATTATTTACTTTGATTATTATTACCTCCATCTCCAATCCCGTTCTCCAGTCACCGAACACACAACCCTGAGTGAGTGAAAGCATGTTGCTTTTATGCAGCTGTACTGAGACTCAATTGCTAATCAATCATTCAATTGGAGTCTCGGTACAACTGCACGTGAATTAATAAAAGTGCAATTTCCCGTGCTCACATATTATTACATTTTACCTGCACGTGAAGTTCTGTGCAATCCTCGTGCCTAAATACAAATATACATTTTAAACACTCGTTTTACATAGACCCATTTATATTGCTGGACCAATGACTATACACCAACATTAACACACTACCCGTAGCATATACACAAATAAATAGCCCAGGCGGGGCACTTTGCCACAGGGTGTGATTTACAAATTTGTGATCTGTTTAAAATATTTACTGTAACACAAAACACTAAAACTTATTGGTGAGGGGGGAGAGATTGATAATTTAGCACCAGTAGGTTTGCAACCCTGAAGCTGTAGCTGCAGCTCATCATGTTGGCCCCCGCAGGTATCCAGTGAAGGGTCAAAAAATTGTCAAATTTGTGAGCGAAGTTGCCAAGAATTTGGAATACTCAGATTTGATGAAGGACTTTGCTGCTGCTAAAGCTCGGAAAATGTCTTTAATGTTGTGAAAAAAACAATTTGATAATGCCCAGGGGTTCACTTGAAAAAAAAAATTGTTAAAAGTGACATTTGTTCTTATTATTTATGCCTGGTTATTCTCACTGCCGACCTGTCAGAACCCATTAAAGTATTTTTCAATAGGCCTATTGGGGCATGATCATTTTAGAAAAACATGTATGATATGTTTGAAGTAGACTGGAATGCTCACTGCGTCACTGCCATGAATTGTAAATTTATATTATATATATATATCTATATATATATATATATATATATAGATATCTATACTATATCTCTCTCATATAGAGAGAGAGAGAGAGAGAGAGAGAGAGAGAGAGAGAGAGAGAGAGAGAGAGAGAGAGAGAGATAGCATCAAAAGGAACTTATCACTTATATTTGGATAAAATTCACTAGATGTGATCGAAACATTACAAACTCTGTTTTGGAGTAGGTACAGTGACTTTTTATTGTGCTTATTAACAATTGACATCACGAAGATGCTGCAAAATGATCTGTCGATCTTGGGCAGGTGTTGAGACTCTTGGTCTCCCAGTTCGTGGCCTGTCATTGACAGAGTGTCTGGTTATACCATCTCGCCAGGTTTGAAATTGCTGGCTGTGAGCACCCAAGACGGTGAGCCACAGTACGCTGCCCTAGTCCAGCCTCCAACATGCCGATCGCACGAAGGCACTGCTCTCTTGACAGACGTGGCATATTGTTTTTTTCTCTGTGATTTTCTTTATCGCTTTTATTCAAGCTTGCAATTCAATAGCTGAAATCACTCCATATCCAGTGTCCAATCAACTGTCTTACTAATTAGGTGATTAAGTGCATATGCTTCAGTCATAGTCACTCAGGCGTGTCATGGCCAAGAATGAATGATTAAAAAGAACCAAAAACATTTTGTCAATGTCCACCATTTATATACTTTTTTTTTTCCCGAAAATAAGTGTGTTATAATAGTGATAAGTTTATTTTGATACTTGGTATGAAATGAACAAACAAACTGAAAGAAGTGTTCATTAACATTTTAGTATCATTAATATTATTTACCATATCTTAACATTACTATATGTAGGTGCATATGATTACATGATTCACCTATATACTAAGTTTGAGACACGGTTACTACTGTAGCATTCATTTCATTTTGTGGACCCCACACTTAATCATCACTGCCTTGGGCCCTGTACAGCCTAAGGCCGGCCCTGGCTGCAAGTAAAGCCTGGAACACATTGCCTGATGCGACCGTCCCATCTCAATGGAGGAAGTCGCATCACAAAAAAATCTTTACGGGTGGGCATCACACATTGCGCAATTGAAATCACAGGAGGGAACGCAACAATTTGTGATTTTTTTCTGATGTTTGACCTGCCCTGGGTGCATAAAGTACAGCGGCTAGAGTCTCTATTATGCTCTGAGGAAGACCTACAGGTCGAAATGCAGAAGCCGTTGTTGTGTTAACTGTGGTTTTTAATATGTTCAAATAAAGACTTTTGCTTTTATTGAGAATTCCTTTGGGCTTTGGACTTAAATGAAATGAGAGTTGCTGTCTTTATTTCTCCTTCGATGGGAATTCTCACTGGAGGAAACTTCAAATTATCTGTATCCCAGGACGAGGCACCCCGGATTTTATAAACTGTTCCTGAACACATTTGTAGTGCCGTTATCCAAGTTATCTACTCATTAATATATATATATATATATATATATATATATATATATATATATATATATATATATATATATATATATATATATATATATATATATATATATATTTAATTTGTTTGCACAGCAGTTTGCAAAGCATTTAAAGCATTCACACGTAGAAATGTATATGTGCACTCCAATAATCTAAGATGGTTATCTAAGATTTGTTTTCATATTGTAAGTCCTCAGGTTCTGTGAATCATAATGCATGGGTGAAATTTTTCCATCTGTAGACGGCAGGTGTTAAAACTGATCTACCTTGGAACAAAATGCTGTTCTGAAGACGCCAACACCACAGTGAGTAAAATGCTCCACCAGGAAATGAAACTCAGTAAAACATACTGTAAACATATCTGTTTGCTAGACCAAAACAAAGCCGTGCCTGCCTGATTAGTTATGCCTGAAGTGTTAAGTGGCAGTTTGTTTTTGACTGGAGAGAGAGCAGCAGTAAGATACTGTGTTACAGAGCATGAGAATGGGAGAAATGCGTGCTGTATTTGTTGTTTAGTTTGAAGTGTATACTTACCGTTAAAGTGCCAGCACCTTCATTTATAAAAAAAAAAAAAAGAAAAAAAAAACTGTGTTTACTTTCTTATGTTCTACAAGTTCTACAAAAACATATGCTATTGTAAATTATTTAAATAATGTATGTCAATATGCCTATATGTTATTTTTCAGGCTATGATGCTTGACAGTTTATTGATTTATTTTTTTAAATTTTTCTAATAACGTTCACAGAAATGACTTAGATTCTGGTATAGTAAGCAAACTTATTACATTTGTAGACGACACAAAAATAGGAGGAGTGTCAAACACCGTTGCAGCAGCAAAAGTCATTCAAAATGATCATGAATCATTCAAGATTCAACACTGGGCTGACATATGGCAAATGACATTTAATAGAGAAAAGTGTATGGTGCTGCACGCAGGCAATAAAAAATGTCCATTATAAATACCATATGGGAGATACTGAAACTGAAGAAGGAATCTATGAAAAAGATCAATGAATTTATGTTGACTCAGAAATGTCTTCATCTAGACAATGTGGGGAAGCTATAAAAAAGGACAACTCATTGCTTGGATATATAGTAAAAAGATTAAAGCGTTCAAAATTCTAAGGTATTGACAATGTTGACCCAGGGGATTTTTTCAACCTGAAAAAAGAAACAAGGACCAGGGGTCACAAATGGAGATTAGATAAAGGGACATTCAGAACAGAAAATAAGAGGCACTTTTTTACACAGAAAATTGTGAGGGTCTGGAACCAACTCCCCAGAAATGTTGTTGAAGCTGACACCCTGGGATCCTTCAAGAAGCTGCTTGATGAGATTCTGGGATCAATAAGCTACTAACAACCAAACGAGCATGATGGGCCAAATGGCCTCCTCTCGTTTGTTAACTTTCTTATGTTCTTCTTATATTCTAATACAGATTGCGTGGTCATTAATTATTTTTTATTCTTTTGGAGCATATAAAAAGATAAACACACATTGATCAGCATTTAAACTGTATATTTAAAAGGAAACAGTAAAGAAACGGTAAGTACACTTAGACACGGAATACAGCAATTAAGAGCCCTTTCTCTTGAAAAACATATCCAGCATTGATTGCTTCATGTTTCAGTCTTCTTACCTCCTCACGCCTGTTGCCATGGTTGCATATGTCACGTGTCGCACTACAGTACGTTATGAATCTGCCTTGTCTTCGAATTAGCCTACCAATGTCTTTGTTTTCACTGAGAGAATAATACATTCACACTGGAGAAAATTCAGTGTCTGTTTTATCCAGGTAGATTTTGTAAAAGTGATTGTTGTAATAGGGCTAATGTCCATTGAAAAAAAAAAACAGTTCTTGCTACATGGATCGTTAAAAAAGGGGGTTCGTTATAAGAAGGGTTCGTTATAGTGAAGTTAGACTGTATATGTGTTTAAAAAAAAAAAATTATGTCTGTTGGAAAGGGGCTTCAGGGCCGAAGATGCCCTCAGGAATAGACTTCCAAGTGACAGACTGAATCCCCTCCTTGTCTTGGAGTTGAGTGACATCACTGGGAGGAGTTTCTTTATGAGATGGCCTGAGCAAAGCTCAGAAATGAAAAGGAAAGAAGGATCTTCTGCACAAGAGCTCAAAAAAGGTGACTTGTGTAATCTAGGGACCCCTTGTTTCTACCAGTTTTTGTTTTTATCAAGGCAATTTCAAAAGGCGTCAGGCTTACTGACTGAATACTAATGAAAACTTTCTTTTTTTACATTTTTTTTTGTTCTTCAGAGGTCGGTAAACTCTTTTGGCTTGTATAACAATACTGTGGTTGTGTTGAATTCTAATTAATAAAACATATTGAACACTAAAGAAAATGTCCCCTTATTTGGTAGGGAGCCAAATTGACCCTTAATCAGTAAGTCCTGGAGAAAGCACTGCATTTCAAAAGCTTTGTTAACTAGCCTCATGTGTGATTTATCAGGTTGATCCATCTGGTAAAAGAACAAGTTGTAAGTGAAGTAATTTCTGAATTTCTTTTTCTACAAGTTCATGTTTCTGAAAGTGGTCCAAAATGTTTGAGAGCATCTACAACGTTAGAGCGGCAGACCCAGACCCCCGGCCAAAACATTGCTTTTGTCCAGGAGTTTGTCAAAATGATCATTGGCCACTGTCACTCATGGTAATAATGTACCCTTCTGTAGGTGCAGTAGAAGCTGGTATCCTCCAATGGCTTATAGCTAGGGCTTCAACTTTTCGGTTTATGTTTTCCAAATCTCGACCTCCCTTTAAATTGGTCGTTGTTAGGCTGTCTCTGCTTCCTGATAAAGAGAAAACTACTAATTAAACTTTGGGTTTAAGATGATTTTTCTTCTTTGCTACAAATCGAGGAGATTTTAAATAATGCACATGCTATCACTGTACACTCCATACTGGGTATTTTATGCTGAAAAGAAAATCTGTCAGAACAACTCTGTTAAAGAAGTGAAAATAACAAGAGCACACGATAAACTAGGGGACTGCAAGAATGAAATGCAATTAGGAGCAGCGAGGAGCAATTAATGTAATTTGTTACGTCTGCTTGAAATACAAATTAAGCAAAACAGACTCAGTCACGATATGAAGGTAAAAACAAGTGACATGGTTTTGTAATTAACAGCTTTTTCTGAGTTTAGTTAGGAAACAGAATCAGCTCAAAATAACTTTAAAGGGATTTCATGCGATCAAAAATAAAACTCGAAAACTTCAAGCCTTACTTACAGTCAAAATGGACACTCTTAAACCAGATTCATGGTTTAACAGGATCTTTGCTCAAATTGAATAGGCCTATATGATGTTTCTTCTCCATTATGTTTTACATTTTATATATGATGTATATGTCCACACTCACTCCAGCAGAGTTGCATCATTTTGTTTCTCATGACGTGCTTTAGGCTAGTGTAACATGTACCAGTACTGGTTGACAGTCACGCATAGTAACTTTCCTCTATCGGTTGCTGACAGCGTCCTTTTTATATGCAGATTTTTGAAAGAAATAGAAACATTCATTGAAATCTCTGGCATGCCCTACCAAACCACAGACTTTTGTTATTAATGAAAAAGCAATTGTCAAACAGTTCTAACATTTCAAATGATCTTCTACCCTCATGTGAATTCTGCAGGCCTTGGGAGCCAAGCATATTGCATTTTATTATGAGCTGCATATTTTATAAATATGATTTAGTGTGATTTATTTATGTATTTATTTGTTTGAGTACCTGCCTTCACCTTTTCATTTAGCACAGTCTTTATTCAGCATGCCGCAAGGTTACTTTGTTAACATGTTGTTGTTGTTGTTTGTCTTCATGACACAGACTTGTTTTATTACATAACAGCTCTTCTAAAAGTGCAGCAGGTTGTCATAAGAGTTTCTTTTTTGTGTATTACCTCTGGAGGATAGCTCTGATAATCACACCCTCTTCTCCTCTTTTCTCTTTCAAATGTCACAGTCTAATTGCATGTCTTTTTCAGTTATATTAAATATTTTAAACATAATTACAAAAGCTAAGGAGCCAAAATGCAGTGTTATGTTCATAAGGAGGCAACCCACATATTGTATCTTATAATTGGATTTTACTCCAATCCTTAATTTCTCTAATCTTTTAAATCTGAACCATTGTATGAAATGCAGCTGCTCAGTGAAAGAAACTGTTACACAATTAACAGGCTTTTCAATGATTGTCCCTGAGTCTGCTTGTCACTGTAATTGGGGCACTCCTCAAAGATCAAACCTCATCATTGGAACTATAGTAATACTCCCCCCTCCCTCTCTTTTGTGCTGCATTCAAAATATCTCAATTCAATTTCCTTTCAACGTTGCATAAAGTTATATGTACAACATGATTATCCATCCCCTTGTACTGTAAACAAAAAATGCATTTGAATCAGTGTTGTTATCAGTCAGTTGTTAAGTTGCTGTATTAGAACGACTGCATCATTCTACTATTGTAGGTAGCTGCCCCTGTTCTTCCCTTAGTATAGAACCATTGCATTTGAAATGTTGTTCCACGACACTGTTGTGATTGTTGTTAAGGTGATTTATCAAGGCTGTTGGAACTTGTGGAGGTCTACAGAGTGAACCATGAGAATACACAGTGCACGCATCTCATTAGGTTTTCTATCCTGTCTTTCCAGTTGCAGTTCTGTGTTTGGGCCACAAAGTATCTAGTGATATGCTTCAGTACGAATCCATTGTCTAACCTCTCCATTGTCACAATCTATAGGCACTGTATTTAATACTGACAAGGTTAAAGTGCATGTAATGATACTTTCATTATTTGTTGCTGCTGTTTGTGATTCAGACATTTGTTTTCTTCTCTTGTCAAACTCCAGTCTCGTTCAGTACGTCTGTGGAGCCTGGGGCACATTATCCAGTCCGGTGAGCACCGTTAGGAATTGATCTATGTAGACACGGAGAGCATTGACTGTGCTAATAGAGGGATGTTTTCTCTCCAGTTTCAGGAGCTGTAGAGCTCTTCACTTCATCACAGTCACTGCATCCAGACATTATTCATTATTGGAGGTGATACCTATAAAGCACGCTGTCAGAGAAGCACATATTGACAGTGCCTTTAACTCTTTCCTGGTCTCAAGTGGTTCCATACTAGTGTCGTTGGCAAAAACAGCTTTGGGGGATATGTAACTTGTGGATAGCCTACAGCATGTAAAGCAGAACAAACAATCAGCTGTGATTACTTTCTCTAAACCCTTTTTGGTAGGTTTTTTTTTTTTAATGTTTTTTTAAGCTAATTTCTTAATGAGTTGGTATATTGAAAGATCAGTAAAGGTTTTTAGACATTATTAAATGATCTTCAGAACAACTAAGTCCAATTGAAACTCACCATAATTAAGAAAACTAGCTTATTTTTACATGTATTTATTTATTTATGTTCCCAGCTACATGTATAATACTCTGGCATGCTCTTTTGAGGTATTATTTAAATGTATAGTAGAGTGGCTGCTGGAAAGTTAAGCACAACTTTGCATGCATAGGATCTATGTAAAGAATATGTTTACTGACTGTTCGTTTCACCATGCAATTTTGACTTGAGCCCTTTTGGGTAATAAAAAATGCTTCTTGAAACATGCAGACTTGTTCCAGATTATCTAGCCATTACTTTTCAGAAGTCTGAATTCAGATTTTTTTTTTTTAACTGAAATCCTGAAGTTATATTCCATGTTTGTATTCAAATCGTACATCTGACATGTTCAATACTTGATGGTTGTGCATCCATTTCCGGAAAACACTGTTCCTAGTTCTAATAATCAAGGGAACTGGGACAGACAATTACAGAATATTAATATGCTGTTCCAACGCTAAAAATATGTTTTACTGCAAATTGCACATGCATATATCATAAAAATATAATACAATAATTGGAAACTTCTGCTGCTGCTACTGCATGTCTGAAGTCTATGTTGGGATCAAGGTTGTACTAAGGATCCTGGCAGTAATGAGCATAGTTTTTCATATCTGAATGATTCCTTAGAGAATCCACTGTCTAGTAATGTTCTGCCACTGTTTTTTTGGTTTAAGATCTTTTCAGCTGTAATGTGCATCCTGCACATGCATCAGCTGGAACAGGAGTGCACTTCTAGTGCTTGTTTGGGAGTTTGTTTCTGTGAAATTTTGTTTCTCTTATAACTTCTGAACAGCATGTTTAGATTGATGGAAAATTTGCATCCGCCTTTGTAACGATGTGGGGTACAAAACATGCACAGTGACAGATTGTTGTAATAAAGCTATTAATAAATCTATGAGGGGAATGCTTTGTGAGAGCACATTACATGATTTGCCATGTGAGTTTTAATAGACACAGTACAGTATTTGAAAGAAAAGAAACATGGGCACTGGAAGGTTCCTGTCATATGTCATTTAACACACATAGCTTTTACACCAGAATGGTGGTACTGCAATTCGTATGGATATTTTTAACTGGTAGGCTTATAGAGATAAGCTTGAATTTGTGAGAAACTTGGTCCCACCACTGGTCATTAAATCCCCTTTGCAATTTTAATTTTTACTATTTGTACCAAGTTTATGCTGTAATAACTTGCGTGGGGGGGATATGTTTGGATAGATGTTGATGAGATCTACAAGCATCAAACAAAATATTATGCTATCCGGGGATTTTGGATTTTTGGTAGATTTTTGGAGTTGCATTTGTCATGCATTCAAGCATTGCTTACGGCCACTTTGGTAAGGCTAAAGTGCCACATAGTTCTATCCAAACTGGCTATTTCTTTAACTTTGCATTCTCTGAGGATTGATCTAGAGGAAAAAGTAACAGCATGTGCTTCCACTGGCACTAGCTTGGAGCTGAGGGGTTATGAACTTGCATGGGACTTGGGACTTTTTTGTTACAATGACACATTTGAAACTACCAAAACCTTACTTGGTTGGGTTTTAAAAACTAAATTCACTGTTTTTCTTTAAAAAAAAAATTCTTCCCTGTTTACAGCACCATTTAAATACACCTGTCTCTGTCATCGAAGACCTCCTAAACCAAAGACTTTCAGCCTGAAATTGAATGATTGGCTAGCATGAGAATGTACCAAATGGCTTTTTCACAGGTGGTTGGTCAGTCAATCAATTATCCCCCTAGGTCGGCACCACAACTTATAAAAACACCTTTACTTCACTTTTTGGTTATTAAAATCCAACTAAGTAAGGTTTTGGCAGTTTCAAATGTGTTATCCTAACAGAGAAGTCCCAAGTCCCATATTCAAGTTCATAACCCCTCAACTCCAAGCTAGTGCCATTAGAAGCCTGCATTGTTACTTTGTCCTCTAGATCAATCCTCGGAGAATGCACAATTGAAGAAATAGCCAGTTTGGGTAGAACTATGTGGCACTTTAGCCTCAACAAAATGGCCGTAAGCAATGCTCGAATGCATGACACATGCAACTTCAAAATTTGCCAAAGATCCCAAATCCCTGGATACCAACATATTTTGCTTAATGCTTGTGGATCTCATCAACATCTATCCAAACATATCTTTGTCCCCCCATGGAAGTTATTACAGCCTAAACTTGTTAAAAAAAATTGCAGAATTTCGAATTTCAAGGTGGTTTAATGACAGCAATACAGCAATACTTCATTTTAGGACCCACATCCCCTACAGGGTAAAGGATTAGGCTGAAGTTCGAATAAAACGTGTCAGTTACCCCTCATCTTGCAATTTGCCAGAAGCGAGTGGGGTGCTCCTAGTATTTTTTTCTGAAAAGCCCAGTTTAATACAGAAGAACGAGGTGCTACACATGATGGCAGCATCTAAATTGCACCCAGGGTGATTTTTCTGTTCAAGGTCCCTTTCTCACTTTAGTTTGACCTTTGCAAGGTCACAGGTCGAAGGTGACATTTTAAAAAAAATAATGGCCATCATTTCTGAACTCGGCATGTCTGAAAATCCCGAGGTGAATTTTTCTAGGAAAATCTGAGACGGACGGGTAACGGCACAGGTTGAGTTGGCATGGAATGACCCAAATTTTAATTTCCATAGGCTTGATCAATTTTCAGATATCCAGAACAAACTGATTGGCAATATTTATAGATGGGTGAAATGAGTCAGAGTGGGGGTTACATTTAGCACATTGTATTGACTTTGAGTATTAACTCTCAACACCTCCGCATTCTCTTAAATCACAGCCTCTCACAAGCAGCTTGGGTCTCCCATCTGTGTCAAAGCAGAAGCACATGTCAGGGTGCTCTCGCCCACTCTGTCCATCACACATCAGTCATTTTAACAGCACACACCAATAAAATCAAATATGTTTCCTTTTTAAGTAAAGATAGCTAAATGAAGAAATAAAATCTGACATTTCTTATGGACTGGATGTGTTCCTTTGTGCAACAAGATTCAAAGAATTACAGATGCCAACTGAAATGATTGGCCTACTTAGAAAAGTAGGTGTTTGGTATGCCCCTGAAATACTTTGAGTTTATGTGATGCCACTGCAGGTGCAGAAATGGTCTTGTAAGAATTGTAAGAATTTTGATGATATGCTTAATGGCAAGTACATTTTTAAGTACTTTAAATACATTTATCAAAGGGTTTTCTGCTATAAATAAAACATTGATTCTTGAAAGATTCAAAGTAATATTGATCATTATTGACTCAAATCCATATTGAGTTCAATCAAGTGAGGATCGGTAGATTCAGGAAATGGATCAGTAATCAATTTGTTAACTAGGATCTGAATTAACTCAGACTAGTATTCAGTGATTTAACATAGTGTATTTTGAGCATAGAGTCCAGTAAAGCTGCATAAACAGAAGGGCTATTGTAACTCTAGCTTACTGTTTTAAAGTTTGTCAGATTTCTGAGGTTCTAGCTTGCTTGTAGCAAAGAAGTCCTGCGGTTGTCACATAGCTTTCAAGAACACAGGCTGGCTTGATATGGACTAGAAGATTTGAAGACAAAGGCTTGATATGGACTAGAATATTTGAAGACTAAGGCTTGATATGGACTAGAAGATATGAAGACAAAGGCTTGATATGGACTAGAAGATTTGAAGACAGACTGGCTTGATATAGACTAGAAGATTTGAAGACAGACTGGCTTGATATGGACTAGAAGATTTGAAGACAAAGGCTTGATATGAACTAGAAGATTTGAAGACAGACTGGCTTGATATGGACTAGAAGATTTGAAGACAGGGATATGGACTAGACAAAGGCATGAAAGGCAGGCGGTGATCTACTGGGTCTCATAGATGAAGATGAAGGCAAAGATGATGAACAAACTTATGTAGGTGGTCTGGAGAGCTAAAGACAGACTGGAAGACAGCTCCAAACTTGTATAAATAGTCCAGAGAATTGAACACAAAGGGCTGAAAGCAGAACCTTGTGGGCCCAGTTAAAGGTTCAGATGAAGAGGAGAGGCAACGGCAGACTGAAAAAGAGACCATGTGCTTTTTGAAGCAGCCCTTCTTAAACACCTTTGCAAAGATGTGTAATTATTTGAATAATCTAATTCACTCCACACAGGGTTGCGGCCAATTTGTGTTTTTCAGTTCCAATTCCATTTTAAAATCAATTCCCAATTACAATTCCCTTTCAATCAATTCCAACACATTGATCAAAATTGCAATTAGCAGCATTCTGTTAAAACAAGCTTCTCACAGTGACACCACATTACTGAAATTGTTCAGTCATTGTTGGTCAATTAAATTGGCTTCAAATGAAAGCAGTTGAACAATCTCTTCTGCAGGTTTCAGCTCAAGTATTCCTTTTCAATTTTAGCTGTACCAGATGGTACCACAGTTTCATAAAAGGCAGACTAATCTGATTAACAAATGGATCATGTTACCATTTACTTCCCATCTCAACACAATTATGTGTGCCATTTAAAATGTTTACAACATTAAAAACGTTAAACGTAATATAAAACTATAATAACTGACAATGATAAACTTTTTATTAAAGCCAACATAAAAATTATTTTCTTTCTGTCGACTATTTTCTTCCTTTGTTTTTTCTTTGCAAGTAAGAAATGTATTAATTTCAATACACAGAATAATCTGGATGTACTCTATCAAACACTATTGCTGTTACTAAAATGTAGCAACACCTAATAAATAAAACAAACTGTCAAAGTTTGTTTTATATTGAGGTTATTATTTATGTTTACCGAAGCATTTGTATGTCTAAAAAATGCAGATTGTGCTTCGCTGATTAATATTCAATTATACAACAAATTGACAACTGCAAAGTCCATGAGTAGCAGTGAGCAGCACTCTCCATAAAGGGAGAATCGCCAGATGCCTGCTTCGCCCACCCCAATATCAGAGTGTAAATACGCTCTATCAAAATCATGCATGCATGGGCTCGCATCCGGTAAAGCAGTCCGCGTGGAGTGCAGGATATGCCCTATAGCCTGCAGATTGCTGGTTCAGCTTATTGCACTGCAGGCTGTAGACAGGAGTTCCAGGGGGAGGCGCACAATTGGCCGAGCGCCAACCTGGGTGGAGAAGACTAAGGTCGGCCAGGGTGCCCTCAGCTCACAGCACACCAGTGACCCTTGTAGAATGGACGGGCACCTACAGGCCTGCCTGTGAGTTGACCGGAGCTGCGTGGTACTCCGACGCTGTAGCTCTGAGGTAGCCGCAAGGTGGGCCTGCAGAGTGAAAAGAAGCGGACAGCTAATGGCACGCGTTTCAGAGGACTTGTTTGTCTGTTTTCGTCTCTTCCGAGTCAACGCGGGGGTGGCAACGGTGAGCCGGGTTGAAATAAAAACATAATTGGGCTTTCCACATTGGGGAGAAAATGAGAAAAAATAATTGGAGATTCAAAATTTTACAAAAAATTATGAATGCATACAGGTAGATCATTTTGAAACTTTTGGGGTGCTAAACCAAAAAATAAGTATTGTGGTATAGAAATAATGTATAATATATATATATATATATATATATATATATATATATATATATATATATATTTCATATAATTATTTTCTTTTCAATTTATAAGTGTCACAGAGACTGCCGAAGTGGGCGGCGTCAGAGCCAGGAAAAGTAATGAAATACACAAAACACAGGACGGATGAAATTAAATGATGAAGACGCCTGTTGGCGCCGGTTTAATACAAAATAAAAGGTTTAACAAACACGAAAAACACAGGACACGGCACTCTACGCCAAAATAAATAGACAAACAAAAACAGACTAAACTTAACAAAACGGTGCACGGACAGACACTGACAAACACGGTGAGCGGATACTTTCTCCTCTTATTATTACTACTACTACTGCTTATTTCCTCCGTCTCCAATCCCGTTCTCCGCTCACCGAACACCCAACCCCCAGTATGTGACAACGTGCATCTATATATACTATTGTGCTGGGATTCAATTACCAATTAATTATTCACTTGAATCCCAGCACATGAATTAATAAAGTGCAATTCCCCGTGCTCACATATTACTACATTTTACTTGCACGTGAAGTGCTGTGCAATCCTCGTGCCTAAATACACATATACATTTTTAAACACTCGTGTTACACAGACCCGTTTATATCCCGTGTACCAATGTCTATACACCAACATTTAAACACACCACACGCAACACATAACAGATAATATACACAGGGGCGGGCACTTTGTTACAATAAGTTATAATTATTCCATTTTGAAGTAGAAGTCATAAGTGTTAGGTTGTTTGCCCATATCCTAAGTTGTGACAGATTTTAACAGAAATTTGAATGGAGTCATTTTTGTGATGATTTCTGCTGAGAGGTTGAGCTTGAAACTATTTCTGGGTGGATTTTTTTTTTTCTGGGAGAAAGCAAGATGTCTTGCATGTTGTTTTTATACAAAAACAGAATTCCGGTATTTAAAATAAATAAATGAAAACAACCCTTGAATGTTTTGTTTTCCTGTCAGACACATGCACTGGGAATCTCATAATCAATACTCCTCCAAGTTGTCCTCTGTGATGAAAAGGGATTTTATTATATGACAAATCATGGCATGCCTAAGCATTTGTCCCCTGGTTTGGAACAACCCTCTGTAATTAAAACGTCAGAAGCTGTGTGTTTGTGGACCAGCCAACATCCAACTTGCTGGGTTTTACTGAAATCATCCGCTTGCCTCCTGTGTGAGATCACATCAGTAAATTACAGAGTGCCGGAACGGCTTTTCTCTGTTCAGGATTATTTGTTTCAATGAGTTTTAAAATAGGTTCACGGTTTTAAAAAAAAAAAACTGTACTTTTTTGGTTTGTTTTGTTTCACTCTGAAAACATCTACAAAGGACAACTAGCTATCTGTGTTTTGGATGCTATAATCACATTCAAGAATACAGAGACATTTTCTAAACTGCTAGAGGTTTTTTTTTTTATAGTGTATCGTCATAAATTAGTGCTAACCAAGGGTTTCAAATCCAGAATGATATTTTAGTTTTAAAAAGAAAGGCCAGCATGTTAACAAATAAATAACAAAAGGTGTTTTAATGCTTTGGTTAACACCTGTGTAATAGCTGTATTAATCCTTATATTATAGAGGCTAATGAGTTTTTATAATGCTAACATCCACAAAACACAGGTACTTGCTTCTGCACTCCTGAGCTTGCTCTATCGTTGAATGTTAAGACCTTTAAACAGTGTACTTGCAGCTCTTGCCTTTCCAGTCAGTTCAGGAGGCTGAGATGCTGATTTCATTACAATGTATTGTCCCTCTCTGGGTGTGTTTAATTATGTAGATTCTATAGTCTATATAATTCAATGCTATAGAATATAGGTGCAGTCAACCAGCTAGTGAAAGCTAACCTGTGACTCTAATTCTTTCTGTTTGCAGGTTGCTGACACAGACTGTAGGACTGCTGTATGTTGGCAGCTATGAAAGACATTTTGCTCAGGTGAAGGTAAGCCTGTTAAGTGTACACTGTGTGCACTTCAGGGCTGATTAAACTAGACCTGGATATTGACATGCCTGGGTGTGCTTTAGCTCCGATTTCAGCATCACTCGTGGAAGAGAAATTAAAGGACAGCACTGCTGGACTTTTTAACCCTTCATACACCTGCCATTGTAGGGCGTGGTACAGCTTAGAAGATGAATATAGCAACATCTACTATTACCACTGAGTAAATCAACTATTTACCTATGGGAGCAGCGCTGTAACACTTAATGCAATTTAAACGTTGCGTAATTAGTCAGACACTGTCTCCCTGGCTACTTCTGCTAATTTGTTATTTTCTCCCTGTATTCTACAGAACTCTTCTCCTCTGCTTCTGAAACTGTTAACCCTGTTCCATAACCCAATCTTCCCTATCATAATTTATACTGACATACTGTCACTGCACACTGACTGTTAAAAGACTCCCTGAAAACATAACTGTATTCACAGTAAACAAGAGATTGCAGTGCTGTTGAGAAACCCTTGGGAACTGAGGACTATTTGTAAAACATTTAATCATCTAACATCCCTAAACCAGGTTCCCCGGGGCAACCAAAATTCAGCCTTGGGCAACTTGAAAGTGGAGCCAGAGAGAATTAGTTTGCCCGAGCTGGGCAACCACAATTTTGTTCATTATCAGATCAAAACCTGTCTAAATATAAAAACAGAACTTAAACTGACTTCTACTGCTCCTCTCTCGCTCCCCACATGGACAATCTGATCATCTGATTCGACTAGACGTGCTTGACGTTGACAGAAACACAACTTTCTCACCGTTATCTGTATAAACTGTCTGGTTCGCCCCAGTATAACTGAGTATGTAAAAAAAATGAGTCAGAAGAGGCTTTTTCAATGTGGATTCACCCCTTCCAAAAAAACAAAGGAAAGCGGCGATCAACAAGAGGACCGTATCCCCTCGACATCATCATCAGTCTCTGCTGTGCCACAGGCTGCCGGTAAAGAGGATGCTGCGATTTCATGAGGAGAAACAGCAACACAAATTCCAGGTTAAGTGGAAGAGATGGTGGAGAGAAGGGGAGAGGGCTCATCGGCCAGACTATATGAAAGTGTGACTGAAAGTGATGCTGTATATCACAATGAAATGTTGAGTGTTTGTTGGCCTGGATAAGGGTGACTGCTTGGTAAATAAATAATACGCTTTAAGAAAAGAGCAATGTTTTTGTATTTATTTTTTCCGGGTAACCTAGATGTCACTCCGGGCAACCTAGAAAAAAAAGCTAGTGTAGAGCCCTGGCTAAGCACTGAGCATTTTAATAGGACCGGCAACAAACAGTGATCCAGGTAACCTCAGCTTCTCCCAATCTCACTGCATTCTTCATACATGCAAATTCAATCCTACCCACTAATGGGAATTCAAGAGAAATGGAAGAGCAAGCCCTGATTTTCATACCTGCTTCAACCCTAGATCGAGTTACAGGTGCATTTTATTGGAGTGTTTTTCATCTTACAGATGTATTTCAACATATTTGACAAGGAGAGCACAAAGAGATAAGAACATTTAATTTCGTTGTCCTCCCTTTCATAAATCAGGTTTCCAGACTCATTACATGCTGTTCATAGCAATATATTTTTATGGCTCTGTTTTGTGCAAAATAGTTCTAAGTGGAAAATAGGTTTCCCTTGTTCATAGCTCCTAATAATGATGGAATTTAGTTTTAAAATGTTTTTATCATATCTCTACTAGGACTGCCAGTGAGCAAGGTACAGGTACATGTAAATAATTCACTGACTGTGCACCGTTATTCAGTGTGTCAGTTATCTACTTTTAATTAACATGGAAATTAAAATGAAGGCCAGCATATGCCATGAATTTAATAAACATCTCACTTTGTATGACATTTATAGGCTTCATCGCCCCTGTTTGCACAGGCGATAGGGGATTTGCAGCTTCATCGCCCCTGTTTGCACAGGCAATAGGGGATTTGCAGCTTCATCACCCGTTTGTTTGCACAGGTGATAGGAGATTTGCAGCTTCATCGCCCCAGTTTGCACAGGTGATAGGGGATTTGCAGCTTCATCGCCCCTGTTTGCACAGGTCATGGGGATTTGCAGCTTCATCGCCCCTGTTTGCACAGGTGATAGGGGATTTGCAGCTTCATCGCCCATGTTTGCACAGGCGATAGGGGATTTGCAGCTTCATCGCCCCTGTTTGCACAGGCAATAGGGGATTTGCAGCTTCATCACCCGTTTGTTTGCACAGGTGATAGGGGATTTGCAGCTTCATCGCCCCTGTTTGCACAGGTCATGGGGATTTGCAGCTTCATCGCCCCTGTTTGCACAGGTGATAGGGGATTTGCAGCTTCATCGCCCTTGTTTGCACAGGCGATAGGGGATTTGCAGCTTCATCGCCCCTGTTTGCACAGGCGATAGGGGATTTGCAGCTTCATCGCTCCTGTTTGTTTGCACAGGCGATAGGGGATTTGCAGCTTCATCGCTCCTGTTTGCACAGGCGATAGGGGATTTGCAGCTTCATCGCTCCTGTTTGCACAGGCGATAGGGGATTTTCAGCTTCATCGCCCCTGTTTGCACAGGCGATAGGGGATTTGCAGCTTCATCGCCCCTGTTTAAACAGGTGATAGGGGATTTGTAGCTTCATCGCCCCTGTTTGTTTGCACAGGTGATAGGGGATTTGCAGCTTATCGCTCCTGTTTGCACAGGTGATAGGGGATTTGCAGCTTCATCGCCCCAGTTTGCACAGGTGATAGGGGATTTGCAGCTTCATCGCCCCTGTTTGCACAGGCGATAGGGGATTTGCATTCTGGCTCAGTTCAGCTCATTGCGGTCTTACGGGTGGAATTATTATTTGTTTCCACTATTACTTGTATTGCTTGAACTGTGACTTTTTACAAGAGTTTACAGTTTACAAGATTTGTATCTGTAATTGTATACAGTTATGGCCCAAACGTTTTGCATCATCTGGAATTGTAGGATTGAGATTGTAATTTAAAAACTATATGAACATAATATATTTTTAATTAACAATATGTAGCCAAAGAAACTACAAAATGATATTGCAAATAGTCCACCGGCAGCCATAATAGTAGTACAGTATTTCATGTTGGATTTTGAAATGTCACATTTTTCAATGTCAGTTTTCTCTTAAGTATAAATTGGTATCTAATTAAATAACTTTTTTAGCAGGTTTCATTCAACTTTATGAAGAAAAATGTGTTAGTTTTATGAGATGATGCAAAACTTTTAGCCATAGCTATACAGCGATGTCATTCTGAAGCGACAGAAGTGCATGCTGGTTATTATTGTGTTTGTTTTGCCCTGACCTTGATGATGTTGGGGGTCTTTCACTCTGACCCCAAGCTTTGTAGGATGTGTGTTCTGAAACATTGACAGCTTTCTTAGTTTTTTCTGTGCTTTTTTTATACCAAGTTAAAGAAGCTCCCAAAGTCAAAATGATGAATGGCTATTGTGTATCAAGGCTTCTCTCCCTTTTACTTGAGTGACGTGTCGGTACCTAGTACACTGTGTTGGTACCTGGTGTACTGTGTTGGTACCGAGTGTACTGGGTTGGTACCGAGTGTATTGGGTCAGTACTGAGTACACTGTGTAGGGACCGAGTGTACTGGGTCAGTACCGAGTGTACTGGGTCATTTGCGAGTACACTGTGTAGGTATCGAGTGTACTGGGTCGGTATCGAGTGCACTGTATAGGTACCGAGTGTACTGGGTTGGTATCACGTGTACTGGGTCAGTATCGAGTGTACTGGGTCAGTATCGCATACACTGTGTAGGTACCGAGAGTACTGGGCCAGTACTGTGTACACTGTGTAGGTACGAGTGTACTGGATCAGTACCGTGTACACTGTGTAGGTACCGAGTGTACTGGGTCGGTACCGAGTGCACTGTGTAGGTATCGAGTGTAATGGGTCAGTACTGCGTACACTGTGTAGGTATCGAGTGTATTGGGTCAGTACCGCGTACACTGTGTAGGTATCGAGTGTACTGGGTCAGTACTGCGTACACTGTGTAGGTATCGAGTGTACTGGGTCAGTACCGAGTGTACTGAGTGCAGTACTACTGTGCTCTGACACTACTACTAAGTACACTGCACCACTACCATGCCTGGATTCCATGCATGTGTTTCCTGCAAGGCCAAGCTGCCTGCAAAGGACGGGCACAGTAAGTGCACTGTCTGCCTGGGCCCTGAGCGTGCTCAAAGAGTCCTGGCAGATTCCACTTCATGTGATTTCTGTGCCCTCTTCTCCAAATGTACACTTGAGAGTGAAGTGGCCCGTCATTCAAGGGAACGCTCCCTCACACCTGCTCGACATTGCCACACTCTGTCAGTGAGGCGGAACCCTCCTCCCATGGCTCTGTGTCAAGGGAGGGTAGGAATTGCCTTTGAAGGAGTCCAGTCGAGAAGCTGTGCTCCTTGTCTTTCTCCTCGGCGTCTTCCTACAGTTCTCCATCTCCTTCCCCTCCTCCCAAGTGGAAAAGGAAGAAAGCTGGGCGCTCATGTTTGGCAGACAGGAGACATTTGAATAAGATATGGGAAGCCATGTCACTCCAGCAGGCTGTCCTTGCTGAACTACGGCAAGAGCGTTCAGCCCCACTGATACCACCGGTTTCCCTTCCTCCAGCCCCACCTGCACCTTTGCAGGCAGAGGTTTGTGACCTGGAGCGCAATATGCTGTCTGTCATCGCCTATGAGGAGGCTGATGATCAAGATGCAGTTTCCCATCTTATGATGCGGTATCGGACAGCATTCCTATGGCACAGCTCTCCTTATCTTCAGAGCTTATACCTCTGATGCAGCTGGCTACTGCAGTCCTGGAGATACCCTGGCTTGTGACAAAGGAAGAGATGCACACTATTTACGATGAGCCTACTGTTGCTTCTGCTGCCCCTCCGGTTCACCCAGAACTGGGCCTGACCCATTTTCTGCCAGTAGGAGCACCTTTCTGTCCAAGGATGCGGTGTGCGTAAACAAACAGTCCAGGGTGAGAGAGGTAATGCTTAATAAAGTGTATGCTGCTGGTGTTTTTAAAGCATGCCTGGGAAGCTACAACAGGAAGGCTTTGTGGTTCAGTGGTTAAAGAAACGGGCTTGTAACCAGCAGGTCCCCGATTCAAATCTCAGCGCAGCCACTGACTCGTTGTATGACCCCAGCAAGTCACTTAACCTCCTTGTGCTCCGTTTTTCGGGTGAGACGTTGTTGTAAGTGACTCTGCAACTGATGCATAGTTCACACATCCTAGTTTTGCATCTTGTGAAGCACTTTGTGATGGTGGTCCACTATGAAAGGTGCTATATAAAAATAAAGATTATTATTATTATTATTATTATCCTCATGGCTTACCAGGAATACCTTCTTGGGTCCATTGCTGAGACCCAAAAGTCCTCGTCTCAACAGGTGGACAAGCTACGCTTGGTGTCCAGGAACCTTCTCCAACTGTATAAGCTTAGTGGACAGGCGATAGCCAGAAATCTGGCAGCACTGGTAGCTGCTCGAAGACAGCTTTGGCTCTCCCAAGCATGTTTGCTTGATGGAGACAAAACAGCACAGTTGGATACCCCAGTCACTCCAGGTCACACTTTTGGCCTGGTGGTGGATGACTGCTGGAACCAGTGCTCAATACTGTTCATACTGGTTACTCTCTGCAATTCCAACACGACCCTCCTTCCTTTTCGGGTGTGACAATAACTACTGTCACGGACCCACAAGCTGCCACTCAGGTAGCTCCGGAGGTAGAAGCTATGCTGTAAAAGCGGGCAATTTGCACAGTATACCACTCTCAGGCAGATGAACCTGTATCTGAGTGGGAGACGGTTCAAGATGCTGACGTCGCAGCGGCTGTTGCAGTCCATCAGGCCAGGCGACTGGTTCACCATGGTGGACCAAAAGGGCTCCTATTTTCACATCCCCATAAAACCAGCACACAGGAAATAAACAAGGTTTGCCTTTCTGGGAACAGTATGCCAGTTCTGTGGTCTGCCGTTAGGCCTCTCCCTAGCTCCACGCGTATTTACAAAATGCATGGAGCCTATACTGACCCAGAGTCTCCAGCACAGGCACATGAGCACACAGAGCTTGTCACCAACCATCTACTTCGACTGGGCCTGAAGGTGAATTATGTAAAGAGCCAGTTAGTGCTCACCCAGATAGTTACCTATCTAGGGGTGCGCCTGGACTCATTCCACCATGGAAGGGTCACCATATAAATGTTTTAGAGCTGCAGGTACTGTGCCTGTCCTTGCAGAACCTTTTGGAGCAGGTCCGGGGGACAAGTGGTTGTTCGTACGGACAATGAGTCTGTGGTGTCCTGTGTCAACCACCAAGGTGGTTTGCGGTCACCCAAGCTTCTGCTGTGGACACTGCTCTCACTCTGGGCAGTTCACCTGCCTGGGGTGATCAATTGGGCTACTGACCTCTTGAGAGGGGTCCCCAGCAGAGCAGAATGGAGGCTCCATCCTGAGGTTGTGACCCTTATTTGGGAGAGCAGAGGAACACCTATTTGCCTTTCAGGAGTCAGTACGCTGCCCCCTGTGGTTCTCCGTAAAAGGAGACGGAGGGCCTCTGGGAGTAGATGCACTGGCACACCTGTGGCCAGCACATCTCCTCTATGCTTTTCCACCACTCCCACTGTTTCTTGAGAAGGTCAGGCAGGACTGGGCCAGGGTGCTCTTAATAGCCCCATACTGGCCCAAGAGAGTTTGGTTCTCCTTCTTGATGCAGCTCCTGAGCGACCAGCCGTGTGAACTGCCGATGCGCAGCGACCTGCTCATTCAGGTGCAGGGCACTTTGTGACACCCTGGCAGCCTCTACCCTTTCCCAATATGGGTACAAGTGAGGCGTGTTTCAGGGGTGGTGCATGTCTCAAGGGTTTGAACCCACATGCTCTATGGCAGTTATATTGCAATTTTTACAGGACCTTTTTGATGAGAGGAAATCCCCCTCTACTGTAAAGATCTATCTGGCAGCCATCTCGGTGTGCCATGTAAAAATAGATTCAGTCTCCCCAGAAGCTCATTTCCTGGCAGGGCAATTTTTGAAAGGCAGCTGGTGGCTTAGGCCACTGGTGAAGGATGTCGTTCCTCTTTGGAGGTTAAATGTAGTGCTTAAAGTACTGATGAAACTTCCATTTGAGCCCGTGCACTCATCGATCTTGCTTGCAGTTACCTCTGCTAAGCGGGTGAGTGAAATGAAAGCATTCTCAGTATCGAAAGCCTGTCTAATTTTTTCAGAGGCCAGAACGAAGGTTACCCTTCGTACTAACCCGGCTTTTTTGCCGATTACCATCTCAGCTTTCATGTTAACCAGTCAGTGGAATTGAAGGCTTTCCATCCCCCACCTTTCCAATCTGACAGGGAGCACCAGCTCCTTAGCATATTATGTTGACAGGACTAAAAGCTGGAGGCAGTCAGAGCAATTATTTGTCTGTTACAGGGCTGAATCCCAGGGACAGGCTCTGTCTAAGCAGCGTCTGTCTAAGTGGCTGACAGGCACAGTTAAGCCTGCTTATGAACTGGCCAATATGCCTCCACAAGAAAAGCTCACCGGCGATTCCACCAGGGAAAATTATTGTGAAAAATAATTGAAATTCAGAACTGTACCTTTAAAAAGAAATTTAAATATCGAGCTTGAGAGAAATGGCACGGTATAGAGACATAAAACAACCTTCAGGTTCAAAATCTGCTAGTAAGATGTTCATAATCGAGTGTGTTAGAAACCAAAATCAATAGATCCTATGCCTCATCTTTCCTTTTTAAATGCTTTATATTGTTTTTTATTCCAGTCAGGTAATGCAGTTTCAAGTGGGTGGTTGTTTTTTTTTAGAGAAGACCTCTTAGTATTCAGCACAGATGGGTTGTATACTGAAAATGACCGCCACAAAAATAAAAAAAAAAACACAAAAAAAACACCTTTTCAAATTCCAAAATCTTTTTTTTTTTAAATATACTTTTTATTTGTTTATTTATTATATTATTAATCTTACATTGCCCTTGCAGCATTTCTTTTGAATATTATTCTCTTTATCATGTTTTTTTTACATTACTGAGCTGTTCCGCACTAGCCACAGAAGGGTGTGAGCGTCTTTGGATGAATAGAAGCAGACTTTCATCTTATAAACATCAGCATTTAATGAAAATAAACACAAAAGAACAACGTGTCCTTTATAATGTCTTTAAGGAAAGAAATCTTAATTTGGAACCAAATCCATCAAGTCACTGTTACACAGAAGCCTGCCGGAATCGTTTTGCACAGTCCAGTTTGAAGACCCTTTTACTGTGGCATTGGAAAAGTGACAACATACTGTCGTGCATGCTAGGTGAACTAATATAAGTCAAATAACTGTGTAACCATGACAGTTCAGTCTACTGTTTCCCATCATTTCCCTGTGTTCTTAAATTAAGAATTCATGAAGTATTTTGATATTGATTTTTCTTTTTTGTAAGGACATTAAAGTCCTTACATTAATAATGCACCTCTTTAATGGCTTTATCTCTAAACAGCAGTGAAAGGATGTTTATCATTCAAGTTAACCCTTTTTCTCTAGCAATAAATGAATGCATTGAAGTACATTGGTGTAATTGCAGCCTGGGAAAGGAAGAGTTTTCATTTCAGCAGATAGACCACAAATTGCAGGTGCAGCTCTTAATCGTGAATCGTGAGCTACCATTCTTAAAGTTCTCCAGTGGCTTTCTTTTCTACAAGCAGGGGTAGCGTCCAGCACAGTACAGTACTTGCACACTCGCTATTGGGATTTTAAGTAGTTTGTTCAGTCAGTCAGTGACTCAAGGGTAACAAACAGACAGAATACCTGATATTTGTAGATGGAATATTATACGTCCATCTGGTGCGGCCACGTACAGCCAGTCACATTAGTGCTAATACACATGGAAGCAATTGAAGAAGACAGGCAGCGGCTTCGGGACAATTCTTATTTAAAAAGTTTGCCCATGTTAAAAGATATTTTGAAACCCAGCGGTGCACGGTAAGAGAAAAGCCAATTGGACCAAATGGTTATCAGTATCTGTAATTGCCTTCTCATAGCAGTACAGTAACAAATTGATTCACTGACCCCAGAATGACTTCTCATAGCAGTACAATAACACAGTCTGATTCACTGACCCCAGAATGACTTCTCATAGCAGTACAATAACACAGTCTGATTCACTGACCCCAGAGTGCCTTCTCATAGCAGTACAATAACACAGTCTGATTCACTGACCCCAGAGCGCCCTCTCATTGCAGTACAATAACACAGTCTGATTCACTGACCCCAGAGTGCCTTCTCATTGCAGTACAATAACAGTCTGATTCACTGACCCCAGAGTGCCTTCTCATTGCAGTACAGTAACACAGTCTGATTCACTGACCCCAGAGTGCCTTCTCATAGCAGTACAATAACACAGTCTGATTCACTGACCCCAGAATGACTTCTCATAGCAGTGCAGTAACATTGATTCACTGACCCCAGAGTGCCTTCTCATTGCAGTACAATAACACAGTCTGATTCACTGACCCCAGAGTGCCTTCTCATAGCAGTACAATAACACAGTCTGATTCACTGACCCCAGAATGACTTCTCATAGCAGTACAATAACACAGTCTGATTCACTAACCCAAGAATGACTTCTCATAGCAGTACAATAACACAGTCTGATTCACTGACCCCAGAGTGTCCTTTCATAGCAGTGCAGTAACATTGATTCACTGACCCCAGAGCGCCCTCTCATTGCAGTACAATAACACAGTCTGATTCACTGACCCCAGAGTGCCTTCTCATAGCAATACAGTAACACAGTCTGATTCACTGACCCCAGAGTGCCTTCTCATAGCAGTACAATAACACAGTCTGATTCACTGACCCCAGAGCGCCTTCTCATAGCAGTACAATAACACAGTCTGATTCACTGACCCCAGAGTGTCCTTTCATGGCAGTACAGTAACATTGATTCACTAACCCCAGAATGACTTCTCATAGCAGTACAATAACACAGTCTGATTCACTGACCCCAGAATGACTTCTCATAGCAGTGCAGTAACATTGATTCACTGACCCCAGAGTGCCTTCTCATTGCAGTACAATAACACAGTCTGATTCACTGACCCCAGAGTGCCTTCTCATTGCAGTACAGTAACACAGTCTGATTCACTGACCCCAGAGTGCCTTCTCATAGCAGTACAATAACACAGTCTGATTCACTGACCCCAGAATGACTTCTCATAGCAGTACAATAACACAGTCTGATTCACTAACCCCAGAATGACTTCTCATAGCAGTACAATAACACAGTCTGATTCACTAACCCCAGAATGACTTCTCATAGCAGTACAATAACACAGTCTGATTCACTGACCCCAGAGTGTCCTTTCATAGCAGTGCAGTAACATTGATTCACTGACCCCAGAGCGCCCTTTCATTGCAGTACAATATCACAGTCTGATTCACTGACCCCAGAGTGCCTTCTCATAGCAATACAGTAACACAGTCTGATTCACTGACCCCAGAGTGCCTTCTCATAGCAGTACAATAACACAGTCTGATTCACTGACCCCAGAGTGCCTTCTCATAGCAATACAGTAACACAGTCTGATTCACTGACCCCAGAGTGCCTTCTCATAGCAGTACAATAACACAGTCTGATTCACTGACCCCAGAGCGCCTTCTCATAGCAGTACAATAACACAGTCTGATTCACTGACCCCAGAGTGTCCTTTCATGGCAGTACAGTAACATTGATTCACTGACCCCAGAGTGCCTTCTCATAGCAGTACAATAACACAGTCTGATTCACTGACCCCAGAGTGTCCTTTCATGGCAGTACAGTAACATTGATTCACTGACCCCAGAGTGCCTTCTCATAGCAGTACAATAACACAGTCTGATTCACTGACCCCAGAGTGCCTTCTCATAGCAGTACAGCAACACAGTCTGATTCACTGACACCAGAGTGCCTTCTCATAGCAGTACAATAACACAGTCTGATTCACTGACCCCAGAGTGCCTTCTCATAGCAGTACAGTAACACAGTCTGATTCACTGACCCCAGAGTGCCTTCTCATAGCAGTACAATAACACAGTCTGATTCACTGACCCCAGAGTGCCTTCTCATAGCAGTACAATAACACAGTCTGATTCCCTGACCCCAGAGCGCCTTCTCATAGCAGTACAATAACACAGTCTTAGAGGTTGTCTGTTGGAACATTTAATTCCCACCTCACACTGTAGCTTGCATGTAGAATATTGATTTTTGTTTTTTACCAGTCTTTTATTGGCATTTAACATGAATCGCAGTACTTTTTAAAACTTTGTGGCAACCACAAAATGTTTAAGTACTAGAGCTTGAAATGTTGTTTTGCATTCAATTAAAATAAAAGCTAGCCACAGTCAATAGAAGCGCCTTCATCTCCCCTAACTCTGACCTGCTTTTAGATTGTCCTTAGTGCACTGATTCAGTTCTCGTTTGGGATTTTAAAACCGAAACAACAAGCTACTTTTTCACATTAGCCACAGGTTGGCATATTCTGAACCAGGTGTTTGTGGTGTAAAAGCAATTACATTGCTCAGTGATAAAAAGAGCAGTGTGTTTTTTATATGACAGAAAATGTATTAAATTATTAATGATTATACTGAATTATTACCCTTAATGTGCTGTAAAATCAAAGCATTGTGCAGTTAAATCATGTAGCAAAAGTGAAAATGCAGAACAGGGCAGCACATTAATGTTGCTCTGTTGTTTTCCTGTTGCCTCCCAGATAGTACTGAATACTTGATGCCTTCATTCAGTTCCTTAATAACAAGTTATGCTACAAATAGTAAGACAAACGTGCCAGCTGCTTACATTCTGGAAGTTTACAGTCTAGGTTTACTCTGTACCAGATCCCATAACCTGGTCGGTACCAGAGCCTGTACCAGTGACCTGTTGGTACCAGTGCCTCTACAGTGGCCCGGTCGATACCAGGTTTGGTACCAGTTACCTGATTGCTCATACCAAAATTGGTACCAGTGACCAGGTTTTGTCCGTTTTAACACCAAGACCATTACAAGTGCTCCATTCTTGTGTACACCATACAAAACAGCTTTCAGCACCAGCCAGCTTACTGTCTGTTCTTGTGCACATTCATTGCACAGCTGAACTGTTTTTTCATAACTGGGTTTCACCCTAGTGCTGGCTGCATGAAAAACATTCCAGCAGAGGATAAGCACAACAGGTGCATCCACTGCCTGGGAAGGAAGCATGAAGAGGGAGCAGTTAAAGACTAATTTTTCTAAAAGGACACTGGAAAGCAGGCTAGCCCGCTGTTCCAGGGACCTATGTGTATCTTTGATGCCAGCGCAGCATGACTCTCCCCTTTCATCTCCTGCAGTGTGGTCAACAGGGTTCCCACTCCTTGGTACACCTGGAGCTAGGAAATGAGCTGCTAGAGGTAGGAGCAGGTCTAGAGTCCTCACTCCTCTAAATCTTCCTCTGGCTTGGAAAGCTCCCCCTCTCCTCCTCCAAGGAAGACGAACAGTAGCCACCGTGGAAGGCATTCTGGTACATTCTGGTTGCAGGGCAAATGGAGAAGCTTTTTGAAGCTATGAACCAGCAGCAGTCCCTTTTGACAAAGCTACTACCCCCATGGGACTGGTCACCAACCACCTCCAACGGTTGGGTATCACGGTGAAAAGCCGGTTAACACCCTTTCAAAGGGCTGTCTATCTTAGCGTAAGCCTCAACCAGCTCATCTGTGCTTGGGCACAGCTCTGGGCAGTGTCATGAGGAGAGAAGTGGTGGCTACAGATGCTCCCAAGGTAGTTCAGGGCGCTGTGTGGAACAGCTTAGGAGTGTGGGAACCCCCCGTGGGAGGATTGGTCTTTACAACAATGTTTTGGAGTTGCATGCAGTTCATCTGGCCCTGCAACAATTTTTTTCCAGAGATACAAGGGAGACATGTGCTGATACACACAGACAACACCACAGTGGTTGCTTAGATCAACCACCACGGGGTCTCTCGTGTTGCCCAGCAGCTTTTGCTGTGGGCACATGAATACCTGTTTTTAGTAACAACAATTCATGTGCCAGGGGTGAGGAACTGGGCGGCGAACCTTCTTTCGAGAGGTGGCCCCCACAGTTCGGTATGGCACTTCACTCAGAGGTTGTAAACCTCATCTGGGAGAAGTTTGGGTGTGGCCACCCATTGTCAACACTGGTATTCGTTAATGAAGAGTGGTCACCCTGTCGGCATAGACATATTGGCCCACAGATGGCCCAAGACTCTGCTCCTATGTTTTTCCAGTGTTCCCAGTGCTTACACTGTACTTGGAGAAGATCAGATAAGACCAGGCTCGGGTGCTCTTAGTAGCTCCGAAGTGGCCCAGGAGGACCTGTTTTTCGGTACTGGCATAGCTCCTATACGGTCAGCTGTGAGAGTTGCCAGCCCATCGTGACCTGCTGAGTCAGGTGCGGAGCACTCTGGCATAGAGACCCAAGCATTCTGCAGCTCGGGGCCTGGCCCCTGAGCGGAGACATTTCAGTCACTTCATGTTATCTGACAAGGTCGTTGTCACCCTTCAGCATGCCAGGGCAGCGTCTACCTGCTCCCAGTACAACTACAAATGAGGCGTGTTCCAGATGTGGTGTCAGTAGTGTGCACTGGACCCTATGACTTGCCCCTTGCAGGACCTGTTTGATGAAGGGAAATCTCCCTCCACACTTAAGGTCTACCT
Organism: Polyodon spathula; assembly: GCF_017654505.1. Taxonomy (NCBI): domain Eukaryota; kingdom Metazoa; phylum Chordata; class Actinopteri; order Acipenseriformes; family Polyodontidae; genus Polyodon; species Polyodon spathula. Next base: position 3,986,518 of record NC_054538.1, on the reverse strand, counting down.
TGCAGCTATTTAGGCTTGCCATATTTAAATTGACTCAGTCTCCCCAGGAGCACACTTTTGAAGGGTACTCACAGGTTCAGACCCTTGCGGCTCAATATAGTGCTGGATGCACTTATAAGACCACCATTCAAGCCCCTTCAGCAGAGCTAAAATTCCTGTCCAGAGAGACAGCTTTACTGCTTGCTGCTACCTCTTCCAAGCAGGAAGATGAAACACAAGCATTCTCGATGGTGAAAGCCTGTTTGTTTTTTGCGGAGGCCAGAGCTAAGGTTACTCTCCTCACTAATCCTGCTTTTCTCCGTAAAGTGTTTCTGCTTTTCTATATCAATCAGTGGAATTGGAGGCATTCTATCCACCTCCTTCTAACGCCGTCTAACGCATACGGGGCTCTTAAAGGAGCAGCTTTGATGTAAGTGCTCAGGTGATTCGAGCTAGAAGAGATACATCCCATTAGGTAATGGTTACAGTTCTATTTCAGAGAACAAGGGTTATGATAATAACTTAACGGTATCTTTCTTCAATCCTTGTAATGCATTTTTTTTTTGGGGGGGGGGGGGGTATTTCATTACACATCTCTGCTTGATTAATATTGTTTGTGATCTGTCGTCTATGTCAAGCTGATGAATGTGAAATCCTTGTGGGCCCCAACTACCTGTCTTTGCAGACATTAGTGACTGACTTCAGACTGACACGAGTTGTTTCACTGATTTAAATGTCTCAATAAGTCAGCCAGTCAACAGTTATTAATGTTTGCATACTGGGAAGATACTGTTGAGCAGAACCCTGCTGTGATGTCTTGCTGAGAATAGTTAGAACTATTTGTAAGATTTAATTGGTTATTGCTCTCAAGTCATGCTTTTTATTGAGCTAATTTCTTTTTCTGTATGGATTTATATTTTTAGAAATGTGTATGTTTTTAAGCTGCTCGTGATCTTTCATGCTGCTTTTCAATCAAAACACTTGAACTTTGTACCTCTTGAAGGTTACTATACAAGCTAGGATGCTTTTACTCTTTTGCAAAATATTGAAATCTTAAAATGTCTAAGTGAGATGTATTTAATATTGATAGAAGAAAACCAAATGCACCGTAATCAACAATTAAATATTCTAAGATTATGGTATTTAACACATTACTGATTAATTCAAAAAGTCATGCAATGTCATGTAGACAAATGACTACATGTTGTATTGATATTGTCAACACCAATACAAAAAGGGACCTTGGTTTAGGTCTGCAAAGCAGTCCGCTCAGCACGTTGTGAAAGCACTTTTCAGAGAATAGGCATTCGCATTGCAGGTGCAGGGAATAGTGGTAACTTGCTTATTTGTTATAATGTATCAGACAATGCTACTTTGATAATGAAATTGAATTACATGGTTTATTGATTAATAAAACAATATTCTTAATAGATGATTTGATTACATTCATTGGTTATTCAACATACAGAAACATCACAATAATTGCAACATATTTTTCTAGATGAGAAATGGTAGTCGCTTAGCTTGCAGTAATTGCTGTTTTACCTTTCAACTGTGAGTGCCTTTTCAGACAAACAATATTACATGTTCATTTTATCTTTACACGGGTACAGTATGTCACTGTTCACAAGAGTGTGACCAATTTTCTTTAATTAAAAGATCAGGACATTTCTGTGTAATTGTCCATTTTATTTTTTAGTATTCTCCCTTTCCTTTGAGAAAGGGCCTTGAATTTAATTTTCAGTTTTTCATGCACAACACTTGATAAAAATTACTGATCAAAGGCACTGAAACCATGCATTCTTATTGGCTGTTTTATCATGAAAAGAAAAGTGAATGGGTTACCAGTTTTATATTTTATAAGTTTACAAACCTGCATGGAATACAAACTGTAAAATACAATTATATGATAAGACTGTTTGTTTTTTCCTTTGGTTAGGGGTCAAAAGATCTGAAACAGCATGACAACAAAATCATTGAATGCACCTTTGTGAACAACACCTGGGTTTTCATGCACCAGCGAATAGACAAGAGCTTCCCAAACGCCTACGAAACAAACAGCCATGGGTAAGCATTTACAGAGCAGGAAACCAACCTCACAGAAACAGGGCGACTTTAGAATGGTGATCAAGCTCATCCCGTGTATAAACACGAGGTGTATTGCACTGCACTTCTGAGGAGGCTAATTTCTAATAATGGATGGACATGGGTAAATTACATTTATTAACATGTGTCATTTGGTTTCTCTTCCAGTGGTTTGCAACAGCATTCAGCATCCAGTCACAAAGGCAATCCTGCTGGAATTCATCGATAGGTGTGCACTTCCAGCTTGAGGACAAACACCCCCTGGATCCAGACTCGGAGCTGATGCCACCCCCTCCCCCAAAGAGACCGAACCGAGTTATACCATAGCGCTGGGGCCAGGGGCCACTCGCACCCCTTCACTACCGCTGCTGCTGTGCAGTGTCAGTTCACCTGCACAGAGCACCCCCACGTTTACTGAAATAGAACATCCACCTCTGTGGAATTGACGATGTACAAACATTTCTTCTTAGGGCTATGGTTAATATTTAGGGTTATCTGTGGCAGCCTTTCAAAAAGGACTGCTTCTCTTTTAAAAATGGATTGCCCTCCTCCTCCTCCTCCCCCCTTGCCTGTACAGGAATCATATACATTTTCTGTTTGTGTTTAATTTTGATCATTCCAAGTACTGTAGCGTGGATTTCTTATTTTGCCTCAGAGACATTTTTACTAAACTGTATGCAATATATTCTCATTTTACATACAAGCAAGGACTGGTTTAGTTTAATTATTTTTAAAAGAAGTATTTTACGCATTTGTTGATTGGTGTGAAACATTAAAGCAATATGTTTCAATTTGTTTTTTGTATTTCACATGTGTCTATTTAAATTTCAACCATTTGGATTAAAGGAACACCTTCGGTTTCTGTTTGTATCCGTCTTCCTTTCTGCTAAATTGTACCTTTTGAAATTGTTTGCAGATCATTTGACTTGAATTTCTAAATGTTTTTATCCAGTGATTGTGCTCAAGGAACTTTCTAACAGCGGTCTCCCAACAACCACCCTGCCATTCAGTCTGGGCCGTCTCTTAAAAGAGAAACCCTTATTGCTTACAAGCAGGGTGGATATGATATGGTGCAATGAAGATAAAGCACTCTTGCCACAAGTGCGAGGCTGCCAAAACATTAAATCAGAATCATAAATACATGTTCAGAGTTGTATTTACACAGCAATTGCACGTCTTACTAGTTCCTGACTTTAGCATGGGAACCTGCATTGGAGCATTCCAGCCCAGTTTTAATAGGCTGTCGTGTTAAAGATAAAGTGCAGTGGTGGTGTTCATTTCAAATAGCTAAGTTACATTATTAACACAACTTTATCTTATAAAAGATCAGCTCAGAGATTTCAAAGCACCTTATCTGTCTTCTGCTCGCTTTTAATGTGCGCTTAGCTTACTGGGGGCAATGAAATCTCAGTTGCAATCCAAAGGGATTGTGTCTGTACCAGAGAAATGGGCAGCTTATATTAGAAGCTCTCTGCAAATGCAAGGTTGCTATTAGTAAATTGAAGAGTTCTTCAGGGTTCAGAGGCAGTATCAATGCTTCAGATTCCAGCTAGCCAGTCTACAACCACAGATTACTTGTGGGGTGGGTCAGTATTCATCACATTCATGCATGTTACATTTCTGACCTTAAGGATCTCATGAAGGATTGCGTTTCAACCCAATCCATCAAGTTTTCCATCTTCTATCTTCATGTTTGCTAATAATTTTTTCAACCGTCTGAAGGTTTTTACCGTCATCTGCCTTTTCCCTCTGTTAGCATCAATTTCACAGTGTAGATTGCGTTATACGAACCTGCAAGTCAAATTGCAGTTTGAACAAGATTGGTATAACACCAATGTTTTCTTTTATTACCAGGCAGCCCTTTGTATTCACCAATAGAAAAAATATAGAATCTCTTCTGGTACCAACTGGAGTTCAAAAACGAATTATCTTTTACTGATAAAACTATCCAGTTCTACAGGGTGCTTCACAAATAACCCACCACATGAAAACATGCCACAGAATTGAGCTTCACCTTTTGCTAGGCAAGTGGCAGGCCGTTGTCTAGAATGCCGGTTGTGATGATTGCACAGATGAGTGCACATTCTGATTCAGTTGTGACCTGTAATTCAGCAGTGTTCTTTGGTTTTTCAGTACACTACTGTCTTCAGGTGGCCCCACAAGATAGAGGCAGCTCCTCTGGTCCTCGTCCCGCAGACAGGTTGAGAATGGAACCTGTGATTCAGGGGATGTTGGCCTTCCTTAATGTTTTTAATTTGTGTTAATGTTGCTTGTCACTGTAAGAGCGACCTTACATTTATTCTGTATAGAGATTTACTTGTCTGCTAGACATGCAGCAAATACACCTGAATTAGACTCAGGGTGGTACACTTGCATCAATATCAAACCATGTCCCACAGTGAGAAACAGCTTTTATTTCTGTACTAACCACATGCAACATCTGGACCAAATTCCCTTATTATCATTTAGCCCATTCTTTCAGACAGATTACAAAACTTTAATGCATGCATCATTTTACATATTTTTTTTCCATAAAAAATAACCTGTTTTTATAGCTAGAAATAGACAAAAGTTTTTTTTGTTTTTTTTTAGCACAGGTGCACAACATTGGCTGGTTACCCTTTCTTTCAGAATGAAACACTGCTCTGAAGCAGTGGAAAAATGCTGGCCTCCTCTGGGCCCTTTTGGAAATGAGTAAAGTCTCAACTACATCTAAGTACATATCTACATCTAACGAGTCTGATTGTCAGCACCATCCAAACTCACCATATATATATATATATATATATATATATATATATATATATATATATATATATATATATATAGTGTTTTCAGATGAAACTCCAATCTTTTATTAAAGTACTTTTTTGGGGCTTATAACATGGCTGTCTTTCTTGTGTGTCAGTCAATGTGACTGGTGATGGTGGGAGGATTGTAAGCAAGAGGATCTTCACACACTGCTAACTTACAGTATTGACATTTTTAGGGATATATATATGTATGTGGAAATAACCGTCTTGGGTAAGCTATTTTTACAAAGATGGAGGGGGGGGTGGTGATAATGATAAATTATAAATTCTAAGATGCACATGCATCCTGTCACTTCGAATGCTACTTTGGTTCTTGATCAGAGAGCACAGGGGAGGCTAACAGGGTGCTATATAGATCGTTCAAACACTAAAGTACATAGTTCATCTACTGGCTTACAGTGTGATGCCTTTAGACAACATTAATCAAGAATAATTGACCCATTCAATTTCAAGTTTCATGATTCAGAGCATTATTAGTACTCCTTCAGTTTATTAAATACTTAAAATGGATCGAGTGGTTACAGACACGTCAGATCCCAGCTGATAGACAATCTGTGCAGTCCAGTACATTGTGCAAACTTAACAGAGTTGGTACTTCAAACAGTTGTGGTTAGAACATATTTTGTCATTGGGCTAGACATGCAAAATGCTAATAAATGCTCACTGCTAAAAATCCTATAGCAACTAATAAGTCACTCTCTAAAGCTAAAATATAATTCCTATTCCTAATGCAATTCTTCAATATAAGTGAGATCTTAATTCAAGATTATGCCTACTTCCCGATAATTGGTAGATTTGTGTGGAATATAAGTACAGACGAGCTGTCTTCAACGGCAGAGGCTTCTGAATGCGACCAAACAGCAACCAGCTTTTTCAGAGATCTTCAGAGACTGGACTAAACAGCTTGTGTTAGCAAGTTTAACGATACTTGACTGTAGTCTTGCCTCAACTTTCATAGAATCTTTCTTCCACTTCGTACGTCAGAAGAAATATGTAAATCTAAACATTTGGTTTGTTTTGGAAGCTCTTATCTTTAAGTGAATAATATATTTAAAAATTTCCAACAACTCCTTTAAAATTAATTGGATATGATCTCATGTCCTCTACCTTTTAATCTCTAAAAATGTGAGGTCATATTTAAACTGATAACATATTTTCTGGTACCATAAAGTTCTCATATATATATATATATATATATATATATATATATATATATATATATATATATATATATATATATATATATATATATATATATAACACCAGCTCTGTTTAATTATTCCAGCCTTGGTCTAAAATGTATTTCCTTCCTAACAGTAAAAACCTACTTCTCAGTATGTTTTAATAAACTTGTTTCTTTTCATTTAGCAGTGTGTTTAATAAACTTGGCTTGTGTGTTTAATAAACTTTTCTACCTGAAAATTCCCTGCTTCAGCAGACCTTGACGACCAATAGATAAGAATTCGAGGAGGCCCACTTTCTGACAGGAGTTACTTCAGTTAACAAGAAACTATACTATAAGCACTTTCCCAACTCCATTGCATGAAGTCATGCCTTGGCCAGATTTAAGAAACTGCTCGGACTGGTATCTCTACAGATAAGAAGAGGTCCACATCTTAATTTCAAGTAACTACCAAGCTCTCATTAATTTTATAAAGGTTAAGATCATTTTCTTGTTTTCTTGTACTATGCAGTACTTCTCGTTAGTGAAATATAACAGATTATACATGGTAAAAGGACTTTGGATCTAAGACAGCAGCTGACCAGTAAACCCCACTTTGGATGCCAAAATTCCCTTAATCCCTTATTCCCTTATTCCCTTATTCCCTTCTCTCTGGACAGTTAATACTGCCTTGCTCATGCAGGCAAAAGCCATGAGGCCTTTTTCAGTAAGTCTACTAATAAGAGCTTGTAGTGTTTTTTTTCTGTTATAACACTTCTGTTTTCTATTACAGCAAAACCTTTACACGTTTTCAATTAGATTGAAGACAATCAAGATTATCTTTTTTTCTGATAAGAAACCTGACTGTGAACACATTCTCCATTTCATTAAATGCGATCCTCATTTCTGCCTTTCCTCCCAGCAGCTCTCAGATAAGGAAGGCTAGTACTTTTCACCTGTGTTCTTTCAATAAGCTTGTTTCTTAGTTTGAATCCTGTTATCCTGCTCATAATTTGCTGCAATAGTATTTCTGCTTTATATTCTTTAAAACACAGAACCATTATAATATTTTGACATTTTCACAAATGTTCAGTTTGTGTCCCAAAGAAATTAAGCCGGTTCTATCAAAGAGCCATGCATCTCTGGCATACACCTTTCACTCAAAAAAGGACCTCACACCTTGTACAAGGGAGGAAGGGTTTGAGGGTTACACTTGATGATCCATAAGGGGCTAAAAGCTAAACTCATTTAGTAAGTGCCTTCAATGTAGAATCTTGCTCTTGATATAGTCTGACCCATCACAACGTGTGGGGGGCATACACAATATATTAGAAGATAAATGGTAAAATGTCTAGATTTAACTAAAAAGTATTTGTTGCAGTATGACATAAATTCATTGCTCTTACAATGCATTTCTTGAAGGGATCTTTTTTGAAACAAAAACATGTGCTGTTTAGAACCACTAGCTTAATTTACTTTTAAACATTTTCCTTGGTGTGGAATAAGTTTGGACAATTCTAAAAGTACCAGCAGACTATATGTATTGATGCCTTCAGAACTGTCTTCCGTTTCCCTAGAGATAGTGCCCACATTGCAGCCGCTCTCCCGTTTATACCTGCTCGCTTTTATCACTGCCCCGCAGGCTGATACGCATCCCGATTCTCCACCTCCAAGACGGCTACTCCCTATTCTTGATGTGCCTGGAGGAAAGGTGATGCATGAATCTTGAAATCCCTGTGGTTGTCTGCATCTATATTTCCACTGTCAACCTTGCAAACCATTCCTGGTGATGAGAGATCATTTCTGTCATTGGTTTTATATAAACTTTGAAAGCTAGTTCTGACGTGCTACGAGTTGAGCGTTTGGAAGTCAGTGTTGATATGACAGTGTTCCTGTGAAGCATAGAATCAAGCCTAATAGCAATGCACAGGTGCCCTGGTCATGCTTTTATACACACCAGGTAACACCTGCAACTGGGGCTCTTCTGATTATCTCAGCCTCTTAAGCAAGTGTGGAACCATCCTACATTTTGATAAGAGTAAAAAAAAAATATCATGTGCTCAATATATTACTGTAACTATAAAAAAGAAAAGAAAATCCTCCATCAGTGTTTTTTTTAGCCAGTTAATGCTTGTACTATGCTGACAGCCTTGTCCAGGCTTACTGCCCCCTATGGCAAGACTCTGTATACAATTGGAAGGTTGCCCACAAGTGAGTTCCTCTTTGGAAGGCCCTGAGCCAGTATCAGCACCCAACTTTTAAAAATGTTGCCAGGTATCTGCAAGGGATTTTCCTGACTTTAGTATATCCTTGTTTTACTTGCTTACTCGCACTGAGCCTGGCTTTGATGAACAATGAAACCAGATCAAGAAGCTTTATAATATAGAAAGTAAGACTTTAGTATTTGCGGCGTTTCTTTTTGTTGAATGTTAACATATAGCTTTTAAGTTTGATAGCTATGTAGTGGGCATCTGGTCATACAGCTGGTGTAAGACACAACACATACATCAAATTAATCAACTGAAAAACACCGAATGTAAAAACAAAACAAAACAAAACCAACAACTAAGCAGATGGCAGATGATTTTATTAGATAAGGACAGCTTTGGTCACAACCCAAGGGAGGCTATATTTTGCATGGCACTTTGATTTTAGTTGGTACCAGGTATAGGAATTCAAAACGCTCCATATTCAGCACTACCTGAAGCAGACAGTAAAACATGCGATTTTGCTGAATTGGCCTTGTTTTTGTAACAGCCCAGTTAAATATCTGCAATAGAAGAACACTCAGAATATACTATATTTATGACGTATACATTGACTTTAACTAAACAACAACAAAGTAAACAGTTTACCAAAACAAAAAAAAGAAATAACATAAAAACTAGAGATAACATAAAAAAAGAGATAGAGCTCATTATCACTTGAGTTTGCACTGGCTCTTACATGTCACATGCAGACTGGGGTTACTTTGCAAAGGCGTACCATGTCTGCGCTGTAAAATGAAGAGATGTGGGATATTTGTGCAGTGACTATGAGAAATAAAACTGTACGCTGCTGACAGCTTGTTACTAACCCCCCCCCCCCCCCCCCAGTCCCCCGCTGTTGTTATTAAAACGACCTGCCGTCTGAAATAGGGTCAATTCTTTTTCTTACTGATTGCCATTGCATGTATTTCTCTCGGCGGGGTGTCTGTACAACAGCTGGCAGACTGCATTCATTAGGTCACACTGGTTTAAGTAGGAAGAGATTATTAATTCTGGTTATTGGTTACACATGCACCGCAGCGATTGTAGAAGTTCTAATGTATGAGACTGTATAGATGTATGTTTAACTGTGGTTTATAATCCGGTGGGTGTGGAAACAGTTTATGTATTGTTTAACAAAGGTTTTTTTTTAGCAGGTTGCTTCATATCTTTGTTCCTTTATTGGCTTACCTAACAACTTTTTTTTCTTAAAGCTAACGTGACCCACAATAATGTTTGCTTGTATTCTTTTCTATATATTTAATACTTTATTGGATGTTCACTGTTATTTGAAATAATATGTCACGTGGTTTCTTAATAACCAAATAGGGAAGAAATCACATCTGTGTACTTAATCACATCTCACACAATTTTTTTAAGTGGTCAAACTCCCACCCTATTAATCTTTAGGGTTAGTAAAGGTATTGTTTATTACTGTTGCAATATTGAGAGGTTGAGGCAGCAAAACAGGGACATGTCAGGATTGCACGGTGAATTTACAGGTATGCTAATTGTGAAATACCAGAATACTACAATGTGGACTGCCAAGACTGATACAACATCCAAGTACTCCAGCACCACACACCAACACAGTTTTGGTAGAGCAGTGTATGTACATGCAGGCTACTAATAACATTTCCATATGGAATGTGCCTCTATAAAAGATTAATAACTCTTTGCTATATATAGTTCATAAATGCAACTTGATGTCTTCCACCCGTGTAAATAAAGCCACATAAAATCATCTGCTGAAGCCATTTCCCGCTAAACATATTAGAGTCTGAGATTGTTTCGTATTTCATGGTCCCCCAGGCCCTGCTGAATGAATTTCTGAAAGGAGAAGAGATATTGTCCCTTCTCCACCACCACCAGACGATCAAGATGGAGGTCAATCAGATTGATTTGCTGCGAATAAAACAAAAGCATTTTATTATAATTTGTTTATGTTTGGAAAGGAGATCCAATTACACTGTCACGGCTTAGGGGAACTTCTGCCAATAAAACTGAACATAAACTTAAAGCAACAAAACCAGTAATTCTACTTCAGTGACACACTCAATTATTTTTGACCTGGAATGACAATAGAATGCAGCTGGTAAGTGTGTGGATGATGGATTCAGCAACACACACTCTCAAAGCACCAGGAATACCAACTAGAACACATTTATGGAAGAATAGTCTAGGAGATGTGTGAAGGAAGCGATGCAACGATCAATGACATCTTTCATTTTTAAACAGTTGTTTCTGAGGAGAGTCACGTGTCAGTCATCAGGTGTCATTTTATTTGTTTTCTCCCCCTTCCATTGCCTGTCTACCATGGTTTTGAGTTCTTCTGTTCCAATACTGAATAGCAATGTAGAATCCTAGCTGTCCACTTATTCTGAATACTTTGCTATGGCTTGGCTTCTCATCCCATTGAATTGCATTGAGAGGGAAAGGCTGTACCTGAACCACTAGCCTCAAGTTTGAAATTAATGTTTCACCATTTACCCAGAGAGAGTGCTCTGCCATTCACCCAGACAGCTAGCTCTGCCATTCAAATATAGAGAGCTCTACCATTCACACAGAGAGAGAGCTCTGCCATTCACATAGAGAGAGAGAGCTCTGCCATTCACATAGAGGGAGAGAGAGAGCTCTGCCATTCACACAGAGAGAGAGAGCTCTGCCATTCAAACATAGAGAGCTCTACCATTCACACAGAGAGAGAGCTCTGCCATTCACATAGAGAGAGAGAGAGCTCTGCCATTCACATAGAGAGCTCTGCCATTCACCCAGAGAGAGAGCTCTGCCATTCACCCAGAGAGAGAGCTCTGCCATTCACATAGAGAGAGAGAGAGAGCTCTGCCATTCACTCAGAGAGCTCTGCCATTCACACAGAGAGAGAGAGCTCTGCCATTCACCCAGAGAGAGAGCTCTGCCATTCAAACATAGAGAGAGAGAGAGCTCTGCCATTCACATAGAGAGAGAGAGATCTGCCATTCACCCAGAGAGAGAGAGCTCTGCCATTCAAACATAGAGAGCTCTACCATTCACAAAGAGAGAGAGAGCTCTGCCATTCAAACATAGAGAGAGAGAGCTCTGCCATTCACATAGAGAGAGAGCTCTGCCATTCACACAGAGAGAGAGCTCTGCCATTCACACAGAGAGCTCTGCCATTCACATAGAGAAATAGCTCTGCCATTCACATAGAGAGAGAGCTCTGCCATTCACCCAGAGAGAGAGCTCTGCCATTCACTCAGAGAGTTCTGCCATTCACATAGAGAGAGAGCTCTGCCATTCACATAGAGAGAGAGCTCTGCCATTCACACAGAGAGGGAGCTCTGCCATTCACCCAGAGAGCGAGAGAGAGAGAGATCTGCCATTCACCCAGAGAGCAAGCTCTGCCATTCAAACATAGAGAGCTCTGCTATTCACATAGAGAGAGAGAGCTCTGCCATTCAAACATAGAGAGCTCTGCCATTCACATAGAGAGAGAGAGCTCTGCCATTCACATAGAGAGAGAGCTCTGCCATTCACATAGAGAGCTCTGCCATTCACCCAGAGAGAGAGCTCTGCCATTCACATAGAGAGAGAGAGCTCTGCCATTCACATAGAGGGAGAGAGAGAGAGAGAGAGTGCTCTGCCATTCACCCAGAGAGCAAGCTCTGCCATTCAAACATAGAGAGCTCTACCATTCACACAGAGAGAGAGCTCTGCCATTCACATAGAGAGAGAGAGAGCTCTGCCATTCACATAGAGAGCTCTGCCATTCACCCAGAGAGAGAGCTCTGCCATTCACCCAGAGAGAGAGCTCTGCCATTCACATAGAGAGAGAGAGAGAGCTCTGCCATTCACTCAGAGAGCTCTGCCATTCACACAGAGAGAGAGAGCTCTGCCATTCACCCAGAGAGAGAGCTCTGCCATTCAAACATAGAGAGAGAGAGAGCTCTGCTATTCACATAGAGAGAGAGAGATCTGCCATTCACCCAGACAGCAAGCTCTGCCATTCAAACATAGAGAGCTCTACCATTCACAAAGAGAGAGAGAGCTCTGCCATTCAAACATAGAGAGAGAGAGCTCTGCCATTCACATAGAGAGAGAGCTCTGCCATTCACACAGAGAGAGAGCTCTGCCATTCACATAGAGAGAGAGCTCTGCCATTCACCCAGAGAGAGAGCTCTGCCATTCACTCAGAGAGTTCTGCCATTCACATAGAGAGAGAGCTCTGCCATTCACATAGAGAGAGAGCTCTGCCATTCACACAGAGAGGGAGCTCTGCCATTCACCCAGAGAGCGAGAGAGAGAGAGATCTGCCATTCACCCAGAGAGCAAGCTCTGCCATTCAAACATAGAGAGCTCTGCTATTCACATAGAGAGAGAGAGCTCTGCCATTCAAACATAGAGAGCTCTGCCATTCACATAGAGAGAGAGAGCTCTGCCATTCAAACATAGAGAGACCTCTGCCATTCACATAGAGAGAGAGAGAGCTCTGCCATTCACACAGAGAGAGACCTCTGCCATTCACATAGAGAGAGAGAGAGCTCTGGCACTCACCTAGATAGCTCTGTAATGGAGAGGTAAGTACAGGTCTAATGCTGATGTCAGTAGTATTAGCTCAGCAGCCACTATGTGGAGATCCATTACAACTTCATGATTTGAAATAAGTCACATGCTAGGATGGCCTTTGTCCTTTTGCTTGTACCATTGACTGTTCAAGTTGTTTTTATAATAGTTACGAATAAATACTCTTGATCAAAAGAATAATTAGACCCAAATGAGTGTCAATGAAACTGCAAAAGCACAATTGGATTGGGAGAGGAATAGAAACTGGTGCAATTAAAATATTAATGAATATGAAATAAACTTGTAGTAAATTGGTTACCTTTTTTGGTCAGTTTTTATCCAGTACGAGGTAAAACAAAATGGGTGAATATTCATAAGCTCTGGTTCTTTTAGTAATGAGCCAACCGCAGTTACTTATTTTACTGAAGTTATTTCTGAAGATAATAAATATACAGTAAAAGTAAAAATGCTTCATAAAATGTACCCTTTTAGAAACGGGCCATTCGACTTCCGCCCACAGGGATGCACCCTGCCCCCCTTCTCGTTTCAACCATCAACCCTGAGCAGCAGATGCTGCCCAGCCAACCCTCTGCCAAGATCAGATACTCAGCACAACAGTGATGCGTTAATTGCATGACTCGCCCAGCACTCCACTGGCTGTGCAACTGGGTTGCTGCTCTGGAATATCTGGTGAAATAACTTTTATTTACTCTTTAGTGATCACCCCACTAAGCTTAATTTCAACAGATGCCTCATTGCCTCCGGTAACAGTAGGGACAGGCATTGTACTGCACATCCACTTTTCTAGTCAGTGTTGTGAATCTCTCTCTATATGTGCTAATGTAAGCTGTTGAGTAGATTTGCATTTAGTATAAGCCTTTGGCAATGACAGTATATGAAGAGTAGAAGAGTAGAGCTGTGACTGATTACTGGGTCTCAAACCATTCTGATCGTATTCTTTCTCTTTATAAATTAGGCAGAGGTGTAGGATAAGGTTATCTGCAGCTGTTTATTTACTTTGGTTCCACACTGCCACATACTGTAAACTGGTTTCACACAATTCCATACTGTAGACTGGTTCCACACTGCCCCATCTGTAGACTCGTTCCACACTGTCTCATACTGTAGACTGGTTCCTCACTGTCTCCTGGTTCCACACTGTCTCATACTGTAAACTGGTTCCTCACTGTCCCCTGGTTCCACACTGTCTCATACTGTAAACTGGTTCCTCACTGTCCCCTGGTTCCACACTGTCTAATACTGTAGACTGGTTTCTCACTGTCTCCTGGTTCCACACTGTCTCATACTGTAGACTGGTTCCACACTGTCTCCTGGTTCCACACGGTCTCATACTGTAGATTGGTTCCACACTGTCCCCTGGTTCCACACTGTCTCATACTGTAGACTGGTTCCTCATTGTCCCCTGGTTCCACACTGTCTCATATTGTAGACTGGTTCCTCACTGTCCCCTGGTTCCACACTGTCTCATACTGTAGACTGGTTCCACACTGTCCCCTGGTTCCACACTGTCTCATACTGTAGACTGGTTCATCACTGTCCCCTGGTTCCACACTGTCTAATACTGTAGACTGGTTCCTCACTGTCTCCTGGTTCCACACTGTCTCATACTGTAGACTGGTTCCTCACTGTCCCCTGGTTCCACACTGTCTCATATTGTAGACTGGTTCCTCACTGTCCCCTGGTTCCACACTGTCTCATACTGTAGACTGGTTCCACACTGTCTCATACTGTAAACTGGTTCATCACTGTCCCCTGGTTCCACACTGTCTAATACTGTAGACTGGTTCCTCACTGTCTCCTGGTTCCACACGGTCTCATACTGTAAACTGGTTCCTCACTGTCCCCTGGTTCCACACTGTCTAATACTGTAGACTGGTTCCTCACTGTCCCCTGGTTCCACACTGTCTCATACTGTAGACTGGTTCCTCACTGTCCCCTGGTTCCACACTGTCTCATACTGTAGACTGGTTCCTCACTGTCTCCTGGTTCCACACTGTCTCATACTGTAGACTGGTTCCTCACTGTCCCCTGGTTCCACACTGTCTCATACTGTAGACTGGTTCCTCACTGTCCCCTGGTTCCACACTGTCTCATATTGTAGACTGGTTCCTCACTGTCCCCTGGTTCCACACTGTCTCATACTGTAGACTGGTTCCACACTGTCCCCTGGTTCCACACTGTCTCATACTGTAGACTGGTTCATCACTGTCCCCTGGTTCCACACTGTCTAATACTGTAGACTGCTTCCTCACTGTCTCCTGGTTCCACACTGTCTCATACTGTAAACTGGTTCCTCACTGTCCCCTGGTTCCACACTGTCTCATATTGTAGACTGGTTCCTCACTGTCTCCTGGTTCCACACTGTCTCATACTGTAGACTGGTTCCTCACTGTCCCCTGGTTCCACACTGTCTCATACCGTAGACTGGTTCCACACTGTCTCATACTGTAGACTGGTTCCACACTTTCCCCTGGTTCCCCACTGTCTCATATTGTAGACTGGTTCCTCACTGTCCCCTGGTTCCACACTGTCTCATACCGTAGACTGGTTCCACACTGTCTCATACTGTAGACTGGTTCCTCACTGCCCCCTGGTTCCACACTGTCTCATACTGTAGACGGGTTCCTCACTGCCCCCTGGTTCCACACTGTCTCATACTGTAGACTGGTTCCTCACTGTCTCCTGGTTCCACACTGTCTCATACTGTAGACTGGTTCCTCACTGTTCCCTGGTTCCACACTGTCTCATATTGTAGACTGGTTCCTCACTGTCCCCTGGTTCCACAATGTCTCATACCGTAGACTGGTTCCACACTGTCTCATACTGTAGACTGGTTCCTCACTGTCCCCTGGTTCCACACTGTCTCATATTGTAGACTGGTTCCTCACTGTTCCCTGGTTCCACACTGTCTCATACTGTCCCCTGGTTCCACACTGTCTCATACTGTAGACTGGTTCCTCACTGTCCCCTGGTTCCTCACTGCCCCCTGGTTCCACACTGTCTCATACTGTAGACTGGTTCCTCACTGCCCCCTGGTTCCACACTGTCTCATACTGTAGACTGGTTCCTCACTGCCCCCTGGTTCCACACTGTCTCATACTGTAGACTGGTTCCTCACTGCCCCCTGGTTCCACACTGTCTCATACTGTAGACTGGTTTCTCACTGCCCCCTGGTTCCACACTGTCTCATACTGTAGACTGGTTCCTCACTGCCCCCTGGTTCCACACTGTCTCATACTGAAGACTGGTTCCTCACTGTCTCCTGATTCCACACTGTCTCATACTGTAGACTGGTTCCTCACTGTCTCCTGGTTCCACACTGTCTCATACTGTAGACTGGTTCCTCACTGTCTCTTGGTTCCACACTGTCTCATACTGTAGACTGGTTAACTTTATTTCTTCCAGCTCACCTGGAAATTGTAAACAGCTACACAGACAAATATTTGCCTCTATCAAGTGAAAGACGGGTATATAAAGGATGTTAATGGTGTTGGGTTTAGTGTTGATGAGTGAGTTAATTTTGGAGAAGGTGAGAAGAGGAGAATTTTGTGTGGGTATCATTGGTCAGTAACAGCCTTGCCAGGGACGCTATCCTGTTTACACGTGGTGCCTCCCTACTGCTCTTACAAAGATGAGTGCTTTTAACACACACACGCTACGTTTTTGAAGACACTCTTTTTTTGGCATGCATTTAAAAAGGTGCGCGCTTTATACAAAAAATGCACAGTGCTTTTAGAAAAATGCACAATACTTTTAGAAAAATGCACAGTGCTTTTAGAAAAATGCACAGTGTTTTTAGAAAAATGCACAGTGCTTTTAGAAAAATGCACAGTACTTTTAGAAAAATGCACAGTACTTTTAGAATACACTACATGTTTTTAGCATATTCTTTTTGTTTTTGTTTTGCACTTCAAGGCCACCATACTACATAAACAGTTGAACAAAAACAATACAAACGATTTAAATACCCAGTG
Organism: Polyodon spathula; assembly: GCF_017654505.1. Lineage (NCBI taxonomy): Eukaryota > Metazoa > Chordata > Actinopteri > Acipenseriformes > Polyodontidae > Polyodon > Polyodon spathula. The sequence goes on along the minus strand of NC_054538.1, from coordinate 3,969,696 downwards.
GTTTCAATAAAACATGGCACTGCACACGCCTAAACACCAACGATACCCACACACAATTCTCCTCGTCTCCAACATTAACTCACCCAATATTCAACCCACACAGACCCACACACCTGTGCACCAGCAGGGCTTCCACCCACCATAGACACAGAAAATACTTTACTGCTGTGTGTTAATGTATAGCATGCATTGTACATGTCCTTTATTGTTTAGTGTGCCAGGGATTTAACTGTCTTGGTTTGTCCGGTCTGGTCAGAAGATCAGGTCACAAGATACATAAAAAAAATGACTTTAAAAAAAATCTAATGATGACAAGAGATGATTGGCAGCAGTTGGGAGTAATGTCCACCTGGACTCATACCTACAGATTTAGCTCCCTGAGGACACCGAGGACACCTGGAGTGAAAAGGTCAGGTGCCTTGTTTAGTGCCTGAATCCAATTAATTTATTAGGGCATTTCAACTGCCTCATATCATACAGAAACATATGACAAGGACAGTTCAGCTGCCTGAGAAATGTTAACAAGTGTTTTCTTTCTTTGTCCCTCGCAATATGATTGGTTGTGTTTTAGACAGGGTTTTAAAACAGAAACCTTTTTAATGTGGATTTAAACCACAGTGATTAAATTGTTAAAAATGTTATAATCTCCTATCGCTCTCCGGATTATCATTTCTCCCTACATCCCTCACGCCCCCTCTGCTCCTCCACCACTGGCAGATTAGCTGTACCCCCTCCGCTCCCCCGCTTCCAGAGCCCGCTCCTTGTCCCTCAGTGGCGGAATGACCTACCCACAGACATCAGGACTGCTCAGTCCATTCTTTATTTTGCTCTTATTTGATTTTGATTGTATTTTCTACTGATTTTACTGTACCTTATAAGTGCTCTTATCTGTAATGTGATATTTTGTAATGTGATATTTGTAATGTGATATTTTGTAATGTGATTTTTTGTAATGTGATATTTGTAGTATGATATTTTGTAGTGTGATATTTGTAATATGATATTTTGTAATGTGATATTTTGTAATGTGATTTTTTGTAATGTGATTTTTGTAATGTGATATTTTGTAATGTGATTTTTGTAATATGATATTTTGTAATGTGATTTTTGTAATATGATATTTTGTAATGTGATATTTTGTAATGTGATATTTTGTAAAAATCGTGTGTCGCCCTTGATAAGGGCCGGCGTCTGCTATGAAATAAATCATAATAGACAGCAGATAACTAAATGGCCATATGCAAACTAATGTATCTACAGCTCAAGACTTTAATGCAAAACACTTACCATTCATTACAGAGAGAAAAGACCGAGCATAAGAGCATTTCACACTCGAACAAGCTTAATATATTAGCACAGTGTAGCTCGTTGTCAGTACATTTTCATTTGGCAAGAAACTTTGCTTACATGGGACTTCACTAAACATCAGATCATGTAGTCTGAATGAAATGAACCTTAACTCATGACGAAGAACAGGTACGTGACTTTGAATGATTTTATTGAAAAGCGAACAAGCCCATGCATTTTATTGAAAAGTGAACAAGCCCATGCATTTTATTGAAAAGTGAACAAGCCCATGCATTTTTTGCAGAATAGGATTTCCAGGGAACCCCTGTACTGTAACAGCTACATTCTGCAATATTAGTGCCTGCCTGTCTGAATACATTTAATTCAAAATGCAGATGTGTTGCCTGTTTACCAGGTAAGATAACTATTCTCCCCACTACTGGATCTGCTCTGGCAATGCCCCTAAATTGGACTCTCGTCCAAACTGGAGGGGATGCAATGACAAGAGTGTACTGCAGGTTAAAATCGAGAGGGGATGAGTGGCTTCACAGGAGTATATCCTGTTGATGCTGTCAGACCATTATTTAATCTGCAGGCTCATTGGAAGAAGCAGTAATGGAGCTCCGAGATCCACATTGATAAAAGGGCTCTGATACGATCAAGGCTTTTTCTGCAGTCAGAGTCTGACTCCTTAGCAGATTTGTGTGTAAAATTTGGAAACAAAAGACATTTTGCCATGTGACAAGTTGTATGTTGTGCCACTCTTACTCATAATTTCTGTTCACTCAAAGAGTCTGGTAGATCATCTGACAGGTCTAGTATAGGGAATGTTTTCCTCTATTAATATAGGTGATCATATCATAAGTGTAGAGGATAATGATACAGTTGAACCATCTAAATTGAATGCATCATCTATTTGCTTTTTTTTTTTTTTAGAACACAAATCAAGCTACCTTGTAGGCATAATGACATGTTAGAATAGCATCTCTGATTTGATGTTTATACTCATGAAAGTAAATGACATGTGAAAAAGAGTGTGATATGCATCATTCATATTCATATACAGTGGCAGAGAACTAGTTCAACACTCATAATGGAACTTGACTGAGAGAATCGCAGAATGTAACAAATCTAAAAAAAGTGTGCTGCCTGTGTCATGCAGAAACTGTAAAAGTCACATGACTATTGTGTCAAAGGTCAATGTATTTGAGAGTGTGGCTGCCACAACTTTGTAAAGTTATAGGGTTTGTTTGCCTTGAAAGATACATAGGATAGAAGTTGACCAAAAGAATCATAAAGCTTTAAGAAAATAATCCAGAAACCAAAAAGTCGCATGACCTCAATCTAGTAGCTATACCCTCAGTACTGTCACATCTTACTCAAATTGTTAACATGATGTGAAAAGCACAACGACTCCCTCTAAAACGGATATCATCAACTGAATAGGCAAGAGCAGATTTACAGAAACAGAAACGCCCTTTGGGATGCATAATTAACTTCATTAACTGATGCGACAGGGGTTATGGGTTCTTCATCATCAGTGTCTAAAATATGAACTTAAAACCCTGTTCAGATGCACTTGCCTCAAATGCAGTCCAGACAGAGACTGAGCTCCATTCTCTGTCAGATTATATTTCCATCAGGCACCAGATACAAAACCAACTGCAGATAATCATATAACATTGAAAAAAATAATGTGTGTGCATTAAATTTAAATCCAGGTTCATATATAATCTATCTCTTTGTCTGATCCACACACTGAAATACAGTATTCTTATTCTGACTGCAAAACAATTTTACCTTCAATGTCGGATCTTGCCGTGGCGTTTGTGCTTCACACACTATTATCCTTGGAATAGTGTGAGTCTCCTCACTTTGCATCCAGCTAATGCTGGCGTGCTGCTGACTCAGTGAGCAAAGGAGCTCTGAATGCCTCTCAAGCCTTCCTCTGTAATGCTTTTATTACTGATTTAGCAAAGCATTCCGAGTTTAATGGAGCCATTAAACTTGAACAAGTGCAACTGCTTCATAGGAAACCATGCTTTTTGAAGATATACACTCGCTGAGAGCTTGGTTAATCTGCATGTAAATTATTGCTATTATAGCAGCCAATGCAGACAATTGCAAACAGCCAAGAGCCCGAAAAAATGCTTAACAATGGAATAGTTCCTATGCTATGTGAGATTTCTTTTCAGTCCTTAATGTGTGCTGATATGTGCAGTCTGCTGATCTTTTTTGTAAGTGTCAGTGCAGATCTAAGGGAAAGTTTCTCTCATTCGTGAATGTACAGTACCATTCGCTATCAAGGGGGTGTACATTATTGTAGGTGAGGTAAATAAGGCCCAGTATTTGCACAATGGTTTTGTTATCCTGAGGTTAGCTCCATAGCAACCAGAGGGTTCTACCACATCTTTATGGAGGGAGGACCAATAGACAATGAGTGATAACCATACACCCAGCCTCTTCCATTGTGCAATGTTACCTCTGCCAGTCATTGTTATAGGTATGAGTCCATCAAAGGAGCTGCTCAACTCTTTACATGAGGTGGAGGAAGAGATGATCTGTAGGGTTGATCAAACCAGCCGGGCTGTGCATGAAACTCCTCAACAAACACCAGTAAAACCAAAATGGATTGACTGCCTTGGTTCTCTAACACTGTAATAAATCTAATGCAATAGAAACAGGACCACGTGTTTCACCTTTTCATTTCTACAGCCAGGGGTACCTGAGAATTGCTTGCCTCGTTCATCTTTCTAATAGTTTTGATGAATAAAGGAAGCTGACTTATTATGCCGCGCTGTCCCTGGCTTCCTTTGCCATGAGGCACAGATCATTGCATTGCGGTCCCGCAGATGCCTTTTGTTCTGCCTGGATAGTCATTTTCAAGGGGGGAGGTAATGGGTTGTAACACGTGATGCTGTGAGTTGCGCTTCATAAATATGCAGAAGCATTAGATTATCATAGAGAAAGATAGGAGGGAGCGGCAGCGCCAGGATTTCAGAGGTGCTTCGCAACAATCACATCACTTCACATCACAAAGGCAAGGGAGGCAAGAACAGAGTACTACAGAACCAGAGAAAGAGCGTGGACTGAATTCAACACAACAGGTTTCCTCAGTACAGTTTACATCAGCAATTGGACTTCAGCAAGACGACCGTCCAACTACAAGAATTAATCCACTAACAAACTATGCGAAGGTATTGTAGCATATTGTATCTTATAGATTTAGTGGGTTTTTGATGCAGCCTGTAAACGGAAAACGGTACACAATGTTTTTAAATCCGGCTGGTTAAGTAAAAGTGCAGAATGCATTTTTAACATGTATCTATAAAATAAATAAATTGATGAGTTTTACGTTCCATAACTACACATTTAATTTATGATAGACCATTTTCTATTCGAATGCACGATTGGACACCCTCATGGTAAAATGTGAAGCCTTATGATGGTACTATTATGAGGTGAAGCTAAATGCTGCGTACATCCATCAATCATTTATATAAGTTCATTACAGTGCAGAGTACAGTTTAACCATTTTTTATATTCCTTTAAAGTCAGAACTGTTGACTTTATGAACGTCGTTTTTTTTATTTTTACCAGTGCTTCAAAACGATGCAGCCGCTATTAACATTTGAAATAGATTCGATGTCAAAGATCCTAGACCGTTAGCATTTACAATATCCGAGTAAAGTACTGCCCGTATCAGCTGTGATCCATTCGTACTCAAGATCGAGTCAGTATTAATGCATAAGATCAGCGGTCCTTTTCAGTACTTTCTACAAGCTTTTGGATTCGCAGTTGTGTGATATACAAAACAGAACTCTCTACACGTTTTTATTCACGTTCAGAGCAATTATCCTTGCCATGTAGATTAACCGAGCAATGCTTTAATTAAAGTATTAGGAAAACAAATCGTGAACGAAATCGCCAAACTGACGGTCTGAAATCAGTGTGTGCAACGTGCTATGAATTCATGTTTGGTGTGTGACAGATCCCACTTACTGCGATGTGGAAACCTACTGAGTAATGTTCTCAATTATTTTAACACATCGTCTTGACCCACATAAAAGACGATTTAACCTCGGTCTACATAACGTTCTAATACAAATAAAAACGGCACACTTTCAAGACAGTATTGTGCTGAGCGGGTATATGAGCCCTAAGTGCAACAGACCATTATCATGGCAAATACAATAGCGTTATGTTACTATGCGTTTTTTATGCTAAATCCTTTTCATACATAGGTTTTTAACTTGCAGTGCTTTTATTTGCATTTTTTAAAATCATATTTATTTATTTATTTATTGTGAATATTCTTTAACTTAAACTACATCTTCAAACGAATGTAGAACCAGATTATCGCCTTCTGAAATCGAATGCAGAATCAGATTATCGCCTTCTGAAATCGAATGCAGAACCAGATTATTGTCTTCTCAGATTTTATCACTCAGATTACATGTTTACTCCTTGCTGAGCCTTTAATGGAGTGTGTATCATTTTGCGTAAAAATCACAAACTCCAGTCTCCAGCCTTCTGGCGTTTAAAAGCAGACTGGAGACAATGGCGTGTATTTGTATTCATCTATTTATTTTCATTCAAAACAATGGCGTTGAAATAAAACGTTATAAACGACTGCTGCGTGACGTTTACATTTTGCACTGAGTAGGTCATTTCATTCTACAGTGTATTTTAGCATGCATTATATATTTTTTTTATCACTCACGGCTTTCTTCAGCATATACAACGCTCAGTGTAAGTGTTCAGTTTTTCATGAATGCATTTCTTTAAATGAGAAAGCGAATCTGCGTTTGTACAGTGTACAACGCCTCCGCAGATTAGTACAGTTTACAGCTCCTCAGCCACAGGTAGCACGCGTTGTGATCTGATTTATATACTGCACACATTCTGTTCCAACTAAAGATCAGAAATCAGCTGCAAAACAATAATGCGCCTTTGAACTGAGATCATGAAAAACAACAACAACAAAAACAACCTTTTGCAACAGCCGACACCGACAGCACAAAGAGTTCTAATGCTGTGATTTAACACCGTGAAGAGCAATCGAAATGTGGACACAGCACACTGTTAACGGTAATGACCTTAATGGGACGAAGCAGGTGGATTTAGTATGACAGCCTAGCTACGGGGTAGGTTAGGGAATGCTTAGGTAATCTGAATTAGTATACTGACTACACAAGGAAGGTGAAGAAATACGAGGTGTGATATTGTCACTGTCACACCGCCATTACATTACATTGACCCCTTATGAAAACATCTTGAAAAGCAATACATTATCTCAAGTAATCAGTAAACACCACTATCTATGTAGTAGTTTCATATATTTAAAATAGATATAGTTATAGGTGGTTACTTCTAAAATATATGTAAAGAATATCGTACAAGCGAAAGAACCCCCCTTTTTTTTCTTTTTATAACTGTACTCAACAACTTGTATAACCGAAAACGTTCATATTGCATCCAGTATTTGGAACTTTGTAAACAGTGGCCTCTAATGGTCTGTTTAAATATTACAGCTGCTGTAGTGAATGGAACAAAGGAAGCTACAGGACAGGTATCGGTACGCCTTGTTTTCTGGGTTTTTAAAAAAAAAAAAAATTCAAGGATCACGGCTGCTGAGAGTCTTACACTTTACTTTTAGGCTTATATATACATAAAAACAATACTCTCTGTGAAATCTATTTAATAATAAAATATCTATTTGTGTTTTATCTCAAGAATTGATATGTATTAGCAGCCTAATATAACTTCACTTTATCACTATAGGACAATGGAGCGTTTTCTGAATAGTTTGGGTATTTCTGTGTATGTTGACATGTTTTATAAAGGCATGCTGAACTCCATACTCCACCATTGTCTTTCTTATACCAAGTAAATGGTGTTATTATTCATTATAATTTTCTACTACCTTCTCAAGCACAATAATATCTCTTTTTGTGAGAACTTATTTCACCCGTTGCTTTTTTATGACTGTATGTTTTGTTTCATTTTAATTTAAGTCTAGTAAAGAGCCACTGTTTACACTGATTAAGTAAAAGGCTCCAGGGCATTTTAATAGAAGTTTGGCAATTTGTGCACGCCAGCCCAGATCTGAACCATGTAGCCAGGCTTGTTTGTAAGGAGTTACAGACTTTATGTATTTCTTTGTCATTTACACACCAGGGGTCAGTATTGTAGACTCCCTATCTTTTATCCTGAACCTCAGTCCCCCATGCCAATCCCCATCCCTATCCCTCTCTCCTCTGTTCTCCCATCCCAGCATGTAAGAAGTGTTCACATCATCAATTTGACATTATAAAGACCTTACAATGATTGACACGCAGCTTGACCAGCACATTTATTATTGATTTGTTTAATTTTTTTCTATAGGATTCCTTAAGCCCTCCCACATCTTTCCTACTGCTTTTCTACAACACGTCTCAGAGGGGACCAGCCATGAAGTCAGTCCTGGATGGTATAGCGGATACCACGTTTCGGACGATAACGACAGGTCTGGAATACCTTGGTTCCAATGATGTCCATTATGATGACTCCAGTGTTAATGCAGACTTCACCAAGGTGGGGCACTCTTCGCAAAAACTACCTTTCTCTGCATTCAAAAGCGGCTCATTACAGGGGAAGGCATCGGCCGAAGAGTATCTCTTCTTAAAAGGCATTCCATTCTACCCCACAAACATTACCGATCTGTACACAAACAGAACTACCCCCAGCTACAGGGACGAGGAAGGCACTATACAATGTGGAGAGAACTTCGTGGACATGGAGTGTTTTATGATCCTGACTCCCAGTCAACAGTTGGCGGTCGCTGTCCTGGCACTGATCCTGGGGACATTCACAGTTCTTGAGAACTTAGTGGTGCTGTGTGTGATCCTGCACTCTCGCAGCCTCAGAAATAGACCGTCCTACCACTTCATAGGAAGCCTGGCAGTGGCTGACCTGCTGGGCAGTGTCATATTCGTTTACAGTTTTGTTGACTTCCATGTATTCCATCGTAAGGACAGCCCCAATGTGTTCCTGTTCAAGCTGGGAGGAGTTACCGCCTCCTTCACAGCCTCAGTGGGGAGCCTCTTCCTCACTGCTATTGACAGGTACATCTCCATACACAAGCCAATGGCTTACAAACGCATTGTGACCAAGATGAAGGCAGTCATTGCCTTTTGCATGATGTGGATCATCTCAATCATCATAGCGGTCCTCCCTCTGCTGGGTTGGAACTGCAAGAAGCTGAACTCTGTTTGCTCGGACATCTTCCCACTGATCGATGAGAATTACTTGATGTTCTGGATCGGAGTCACCAGTGTTTTACTGATGTTCATCATTTACGCTTACATGTACATTCTGTGGAAGGCGCATTCCCATGCAGTTCGGATGCTGAACCGCGGGACTCAGAAAAGCGTGATTGTGCATTCCTCGGATGGCACCACAGTGCTGCTTACTAGGCCAGATCAAACACGAATGGACATCAGGTTAGCAAAGACGCTGGTCCTCATTCTAGTGGTTCTCATCATCTGCTGGGGCCCAGTCTTGGGTATCATGGTGTACGATCTCTTCTGGAAGATGAATGACTTTACCAAGACCATCTTTGCATTCTGCAGCATGCTATGTCTGATGAACTCAACGGTGAACCCCATCATCTATGCCCTTAGAAGCAAAGATCTTAGGCACGCTTTCCAGACCACGTTTCAGTTCTGCAAAGGGACGACCCAGCCCCTTGATAATAGCGTGGAGTCCGATTGCCAGAACAAGCACGCAAACAATACTGGCAGTGCCAACAAAGCTGCAGAGAACTGCGTCAGGAGCACTGTGAAAATTGCCAAAGTGACCATGTCTGTCTCTACAGAGACATCTGCTGAAGCCGTCTGAACTGCCTTTTCAGGATTTTAATGTACTAAGCTGTGATATACAAGTCTCATACAGCACTTACTGTTAAATGTTTCACAAGAGTAAAACCTTCATAACCTACATATTGCATATGGACTGTTATGTGAGCCAGTGCAGTGGAAACACAACAATACTTCTACCTGTTGTTCAGTTAAGCTTCATTGTATGACTTTGTGAGACTGTCGTTTATAACAAAAAGGATCAAACATGTAAATAAAGGGTTAAAGAAGGATTCAATTCCTAATGTCATTAAATTGGATAAAACAAAGTTAGTTTAATTTGATCTTATTTGCCAGCGTGTATCAACTTAAATAACAGCATTAGGTGACTGAATTCAGTTGAGAAGAATGTATATCTTTGTAACGATGGGACAAAGGGGCTATAGTGGTCTTTACCTAGATTGTACAGCAAACATGTTGATATGTATATTTCAGTTAAATATTTGTTTGTAAATACTTGCAGCCATGCTTACAAGTTACAGTACACAAGCAGTTTTGCATTTGTACGACCCTCCCCATCTGTGCACTTGGGTTGTTGTTATGTAATTTCACTCAGTCTTGCTTTATAAAAATTAGATGTCATTGTTCTTTAGATTATGCCTTGGTTGTAAATGCAGCATTAACATGACATAGCCTGACAGTTTATGTTCCACTGCATGCTTTACAGTGGATATTGAATATTATTGGTATATGTATTATTGGTACGTGTTTTACTTTCAGTGTATGTGTACTTGTGTCCAGTGACTTGATGCTTCAGTTGGATACTAGTTTGATGTTTTGCTGGCTTTGTTTCATGTCGTGCAGCATAGGGTTAATTTTGTACCGACAGGTACTTATCACACACAAAACTGCAGTGCTGAAAACAGAAACCATTCTACTACACGAAACACAGCCCTTCTTGGTAGTCTTGACCGGTTTTGTAAGACTTCCAGGTGGCTGTGGGCACGCCTTCTTTCCAGAGCTTGCTTTCAAGACAGCCCATTCCTTCTAAACCCATCGCTTCAAAAGATCTGCTCAGGCAACTTTCTTTCAACGGACACAAAGAAAGTACTGTATCTCTAACATTATTTGAGGGATGAGTAAAAAAAAAAACATAAAAAAAAAAAATAGAAAATCTGTTGTGTTTTAGAGTTAACATATTTAAGTATTTTGGCAGAACCAGATCAAAAGCTACTCCGTCACATAGAAGCATTACGCCACAGAGTTTAAGAGTCACCTGGTATTACATTCCAGGGACTCTGACAACGCTCTTCACAGGGGAATTTACACAGCCCTAATGTATATCTGATGGATGGCACACTTGACACGTTACAAAACGCAGTCATAACACAAACCCGAGTAACACTTCTGTAGTAGAATCATACTGAAAACAGAATGAGGAGTTTCTTTAGTTTTACTCACATTTTATAATTAGGTGTTTAAGGTTATGCTTGAATTATTTTGCACAATTATTAAAAGTGTCGGCCTTCCCCCAATCCATCGCTGCAGCATTATGTAAATCACTGTTCAAAACTGTTTCAAAGCCAGTTTACATCACAAATGAACAGTACTAAAGAGGCTTGTCAGGAGGCTAATGAGCAGTGTACTTACAGAGATAATGAATGTGTAAATCCCTTGAACTGGACAAACCCAGACTATTGTCAATAGATTAGTTTCTTTATTGTTGAGAACTCTTTATGTATATATATATATATATATATATATATATATATAGATATATATTATATATCTATATATATATATATATATATATACTATAAAGCATAGAATATCGCGAGTATCACTTACGGAACAATGCACGACCAGTGTGGTACATGATATGTATTTTATTACTAAATTCGAATTACAGTTAATGTTAATTTCAGTGTTTTGTTCTTTGGTTGTACAGTATTTTCATTGAAAATTACCAGGTAAACCTGCATACCATTTGGTCATTCAATATTTTATTACTGTGTTGCGGTAATGTACAGTAAAGTATTTAAATACAACAAAAAAAGTTTCATTTGATTAAATATTTATTTTATTTACTCTCTTTAAGGCACAAATGGTTTAGGGTAAAGTGAAAGTGAGAAAACAAGACAGAATAAATGCATTATAGGATGCTTGCGTGTCTTGCCTTGGAATAGTCAAGATTCATACACTGCACTACTGGGGGTTGAAACTTCAGTTTGGACTTGATATATGTAATGGTTCGTTCAATGGACATTTTAGATGACCTGAATAACTACGTTTGAACTTAATGGTCTGTATTCAATTTAATGTGACTCACAATTGTATTGGTCTACGCTCCTGTTATGTCTTAAGTCTTCAGCTTGGATTCAGTTGTGAAGTGGCTTCTGTATTAAGGCTGCATGCAAAGAATTAGTCAGAAACAAATTACGTTCCAGGCCATTGGCCAGAGGTGTTTGACATATATAAAATGTAGTCTGTAACTAAACCTATGAATAAAGTCGCTCCTGTTAAACATCCGAGATCCTCTTGTTTGTGTAAAACTTATCAGTGTTCTTCAATTAAAGATGTTAAAAAATAAACTGAAATCAATCTACAAAAAAAAAAAAAAAAAAATTTGGTTCCAGATTCATATTTGCTTGTGATGTAGTCTGGAAGTCCTAAATCTGAAGGCACTAAAATACTGATTTTCTTAAAGAATTATTATTATACAAATTCATGTTTTCTTTGTATACTTAACTTCTGGTTACACATATAAAATGTAATGCATTTATCTAATTTCTACAATTGTCTTTCTCCATCTTGTCAGAAGGCTTTACTTTATTAATATGTCTGTGTGTCACTGGCTTTGTTTGTGTTTGTGTCCACAGTCGTAGTCGATGCACTGCTGCTGTCGTCTTCGTCAGCATTTGTAGCCTTCTTAAAGAAGTAGTTTGTAATATAAGAAGCTCCTAACGTTCTTTTCATTGCATCAATAGGAATACTGACTCACTCAGACAGTTGTGTGGGAGATGGGAGTTATTCAACCTCCAACCTCACTACTGCGCACATCAACCGACTGCATCTACATCTACTGTTCCTGCTACACAGGTTTATATTTAGCTCTGCACATTCAGCTCTGCACTGTTTTCAATGTATTTTTTGCTCCCCTGGCTGTGCTGTTCGAGACTCTGATCCACAGACCAGCAGCTTCTGACCTGCTGGAGGTGGAGAAGGTGACTTCATCAGGCCACGGCTGGGAGGCTATTTACACCAAAGCTTGCCGCATAGCGGCACGGCAAGCGGCGTTCGTTTGCTCGTCCGTGCCTTGTCCTCCATCCACCCTGCTCTGTTTTTTGTTTAGGACTGTGTGGCAGGCTGGCAAGTGGACAGAGGCCCAGAAACAGTCTGCAGTTAAAAACTGCAAAAAACTAATTTTATTATAAATAAACAAAAATGCAGGTGCACAAGGGCAAAACAAAAAATCTTTAAAACACAAATAAAACAAAAAACAATTCACAAAAATAAAGGTTTCCAGGCTGGGCAATGCCTTCACTGGATACAAAACTTTCAAACTTTCAAAAATACCACAACAAACCACCAACCTGCTTCCTCAACTCCCTCCTCCCAAATGAGAAGCAGAGGCCTCCTTTTATGTCAGATGGCTGGGCGCTGATTGATCGTTAATTAACCTAATCAACCCTAGCCACCTGAACATAATAAACCCAGGTAGGTAGGGGAAATTAACCCCATCCTTGCCAATTTAAAAAGGGCAGAGCTTTGCTCTGCCACACACCTCCCCCCATGTACAACGTACACCGGCCGCAATCGGCCAACTCCCCCCTTCCCCCAAGAGTCCAATTATGTCCCTTGGGTGGGCTGTTATGGTGGGTGGTGGTGGGCGGGGTTGATGTCGGAGCCCCCAAGCCTTCTTTGGTTGAGGGGGCCCCGGATCTCCAAGGTAGTACGGCGACGGCGGCCCGGCTCCCTCTGGTGGCGGAGGCGGCGACGGCGGCGGACCCTCGGCAACCCTAGAAAACAAAAAGGAGACACCAGCAGTCCCAGGCGATGCGAAGCAGCAGGCAACCCCAGGCGATGCAAAGCAGCAGGCAACCCCAGGCGATGCAAAGCAGCAGGCAACCCCAGGCGATGCAAAGCAGCAGGCAACCCCAGGCGATGCAAATGTGTCATCCCTGAGCAGAGTGGGCGTGGCATCCCTGGGCGGTGCAAGGCAGGCATCCTTGGGCCATAGCTCCTCTCCTCTGGGCTCAGAGAGCAGCGGCTCCTCCCTCTCTGGCTCTGGAAGCAGCGTCTCCTCCCCTCTGGGCTCTGAGAGCGACGGCAGCTCCTCCTCCCCCTCTGGCTCTGGGAGCGACGGCAGCTCCTCACCCCTCTCTGGCTCTGGGAGCGACGGCAGCTCCTCACCCCTCTCTGGCTCTCGGGACGGCGGCGCCTCACCCCTCTCTGGCTCCCGGGAAGGCGGGGGGCTCACCCCGCTCCCGGGAAGGCGGGGGGCTCACCCCTCGATGGCTCCCGGGAAGGCGGGGGGCTCACCCCTCGATGGCTCCCGGGAAGGCGGGGGGCTCACCCCTCGATGGCTCCCGGGAAGGCGGGGGGCTCACCCCTCGATGGCTCCCGGGAAGGCGGGGGGCTCACCCCTCGATGGCTCCCGGGAAGGCGGGGGGCTCACCCCTCGATGGCTCCCGGGAAGGCGGGGGGCTCACCCCTCGATGGCTCCCGGGAAGGCGGGGGGCTCACCCCTCGATGGCTCCCGGGAAGGCGGGGGGCTCACCCCTCGATGGCTCCCGGGAAGGCGGGGGGCTCACCCCTCGATGGCTCCCGGGAAGGCGGGGGGCTCACCCCTCGATGGCTCCCGGGAAGGCGGGGGGCTCACCCCTCGATGGCTCCCGGGAAGGCGGGGGGCTCACCCCTCGATGGCTCCCGGGAAGGCGGGGGGCTCACCCCTCGATGGCTCCCGGGAAGGCGGGGGGCTCACCCCTCTCTATTGGAGTGACCGGGGCATCTCCCATGTCTACCGCCAGGTAATTAACCACCATGAGGTCAACCTCTGGGAAGGACGCTGGGTGGTGCTGTTCCTCCCACTGTTCCCACCTCTCCCCATCTCGACACCACAGCGTGTTGATAACTATGGGGAGATCGTGGACGAGGTCTGCCTCAGGGTGCATCAAGCAGTCCCAGATCTCCTGGGACGGCGGTGATGGTGGTGGTGCTGGAGGTAGTGGGGTGGACTCGATGCCCGGGGTGAATACTGCACCTCTTCCTGGGCCTGGTTGTAGGGGCATCCTGCCCAGTTGCAGCTGTCCTCCTCACACCGGCCACACCAGTTTGCCGGTGGCACATCTGGACAGGACCGCCAACGATGGTCCTCCTTCCCGCACCAGGAACACCAAGGGAAGAGGCTGGCCGGGTCCTCCAGCGGTGGCTGCAGCAGCTTACATTTCTTCAGCTGCTGCTTGTCCTGCCTTTGCCGCTGTCTGCTCTTCTTTCCCATGTTTTTAAAAAGAAATTTATCCCAAAAATTAAAAAAAAAAAATAAAAAAAAATACTGCTCTGAGCCTCTAGGTGGCGCTATCCCAGTGCTGACACCAAATGTGGCAGGCTGGCAAGTGAATAGAGGCCCAGAGACAGTCTGTAGTTTCAAAAGAATACTAATTTTATTATAAAGAAAAATAAACGTGCACAAGGGCAAAATAACAGATACTCAAACACAAATAAAGCAAAAACAAAACTCACAAAAACAAAGGTTTCCAGGCTGGGCAATGCCTTCACTGGTTTTAGCAAAATTCAAAAAAATCACACACAACCACAAACACCCACCTGCTTCCTCAGCTCCCTCCTCCTAAATGAGAAGCAGAGGCCTCCTTTTATGTCAGGTGGCTGGGCGCTGATTGATCGGTTAATCATTTAATCAACTAATCAACCCCAGCCACCTGAAGATAATAAACCCAGGCAGGTAGGGGAAATTAACCCCATCCCTGCCAATTTAAAAAGGGCAGAGCTTTGCTCTGCCACACCTTTTTATTTAGCTCTGTGAGCAGTGTTTTGTTTTGTATTTGTATTTTTGTTTGTTTATTAAAAGTGCGCACTAGTGCTTAAACTGCAGTTTTCTTGCCTCTGAGTCTCCTTTCCTGCCGATACCACCTGGGGCTGCAACACTACCCCGCCACAGACATTCACAGAATTGAGGTGCTTATTTAGCAGTTTATGTTCATTGGTTTATATTTGATACAAAGTGTCATTCTTTGTGGAAAGTAGGTAAAATGTATAAAACTTAACTTGAGGTTTTAAGTATGTATCAAATCTATATTTTAAGAATAAGAACAACGTTGACAAAGCGCAGCACACTATCTCATTGTAAACTGGCCTAATTGCTGCCTGTTTTTATCTCATTCATGATGCTATTTGGAACAGAAAATGTTCAATGTTGATCCAACTTTGCCCCAAATGTTTCTGAAATGACGCCCCTGGAGAACATGCACTGCTAACATCCATCTTCACCAAGAACTACCTTTTACAAGAAACGTCCATATCGGGAATAACACATGATTTGTAAACACCAAGCAAAACCGTTAAGGATTTGCAAAGTGAATACAGTACATCTGAACTGTATATAGATGTATTAATAAGGGTTTCTCATATGAGGCAAGAGTTTAAAATAAAATTAATACAATCCAGTCTTAGCAATACCAAGGAAAGGTACTTGCGTTCATTTAAAAATATAGTATGTTTTGGCTTACCTCTTAAAATAAAGAAAAAGCAATGTGGAAATAATAAAGATAGAAGCGAGAATAAGAAGCAGCCCCAGAGACACACAAAAAGCAGGCCAATCCCACCCTTGTTAAGAAGGATTGCTGCCTCTGCATCTTCCTGCTCTGAAATCACAAACCAGGCAGTTATTAGGCTCTACAGACTCACAGTGTACAACAATTCTGAATGAACTTCCCAGCATTCTCTGAGTAAAAACTGAACTAGCACAATGCCCCTCACTTGTACAGTACTATGCTTACTATCAATGGGTGAACAGTGAGCCCCTTTCATATTTTAATATCCCACAGAAAGTGGATTAAGCCCTGAAGCTCTACGGTTTACTACACACATGCTGACCTACAATAGCTCAGCATCAGTTTCATAACCTCATACCCTTGGACTAATACAAAACTGACTTTTTGTGCATGAAACTTAAGAAGGTCTATCTACTAAAATTAACTTGGCATCATTGTTAAAGGAAAATTAAACTGTTACTCTTATGGGTCGTCCGAAATGATCCTCAAATGCAGCCAGCCTGCACAGCATGCTCTTTTGCAAACCCCTACCAGATATACATACCCCCAACAGCATCCGCAACAACCCTGATTGTGCTTACCAAGCCACCCTTTTCAAAAGTGTCACAGTGGTATTCCATGGGAGATTTCCTTCGTATCACTTCCAAGGAAAAGGTATTATCAGGAAGCTGGAAGGGATTCTGTCGACAACATTAACTCAGTTATCATTTCTGCCCTTTGATAGACACCCTTGTAACGTTAAGAGTATGTATTATATACAGTGTGAGACAATATGCCTACTTCACTTCGCAGATATTCTGTGCATGTGTCATAAAATGAAATTCTGAAGATCACTTTATTTGAATTTTGATTGTACGACACACATGCATCAAACTTGACTAAGAGAATCACAGAATACAGCTATGTATGGAGTATGAAGCCAAACCCTAAAAGAGCTATGTCTATATCCTGCAGAAACCACCATGTGAGATGACAACAATATGGCTGACATTATCGGTCCAGTTTTACTGCTGTATATCAGTTATCAACGCAGTGCGTTTGAAGCTAGCATCAAGGCTTGGATTGAAGCATTACTCGACTAGCCACTGTAGTGCAGCTAGACAGACATGCCATTCAACGGCATTTTACCATGGCTACAGCTATGTACAAATTGGATATAATCAAGTCTAGGTCAACAATTTCAGGCATGACATACCGAAACAACCTTGTTAAAGTCCATATTGTTCCTTGTTACTGTCCAAACGAAGGTAAACCGCTGGAACATTACTACGGCAACACAATACAGTAAAGGTCTGGTCGGGCCGAGGGGTATTGTGGGACTAACTGAATAAGGACAAGTGCCTATTGACTGAGACAAACAATCGTAATACAATAATTTTGGACTGAAATATCCAAAAGCTTAGCCTGTTCTTGCCTTTGCTTTGCAAAACCCAACAGACTGTAATTAAGAGTGAGTGTGATCTCAAGAGGTCTGTAGTTTGTAGTATGGATAACCGTACACTATATATGTTTTTGGTTGTGGTATGTATGAAAATCTTTAAAAAAGGCCAACACAACCGCTACTTTCTAGGCTTTTTTCACAGTGGTTTCCAGGACAGAGAAGTTTAATCACTGGCATGTCATTAAGACATTCTGATTTCCCTAGCAAGATACATACTAGGCGTTTACCTCCACAATCTACGGCCCCTCTGCACGCAGCTGTGCGTACAAAACTAATGTTGTTTATTATTTCCCAGACAGCCTTTAGTTTTCAGAATTTCTTGATGTCCAACCTGGAGAAAAAAAAAATATGGCAAGTATTTTAGTAAGGATAATAATTATAATATCATTATTAATAATAATTATTATTATAATATATCTTTCTGATAATAATGAGAAAGACCAGACTGATGGGCAGGCATAGTGTGAGAGGGAGAAAGAGAGAAAAGAAAGAGACACATCCAGTTGCCACATTAGGATAAAGGTAAAAGACTGCATTATTGATGTGAAAAACTGCTATGGCAGCTCTGAATTAATATAAATAGAATCATGTATGGGTCAGAATATACAATAACTGACATATATTATCATGTGATAATAATATCGTCTTCTGACCATATATTTTATTTGATATAGTCTAAGTTTCTTAAAGCATACAAACGTAAATACATTTAAAAACAAAGCATCACCATTATTAACAAGCACAGTACAACAAAAACAACCAAGAATAAAATAATACTTTTTAGTTGTTTTTTTTCCCTCTCCTCTCTGTTATAGGTCTGACAACCACACGTGGTTGCGAGTTCTCCTTACTTTGTTTGCATGCCCATGTCTTTATTTTGAATGAACTATTTATCCTACCGTTCTCTCAGCGGTATGTCTTTAATGAAGGGGCCCGATGGCAAAGAAATACTCAACCCTGTGTGGATTTCCGGGAGCTCAGTATGCGAGCGCATGTCCTCTTAGAATGGATCATCCTAACCACAGGCTTTACATCAATATCTAACCTAGTACTAGCATGAGAAGTATTTGCATTGATCCCCTTTCACTGTGCTCAAAATCATTTGGTGCTTTATCACTTTCGAAGCTGCAATGAGTGTGCTTCTCCTACAGGTGAGGATGTGAGCAGGCACAGGAAACAGCAGCACTTGTCACATGCACAGCATTTGTCGTGGTCCTTTGTCGTAGTACTCGTAGGTACAAGTTGTAAAAATGCTATTCATAAGATTTTTATTTAATTCATGGAAGGCTTTGTTGAATACAGGTAAATACTGTATATATCAGACAGCCACCGAGTGGACGCTGGTGTCCTTCGATGCAATTCCCCAGAGCTTTGAAAATGCAAAAAAAAGAAAAAAAAGAAACACAGGACAAAGAACCCCTTACTGTTCTTGTAACTGACATAAAAAGAACAATGTTTACAGCAGTACTCGATGTGTATTTTATATCATCTCTCCAAAGTCATCCTAGAAGTAACCTAAAGATGGCATTGTGAATTCAGTATGTGACTGATCAGTAATACATATTTTCCAGTAATTAAAATGCATCAATCCTTCTTGATACTTACCACAGGTAGAACTATGCAGGGTATCTCCTCCAAGTACTTGCTATCAGACATCAACGATCTTTTTCTGAGGAGCCAATGTCCATCACAGGTGTGTCTAAACAACAATACCACAAATTTGTTATGGTTGTTTCGCATTCTATTAGTTACAGGTATTCTGTTAGTTACAGGTATTCTGTTAGTTACAGGTATTCTGTTAGTTACAGGTATTCTATTAGTTACAGGTATTCTGTTAGTTACAGGCACTCTATTAGTTACAGACACTCTATTAGTTACAGGTATTCTATTAGTTACAGGCATTCTATTAGTTACAGGCACTCTATTAGTTACAGACACTCTATTAGTTACAGGTATTCTATTAGTTACAGGTATTCTATTAGTTACAGGTATTCTGTTAGTTACAGGCACTCTATTAGTTACAGACACTCTATTAGTTACAGGTATTCTATTAGTTACAGGCACTCTATTAGTTACAGACACTCTATTAGTTACAGGTATTCTATTAGTTACAGGCATTCTATTAGTTACAGGTATTCTGTTAGTTACAGGCACTCTATTAGTTACAGGTATTCTATTAGTTACAGGTATTCCAATAGTTTTAAAATGAGCTAAGATGGCCTGAATCTGGCGTTGTGAAGAAATATTTACAGTACAGTATTATCTCTCTCAGGAGAAATCTTTCACATGGTACACAAAGCTGAACCACACCGAATTCCCGTCTCACATCAATAACGACTCTACATCACCACTATTGTAAAGTGTTTCAGCCAATCAGAATGCTGCATTTTTGTTCTTTCCTGAGTTCCACCTTCACTGTCACATTAGAAAACTTATTAGAAAAACCTTTCTAAAAACGAATAAACACAGCGCACTGCCATCAAGATAGAACAGCAACTACACTGACAGCAGCCAAATAATCCAGTTTCAAATAAACCTATTTGAAATACAGTCTTAAACTAGGGCAAAAAACTAGCTCACAAATCTTACAAATCTTTTTTATCTTACACGTTGTGACAAAACAGGCAGTTTAATTACAATAATAATAATAATAATAATAATAATAAATAATAATAATAACATAATAATAATAATAATAATAATAACTTGGAAATTATGTTGTATTAATAATTAGGACATGTATTATTAATTTTAATATAAGAGACTGATAAAATGAAATGTCTTTTTCAATGTTTGGGTGTTCACACCTCAGATGCAGGTGAGGGGGTGGGGTCCAGGGGGCATCATGTCTTTTTCAATTGATAACATGGCTAAAGGAAAAAGTCCCCTGGGTCGACACTATCAATACCTTTTAGGATTTTGAATGCTTGAAATCAGGTCTGCATATGACATGCCTTTCAAATCAGTAATAATTCTGGTTGCTCTTTTTTGCACTCTTTCTAGAGCAGCAATATCCTTTTTGTAGCGAGGTGACCAGAACTAAACACAATATTCTAGATGATGTCTTACTAATGCATTGTCAACTTTTAACATTACTTCCTTTGATTTAAATTTAACATTTTTCACTACATATCAGAGCATTTATTTGGCCTTTTTTACAGCTTCCCCACATTGTCTAGATGAAGACATTTCTGAGTAAACATAAACTCCTAGATCTTCTTCATAGATTCCTTCTTTAATTTCAGTATCTCCCATATGATATTTAAAATGCACATTTTATTGCCTGTGTGCAGTGCCTTACACTTTTCTCTATAAATGTAATTTGCCATGTGTCCGCCAAGTTCTGAATGCTGTCTAGATCACTTTGAATGACCTTTCCTGCTGCAGTGGTGTTTGCCACTCCTATTTTTGTGTCATCTGCAAGTCTGCTTACTGTACCAGAATCTAAATCATTAATGTAGATTAGGAATAGCAGAGGACCTAATACTGATCCCTGTGGTACACCGCTGGTTACCACACTCCATTCTGAGGTTTCTCCTCTAATCAGTACTTTCTGTTTTCTACATCTTAACCACTCCCTAATCCATGTACATGCATTTCCTTGAATCCCTCCCGCATTCAGTTTGAGAATTAATCTTTTATGCTGGACCTTGTCAAGAGCTTTCTGGAAACCTAAATAAACCATGCCATATGCTTTGCAGTTATCCATTGTCGATGTTGCATCCTCAAAGAAATCAAGCAGGTACAAACAGTAAAAAAAAATTAAAAATAGCAATTTATATATCTATATATATATATATATATATATATATATATATATATATATATAGATACCTACACACACACACACACACCCACACACATATAATTCAAATAATACACATATACTGTACAGTAGATTTAATAACTGATTACCCACATGCAGGCAGTAGTGGGCGGTAAATTAACACACACACCAACGTGTGTTTGTTTTAAATGAACAACTTATTTGATTTTATACAAACAAAACGACTACACCAACTTTGATTTTGTTGAAAAATAAAGTTTAGTTGGAGTTTCTTTTAACTCCCAAGATCTGTCTCATGGTCGTAGTAGTTAGTAGTAATAGGATATCATAATAATAATAATAAATAATAATAATAATAATAACCTAGTACACTGCGTTCGCTAAGCTGCTGCGCTTGAATCCGCGCTGGAATTTGGGAGCGAGCACGGGCCGGCTTCAGCCCATTAAACAAGCTGCATGAGGCATCCCAGTGTCAGGCGGGAAATGAGACGCACATCTCCCACAAAAAGGGAAGCGCAATTCATTAATAAAAGACTGGGGGTTCGCCGCCCGACCACACCTATAAAACTAGATTATCAAACGTTATTAATACCCAACAAAACCAAAGGCGGTATTTTACATAATTAAAAACAAAAAAAAAAGATTCCTTTGCATTCGTGCAGAAATAAATAATTACAATTTATTTTAAAAAAAAAAAAAAAAACAAAATAGTTCTTTCTTTTTTCTTTTTTTTTTAACTTATATTAAAATTTTTCGCAGAAATTATAATTAAGTTTATTTTAAAGTATCAGCGTAACTGAAAATTACAATGTATTGTGTCAAAACAAATCAGTTTTTTTTGGTCTCACTCCTTGTTTAGTGAAATAGTCTCACCGTAAATACATTTGTACTTACCATTAGCGTCTCCGATTGAAATAGTCTCACCGTAAACATTTGTGAACATTAGGAATGTAACCACAAAACGTATTACTTTCAATTTTGTAACACTGTAGTAGAGCATAGTTGGAAGTTTCTCGCGTAGCGTCTCCTACTGAAGGGAGCTTTCAAATAAAAAATAAACACAGGCCAAAGACATTACGTCACAATAGTCATCGTTTTCCAGTCTTGTTATGCTAATAGGCTGCCTTCTGTGTAGTTGTACTCGGAAGAGAGAATTTTTTATTTTTTTTAATCTACAGGGGAAACTGCCGGTGTACAGTTACCTCTGAGAAACAGCTGTCAAAACCAGTTAGCAGCATTACCTCTACCAGCAGGGGCGGTGTTATTTTGTGGTACCCGTTAAAACCTGGTGCCCGGGTATGCGCAATGATTTTGGCGCGAACACAAGGAGTCGCACGTCTGAACAGGGCACGACGTACTGAGTTTGCACCTTTAAGTTATCTTTATAACACTCTGGCCCTACGTCGGTACTGGAGTGTTCTTTATTTAGTTTGACAGTACATTATATATATATATATAGATAGATAGATAGATAGAGATAGATAGATAGATTCTATCCTAGATATAGATATAGATACAGATATAGACACACACACACACACTGTAGCTCACCACAGTATGACCGGGTGGCCACGCAAGTGCATCATGTAGAAAGTGTTATAGTTCTAGATTCCATTCCTTTGATTGTTGTGAATGACATACACACAGTGAGCATGCTTGTTAGATTACAGCAGCTAGTTTATACATTTAAAACAAAATAGCATTTAATTGAGAGTATACTATTGTTATTATTTTACAATTTCAATAGGCAAAAATATGAATTTCTGAATACTGTAATGAATAATGACATAATTGCACTATAAAACAGAGTGAAACGTCAGTGGCCAAAATCACAGAAAACACAATCCATCGCAAACTAGAAAAAAAGGTTATTGTTTACAAAACAGCAACCTTAATTAACTGTTTTGTTCTCTACACATATGCCCTGGTATGGTCCATACACGACACACGTTTTTAACTTATTTTTCCTATTGTTCCTTATCATGGTATTTCTTTTCCACACAGTGTGAAACGTTGTCACGTGCAGAAAACCAATATTAAGTATAATGCACACGCAGAATGTAAAATGCACCTATTTCAACGCTTCCATCTGCACCATGAAATCAGTCTGTAAACCCTAATCTCATTGCAATTTCACACTGGGTTAGCAAAAGGATTTCTATATTTAAATGAGACACGTATACATGTGATATCTGTTAAAGACTAAGCAAAGTTATCAGTACAAACTGCACATATTTAAACACACACACACACTCACACACACACACACATATTAAATTATTTATCAGTTCTTCAAAATGTTTGTCTTAAAGTGTTTTCAATATGATAGCTGGAGAGGCAGATCAAGCAGTTACTACAGTACGCTTTTTTTGGTTACATGTATATTTGGTTTGAAAGTTTGTTTTCTATGTAGAGGATCGATGGAAGTCCATAATCAGTACTGCAGTCACTTTTCTATGTGTCAGTCATTTATGCTTGAGCAGGCTCAGTCTTCTTGCTCCTGCTCAGAACCATGCTCTGTATCTGGTTCTGGTTCTGGTTCCGGTTCTGGCTCAGGTTCAACCTCTGGTTCCGGTTCAGGTTCTAGTTCCAGTTCTGACTCTTTCTTTGGTTCTGGCTCTTTCTCTGGTTCCGGCTCAGGTTCTGGTTCTGGTTCTGGTTCTGGCTCAGGTTCTGCTATAGGCTCAGTTTCTGGTTCCGGTTCTGGCTCAGGTTGAGGCTGTGGTGCCAGGGTTGGAGCAGAATCTGCAGATGGGCCTTGGCAGCTCTCTGCATCTATTTCCTTGCAGCGTTTCGACATAATTTTACTAAATTCAAAGTGGAAGACAAAAGGGAATCATGGAGAAGGTTTTGATTGCATGCTGCAAGATCTGTTTGAGATACAGTTTAACTGGTTTATAAAAATGACCTGGAGTGATCAGGGAATCAAGGACTGGTATTGATAACCAGTGCTTTTGTTAGATGCTTTCATTAGGGTCCATAGTCTAAAGATTTTATAGGCTGGGATGAATACTTTAGAATTTTTAGATAGACTGCAGTTTGCTACCACCAGAAATATAGAAAATATCAACTTTTCCTAGACTGCGGAATATTTCAGTGGATAAGGATGTATAATTACATTTCCGTGGTTTCTACCAATAACTGATTCACAAAAAAACAACATTTACAGCCATACAGTCCACTGAGGACATAGCAGCTCAGTTTGAAAATGTGTTTTTCACTAAATTACATTCATTAAAACAACATTAATTTTACATACCTGTACAATTCATATACAAGGAAAATGCAGCACAATGTGGTCAGAACTCCTACACTGATGAAAATGGGTTGCGAGCCTTTCTTTGAATAAGCATGTTCATCTAACCCTGAAAAAATAAAAATTGCTTGTTTAGGGAAAAGAAAGCATGTCAGTAGTTGAAAATTACAAACAAAAGTTGCCTGCATGATTTCTAATCATCTAGTGATAGAGATAAACATTACATGCAGTTCATTCCAAACATGTAAGCTCCATCTTGAGACTAACTTTGTAAGGACATTCCTACACAAGGTGTTAAGGGCGTTATGATGACCTAGATTCTGGAATCTAGTATTAGGCGGGCTAAATCTTTGAAACGGCTCACAGGAATTTGATTAAACGTTGCATGGGCATTTAAGACACATGCATAACAGGCACACAACTTGGTCATTGGAACCTATAGTTCTTGTTGATTAGATTAATTTAGTGTCATTACAGCCTTTCTACAGTTCTCAAAAACTCTAACGCCACCTGTGATGGGGTGCCCCGCCGCCTTATAAATATTTGTGTTATTATTGTATATATTGTAATTGCTATGGTGATGGGTGTGTGTGTGTGCAGGGGTTGCACGGTGGTTTGTGAGTGCAGGGTTTGCACAGTGGTGTGTGCGTGCAGGGGTTGCACGGTGGTGTGTGAGTGCAGGGGTTGCACAGTGGTGTGTGAATGCAGGGGTTGCACGGTGGTTTGCAGTGCAGGGTTTGCACAGTGGTTTGTGCATGCAGGGGTTGCAGGTGGTTTGCATGTGCAGGGTTTGCACAGTGGTGTGTGCATGCAGGGGTTGCACGGTGGTGTGTGAGTGCAGGGTTTGCACAGTGGTGTGTGCGTGCAGGGGTTGCACGGTGGTTTGTGAGTGCAGGGGTTGCACGGTGGTGTGTGAGTGCAGGGGTTGCACGGTGGTGTGTGAGTGCAGGGTTTGCACAGTGGTGTGTGAATGCAGGGGTTGCATGGTGGTGTGTGATGCAGGGGTTGCACGGTGGTTTGTGAGTGCAGGGTTTTGCCCCACATGTGCTGGAAGGGGTTTGACAGGTGGTGTGTGCGTGCAGGGGTTGCATGGTGGTGTGTGCGTGCAGGGGTTGCATGGTGGTGTGTGCGTGCAGGGGTTGCACGGTGGTTTGTATGCGTGCAGGGGTTGCATGGTGTAGGGTTTGCACAGTGGTGTGTGCATGCAGGGGTTGCATGGTGGTGTGTGCGTGCAGGGGTTGCATGGTGGTGTGTGCGTGCAGGGGTTGCATGGTGGTGTGTGCGTGCAGGGGTTGCATGGTGGTGTGTGCGTGCAGGGGTTGCATGGTGCAGGGTTTGCACAGTGGTGTGTGCATGCAGGGGTTGCACGGTGGTTTGTGAGTGCAGGGTTTGCACAGTGGTGTGTGCGTGCAGGGGTTGCATGGTGGTGTGTGCGTGCAGGGGTTGCATGGTGGTGTGTGCGTGCAGGGGTTGCATGGTGGTTTGTGCGTGCAGGGGTTGCATGGTGTAGGGTTTGCACAGTGGTGTGTGCATGCAGGGGTTGCACGGTGGTTTGTGAGTGCAGGGTTTGCACAGTGGTGTGTGCGTGCAGGGGTTGCATGGTGGTGTGTGCGTGCAGGGGGTTGCATGGTGGTTTGTGCGTGCAGGGGTTGCATGGTGGTGTGTGCATGCAGGGGTTGCACGGGGTGCATGCACAGTGGTGTGTGCGTGCAGGGGTTGCATGGTGGTGTGTGAGTGCAGGGTTTGCACAGTAATTTGTTCATGCAGTGGTTGCACGGTGGTGTGTGTGCAGGGGTTGCATGGTGCAGGGTTTGCACAGTGGTTTGTGTGCAGTGGTTGCAGGGGTTGCACAGTGGTGTGTGCGTGCAGGGGTTGCACGGTGGTGTTGTGCGTGCAGGGGTTGCACAGTGGTGTGTGTGCAGGGGTTGCATGGTGGTTTGCACAGTGGTGTGTGCATGCAGGGGTTGCACAGTGGTTTGTGAGTGCAGGGTTTGCACAGTGGTGTGTGCATGCAGGGGTTGCACGGTGGTTTGTGCGTGCAGGGGTTGCATGGTGTGTGCGTGCAGGGGTTGCATGGTGTGTGCGTGCAGGGGTTGCATGGTGGTGTGTGTGCAGGGGTTGCATGGTGCAGGGTTTGCACAGTGGTGTGTGTGTGCAGGGGTTGCACGGTGGTTTGTGAGTGCAGGGTTTGCACAGTGGTGTGTGCGTGCAGGGGTTGCATGGTGGTGTGTGTGCGTGCAGGGGTTGCACAGTGGTGTGTGCATGCAGGGGTTGCATGGTGGTGTGTGCGTGCAGGGGTTGCATGGTGCAGGGTTTGCACAGTGGTGTGTATGCAGGGGTTGCATGGTGGTTTGTGAGTGCAGGGTTTGCACAGTGGTTTGTGCATGCAGGGGTTGCACGGTGGTGGTGAGTGCAGGGTTGCACAGTGGTGTGTGAGGCAGGGGTTGCACAGTGGTTTGTGCGTGCAGGGGTTGCATGGTGGTGTGTGCACGTGTACACCACAACAGGCATGTGCGTGCACGGTGTGTGGGTGCAGGGTTGCACGTTGGTTTGTGCCCAAACAGGGTTTGTACCAACGTATGTGTGTGTGCAGGGGTTGCATGGGTGTGTGCGTGCATGGTGTTGCATGGTGGTGTGTGCGTGCAGGGGTTGCATGGTGGTGTGTGCGTGCAGGGGTTGCATGGTGCAGGGTTTGCACAGTAATTTGTTCATGCAGTGGTTGCACAGTGGTGGTGAGTGCAGGGGTTGCACAGTGGTTTGTGCATGCAGGGGTTGCACGGTGGTTTGTGCATGCAGGGGTTGCACGGTGGTGTGTGCGTGCAGGGGTTGCACGGTGGTGTGTGAATGCAGGGGTTGCACAGTGGTGTGTGCGTGCAGGGGTTGCACGGTGGTTTGTGAGTGCAGGGTTTGCACAGTGGTGTGTGCATGCAGGGGTTGCACGGTGGTGTGTGCACGTGCAGGTGGTGTGTCACGGGCAGGGGTGAATGGGCAGGGTTTGCACAGTAATGGTTGCACAGTGTGTGCGTGCAGGGGTTGCATGTGGTGTGCAGGGGTTGCATGGTGGTGTGTGAGTGCAGGGGTTGCACAGTGGTTTGTGAATGCAGGGGGTTGCACAGTGGTTTGTGAGTGCAGGGTTTGCACAGTGGTGTGTGCGTGCAGGGGTTGCATGGTGGTGTGTGCGTGCAGGGGTTGCATGGTGCAGGGTTTGCACAGTGGTGTGTGCATGCAGGGGTTGCACGGTGGTTTGTGAGTGCAGGGTTTGCACAGTGGTGTGTGCGTGCAGGGGTTGCATGGTGGTTTGTGAGTGCAGGGGTTGCACAGTGGTTTGTGAGGGCAGGGGTTGCACAGTGGTGTGTGCGTGCAGGGGTTGCATGGTGGTGTGTGCGTGCAGGGGTTGCGTTGCACAGTAATTTGTTCATGCAGTGGTTGCACAGTGGTTTGTGAGTGCAGGGTTTGCACAGTGGGTTGCATGGTGGTGTGTGTGTGGGGTTGCAGGGGGTTTGCACAGTGGTGTGTGAATGCAGGGGTTGCACGGTGGTTTGTGAGTGCAGGGTTTGCACAGTGGTGTGTGCGTGCAGGGGTTGCATGGTGGCATGTGCGTGCAGGGGTTGCATGGTGCAGGGTTTGCACAGTAATGTGTTCATGCAGTGGTTGCACGGTGGTTTGTGAGGGCAGGGTTTGCACAGTGGTGTGTGCGTGCAGGGGTTGCACAGTGGTTTGTGAGTGCACGGTTTGCACAGTGGGTGTGCATGCAGGGGTTGCACGGTGGTTTGTGAGTGCAGGGTTTGCACAGTGGTGTGTGTGTGCAGGGGTTGCACGGTGGTTTGTGAGTGCAGGGTTTGCACAGTGGTGTGTGTGTGCAGGGGTTGCATGGTGGTATGTGCGTGCAGGGGTTGCATGGTGCAGGGTTTGCACAGTGGTGTGTATGTGCAGGGGTTGCATGGTGGTTTGTGAGTGCAGGGGTTGCACAGTGGTTTGTGAGGGCAGGGGTTGCACAGTGGTGTGTGCGTGCAGGGGTTGCATGGTGGTGTGTGCGTGCAGGGGTTACACGGTGGTTTGTACGTGCAGGGGTTGCATGGTGCAGGGTTTGCACAGTAATGTGTTCATGCAGTGGTTGCACGGTGGTTTGTGAGTGCAGGGTTTGCACAGTGGTGTGTGCGTGCAGGGGTTGCATGGTGGTATGTGCGTGCAGGGGTTGCATGGTGCAGGGTTTGCACAGTGGTGTGTGCATGCAGGGGTTGCACGGTGGTTTGTGAGTGCAGGGTTTGCACAGTGGTGTGTGCGTGCAGGGGTTGCATGGTGGCATGTGTGTGCAGGGGTTGCATGGTGGTGCACCCAAAAACGTGTCATTGTCACACCAAGTACGTCACCAACGTGTGGTTTGTGAGTCCACAAATGTTTACACACGTGCATGCAGTGGTGTTTGTGCGTGCAGGGGTTGCATGGTGCACGGTTTGCACAGTGGTGTGTGCATGCAGGGGTTGCATGGTGGTGTGTGTGTGCAGGGGTTGCACAGTGGTGTGTGTGTGCAGGGGTTGCACGGTGGTTTGTGAGTGCAGGGTTTGCACAGTGGTGTGTGTATGCAGGGGTTGCATGGTGGTATGTGCGTGCAGGGGTTGCATGGTGGTTTGTACGTGCAGGGGTCGCACAATGGTGTGCATGCAGGGGTTGCATGGTGGTGGGTGAGTGCAGGGGTTGCATGTTTTATGTGGATGTGTGTGGATGGGAATTGGAGTGCAGGTTTAGCACGAAAGACAGGGGGGAGGGGGTGGAGGAAGCGAGGGCAAATAAGGGCGTGCAGGGAAAAGACCGGGATGGTTGGGGAAGACAAAAGTTTGACAAAAGGTTGTGTCTGGGGGAGACAGAGACATAGCATGAGAAAAGGTAGGGTAAAAGAAAACCTAGAATCATTTATTTTAATTTTTGACTCACGGTTCACTTTCCCTCACTTATGACTTTACTTTGTGATTACTTGAATTACTGTAAAAATAAACAGCTTGCGCCTTCATCTACTCATGGTTGCAGTCTTATTTCTGTCCGAAAAAGAACCCAAAACGCTACTATCTATCTATCTATCTATCTATCTATCTATCTATCTATCTATCTATCTATCTATATACTATATATATATATATATATATATATATATATATATATATATATATAAAATTA
Organism: Polyodon spathula; assembly: GCF_017654505.1. Lineage (NCBI taxonomy): Eukaryota > Metazoa > Chordata > Actinopteri > Acipenseriformes > Polyodontidae > Polyodon > Polyodon spathula. Next base: position 3,940,124 of record NC_054538.1, on the reverse strand, counting down.
GATGTCCTTTTTTTTGGAATACCACGTTCCTTCTCAAAAATGTGTTTTAATATTAGCCTTTAATAAAGAAAAACGACTGTTTTAATTCATTTTCATGTATCTATTTCAGTGCAATCCAGTTTCTTCATTATAATAAAGAAATATGTTGGGTTTTTTTTTCCCATTTACATTTGATTTCTGTTTCTTCAGAAATAATAAAGTTTTCTGGGGAGAGTAAAAAAATACATTAACTTTGATTCATGTACTTAGGGTTACTCTTAAATGAATTCACAATCCAGTTTCTGTGTACTTTTTTCTGGTAAACTGAGCATGCATGACTTAGAGACCTGGCTGTCAGCTGGGCAGAATATCCCAGGGTCAGAACCCTGAGAATAAGCACCCTATATGTAAAACTGTGATTACATTACAGATAGACTAATGAATCCTGTAACAAAACTGTAATAGTGGGCAGGATATATATTTGCAATCAAAATAAATCACACAGACGATTATAGATACACTATATGCTATTTGAAAGAAAACGCGAGATATTTATGCGGTTCCACCCCCAAAACCAGCCCTGCGTCACCCCTGCAGCTGTCCTGTCACACCACCCTACGGCTTCAAAAGATCTCACGGAATCATTAACATCTGGGACACAATAGAGAAACCACAAACCTGCCCCTGCGCATCACTCTTAGTGGCAGTGAAAAATAAATCAGCAATGCCACATAGAACCAATGACTGTGAGCGGGCTACAGACCTGGAGCCCTGTCACAAAGCCTCTGAGAGGAGAAGCTCTGACAAACGCATATGTACCGCTGCTGTGCATCTAGACCGCTGTTTGGGATGTCAGGGGCCATGGCCAACTATAACCGGTCATGTGATGGTGTTTTAACAAATCAAAGTTCTTCGGGTAGCAGACAGATGTTGCAAACAATAATCACTACACAGAAGGAACTGTGGTCAAAAATAGAAGGACTATACCAAAAAACAATTCAGCATGAGCTCCGTCTTCCAATGCACTGTGTTCTAGTATAACTACGTCTTCCACCATGCCCATTAGTTCTAGATGAAAGACCTTCTATTAATACAGTTCACTTCAGACAGCAAAAGAAAATAAAGACCTGGAGCTTAATGCTGCAAACCCTATTAAGCACCACATGTACACAATGGCACTGAAATTGTACTGTTACTCAACATTGAGTATACACTTATCCAGTATACATACCTGGAGATTGATGCACAGTAAATCGTACTGTGCTAGTGATCAAATCGTTTTCATAAGTGTCACACTGGTAATCCACGGGATAATTCTTTCGTCTCACTTCAATGACAGAACGAGTATTTTTCAGAGTTAACGGCTCCTGTTAAAGCAACATAAAGTTAAATTCATTTGAGTCAATTTTATTATTATTATTACAGGAAGAATATTAAATGAAAAAAAGGTTTCACAATCAAGAATAAAACTAGTGGAGAAAACTAAAATATGGAAAAAGACTACATCCTAATAATCCAGGAAAAGAGAGAGAGATTGAGAAGGGAAAAATGTTTGAGCTGGTTCTCACTGGTTATTGTTTGCAACACATTCTCAGACCCAAAACGGATGCCTTTTCAAAGCAATGCAGTTCCTTTATAGTACAGTTTCTATGATGCATTTACATCCAAAACGTAGCATAGCCCCCCCTTATTAACATTCTGAAGTTGTTGTAAACCCACGTCATGGATCTCAGTCTATCATAGTGTGCTACCTCTGTTTTCGTTGTAAACAAAGCTAATGACTGTCACGCATTGTGAACTGTACTTTTATTTTAAAATATTCAATTGACTTTTGCTAATTCGAACCGCCAAAGTGACTTTTAATCCAAACTATGCAATCATAATCAAATGCACGCAGAGAGCAGGTGTACAGGACAGAATCTGGAAACATTATGTCAAATTCAAATACTTTCAAGACGCATTCTACAAGAAGGAAAAAAGAAAAACAACTCACATTATTACCCTCAATTCGTTGCCATCTGTATGTAAACCTGAATCCTGATGTGATGGTAGCACAATAAAGCAAAGCTTTGGCGCGGCCACGTGGTACAACCGAACCGTCTGGATAATGGAAAAATACAGTTACTAAGCAGAAACTAAAATGCGATCCTCAGTCTCGACAGTTGGACAATGTGAGGGAGAGGGGGCTACTTACAGGGAGTGAAACTGGGTGGGCAGGAGTGTTACTGGGAGGGAGGTAGTCATACTGGGAGGGAGAGAGGGAGTGATACTGGAAGGGAGGGAGTGATACCGAAAGAGAGTGATACTGGGAGGGAGAGATACTGGAAGATACTGGGTGGAAGGGAGTGATACTGGGAGAGAGGTAGTCATACTGGGAGGGAGGGAGGGAGGGAGTGATATGGGAGGGAGTGATACTGGGTGGGAGAGAGTGATATTGGGAGGGAGGGAGTGATGGAGTGATATGGGAGGGAGTGATACTGGGTGGGAGGGAGTGATATTGGGAGGGAGGGTGTGTGTAACCAGGCTGACCTGCAGGACAACAAGTGATAAGGAACAAGGAAACTTTCTACATATAAGGTATTAACTTTGAAAGATTTGCATACATATCAATGAAGTCAAGGGCCCTATTCACAAGACATCATACAACTGCTGCTAATGAATGCTTTGTCTGGACTGTTTAAAAAAACAAAACCAAAAAATATTTTGAACAATTCAGTCAAGCTTTTCAACTGTTTAAGATACGTTTATTAATGCATTCTCATTTTGAATAATTCAGTCAAGCTTTTCAACTGTTTAAGAGATGAAAAGCTTATTAATGCATTCTCATTTTTTTATTAATGTATTCACATTTCTTCAAAGTACTGTTTAATCAAATGTTCAAATCTAATAAAATAACCTTCAAGGTAGTGATTGAATAGAAGTTTTGTGTATAGGGCTTATAAAAGCAAGCTACCAAGAGACCTGAGAAGGGACTAAAGCCTTGATTATAACGTCTGCCTCACACAGAAAACAAGGCACACACAATCACAGAGTTCATACTGATCTAAATGGTACCAGATCTTAAATAAAGGTATACCTTTTATTCAAAATAAAACAATATTTTGGACATCCTTTCATCCCTTACTGTTATGCCAGTTACTTGAAATCATTCTTTCAATACTTACAACCACAATCTGGGTCCCTTTTACACTCATTTACGCCTAAAACACATTGTTTTTGATTTCCAGGGCAGCCCTTAGTTCTTAGAGTTTGTTGAACTCCAATTCCTAGTGAAAAACAACAGTTTACAAAAGACTTAGCTTTCCTAGCATTAACAGGCAGGGTCTTGACCCTGAATCAGTTATCCAATGAGCAAGCTTCACAGTCAAGTGATTAACTGTGCACCCCAGTGACTCTGAGGAGTGTTCGCTTGAACACGCCAGCACTAGCCCACTGATACTGCATGCTACTGGCTGACCGGATATCAGCATGCACAGCTGCCTGGGAGAACACATTAAACTGTGGGGACCAAACGTGGAAACACAGAAATAAACCAAGAAATCCATTTGACAATATTTCAAAATACAATCACTGCCAGTAAAAGATGAAGGAGGGTGTTTTGTTTTAATCTTTAAGCAGTCAGTAAATATAAATGGCTTAATTATTGAATTTTGTGTTTAATTCACATTCAAGGTTGTGACTGAATCTGTGTTGAATTCACATTCAAGGTAGTGTCTGAATCTGTTTAATTCACATTCAAGGTAGTGTCTGAATCTGTGTTTAATTCACATGCAAGGTAGTGTCTGAATCTGTGTTGAATTCACATGCAAGGTAGTGTCTGAATCTGTGTTTAATTCACATTCAAGGTAGTGTCTGAATATGTGTTGAATTCACATTCAAGGTAGTGTCTGAATCTGTGTTTAATTCACATTCAAGGTAGTGTCTGAATATGTGTTGAATTCACATTCAAGGTAGTGTCTGAATCTGTGTTGAATTCACATTCAAGGTAGTGTCTGAATCTGAGGTTACATCAGTTCTACAGTATATGATCCCTGCTCTTTGTACTTACCACAGGTAACACTACACGGTCCAAACACGATGTCTGCTGGATTCAATTGTCCTTGAAAATGACTAGACATCTCAGGAGCCACTAAACCATGGAAAAACAAATATCATATTCTCTCTCTATTTCTCTCTCTCTCTCACTCTCAAACCTTTTGTGAACATCCAAAAAAACCTGTTAAGTTGTTTCATTATTGTACACTGCAGTTACACCTCCTTTCAAATATATATATATATATATATATATATATATATATATATATATATATATATATATATATATATATATATATATATACACACACACACACTGTATATAACAAGATATTCAAAATATCAAAATGTTAGTTTTAAAGTGTAATACATATGGTAATGCCTTATACAGTATATCCATAATATACACAGCGAAAGTCCTCACCTGCCCTCATGTCATTTCTATATTCATTGTCATTAGCCACAGAGCCTTATGGAAGAGAAAATACACACACATGGATAACATTTTCTAAATGGATTACGAGAACATGTTTAAAATAGGCTTCAAATACGCTGAAATACATAGTTTATATACAGGCTCAGTATGTCTAGTATATTTATATTATATATATATATATATATATATATATATATATATATATATATATATATATATATATATATAACAAAAAAGATTCAATAAGAAACTGCTAATAATCTGATAAAAGCACATTACACCATAGCTGTGTACTGCACAGCACTAATGGTGTCATCTGTTTTTATTTTTAAATCTGTTTCCATAGTTCTGGTATAAGAATTGAAAAGAAAACTTACCTGGTGTTACAGCAGTTGAGTAATAATTATCAGCCGCAGATCCTTTTTGAAAAGAAATAATGAGTTCTATATTTTTAAAAGCACATTAGAAAAGACCACTAGCACGATGTCAAGCACAGTCTCAGTCTGTGCATTAGTTGCCTCAGGCTGTCAATCCCTACATACACGCCTGCAGCACCAATACTAAAAACTTTATTATTACAAAAATCCACAATTTAAAGAGAGAAATGCTTGAAGAATTAATATAGGAGCACTCTCTATATACACACATTTTAAACATGTTGATGCTGAAGTCTACTTTGTGTAAAGAGGCATACATAACCTCACGGGATATTCCAACAAATATCTCAATACAATCTCTTACATATCTGATGCTAAATGACAGATGAAATACCTCAATACAACTGATATTATCCCACATATCTGATGCTAAATAATGAATGAAATACATCAATACAATTGACAATCTCTCACATATCTGATGCTAAGAAACGGATGTATTGCTCCTTGTTGTTGTAATTCTGCCCTCAGAAGCTAAAACGATTTCAGTATAATTTTACAGGAGAATGTCCTTAACCCTTGAGACATTGAAAGAGGTGAGAGTGTGTGCAGAACAGATGCAGGGGGGACAGTCTCTGGTAGGTATGGTGTATCTATAGGCAAGGGCTGGATGAGCAAAGGCATTGCCTGGACAGTTTAGTTCTTTACAGTTTCAAAGAGCTGGGCACCCGTGTCACCAGCCAGCAAAAAGATACCATTTTATTATTTATGCAAGGCCTTCTAGCACCAATACAATGATTTATTGAACATTATTTTCCTTACAGTTTGAAAGAGTCCAATACTCTTCCATTTGTAAATGCATTAATCTGCAACTGTAATGTCTGCTACCTGACTGAGCTGAGAGATAAAGTTACACAGATCTGCTTCATAAATAAAGCCATGGAGCTTTGGTGTAGCAGACAGTGCATTTGATCAATAAACCTGGACACCAGAGTCCGATTCTGATAACTTGAGCTGAAGAAGGTACTTAGCAAAATGTCATCAATATTAGACAAGTTTACAGCGTTCATGTAAGATACAGACAGACAGACAGCTTCTCAGACAGACTCACCTGGCAGTTCGGTAATTAGAGTATTATTGGGAGCAGCTTCAGACTCTGGTGAAAAAGAAATATATAGTTAATGTACATGTTTTAAATATATAAACTACACACGGTATTCATCCAATAGCCTGAAATGTAGTGACTGTAAATTTGTAACTTTGTGTTACACCAAGATCCTATTGGAAATGACTCTGCAGCAGTTGCTGATACATAGTTCATATCAATAGTCTCTGTAAGTCGCTTTGGATAAAAAACGTCTCCTAATTGATTAATTTTCATACTTACCTGGCAGTTCGGTAATTAGATCATCATTGGTAGCACCTGCAGTCTCTGCGGAAAAAGAACTGTCAGTTTGTAACTTTGTGTTTGCTGATAGCTGTAAAATGAGTCAGACAGACTGACTCTCAATCATGTGTCTTAGATTTACACTAAAGACTGACTGACTCTGCTGGCGTGTTCACGGGCTGCAGGAAGAGGGCGGCAGTCGCCCAACAACCACCTGTGAGTCATGGCAGTGACAAGGGGAGGTGGGAAAGTGGGTGTGTGGACTTTCCCCCTCTCTGAATGGCTGAGAGGTGAGTCTTGGGAGATTGTTGGTCCTATAAAATAACGCTCTGCTGTTTCCTCACGTCTGCCCTTATAGACGCGCTGAGAGTGCCGAAACGCTGGTCGCGGACTGAGAATTAGCCGGGAGAGAAAAAGACACGAAAGTGTCACAGTGAGACAGTGAGGGAGGGGAACCCTTGGGCAGACCCCTTAAAAATACAACAGAGCAGGCTAGGTAGCCGGCAGCGTAGGACGGAGATCCAGGTCACGCGGGCAGTGGCGACTGGGATATTGCTGCAGAGTGCAGCACCTTTTATTTGTAGTTTTGTTATTGTGTTATTTTTTTCCCTTGTTATTTTTGCCTTCTGTTTTCATTATTATTTCTTTGAGCACCTGCAAGGCGCCGGTATTGTGTACCATCGCTTGGTATGCCCGTGGTTCTGTTTACCATCGTTGGTAAATCAGACCACGGACCCACAGCGCCATCTGCGGGATAAACTTAAAAACAGCACCCTGAAATAAAACTGGGCACCTGTGCGGTGTTGCCAAATTCACTTGTCTGTCTCCTGTGTCAGTGAATTACCCACCACCCTTCTACATGTACATTTTAACTAAATATTATATATTAATTAAATAAAGTATTCATCCAATAGCCTGAAATGTAGCGACTGTCAGTTTGTAACTTTGTGTTTGCTGATAGCTGTAAAATGAGTCAGACAGACTGACTCTCAATCAAGTGTCTTAGATTTACACTAAAGAAGCTTCTTAGCAAAGTTTTATCACAATTGGACAAGCCAATCAGCAGATGCATGTGGTTACCATGTAAGTGTGACAGACAGACAGACAGACAGACAGACAGACAGACTCACCTGGCCGTTCAGTAATTAGAATCATATTGGGTGCAGCTACAGACTCTGGTGAAAAATAAATCTATAGTTAATGTACATGTTTTAAATATATAAATGTCACAGATATACAATGAATCTTGGTTGTAAATCTCCCTCCCGACCTGTGAGGACGCTAAGCAATGAGGAAAGAGTTCTTTGGACAGGCTGGCCTTAAAAGTTCTTTCCCCAGGTCGGGAAGTCGGTCAGTCTAGAAGGCGGCGAGACTCTGTTACAAGAACATATTGACCCGGAAGGGAAACAATGTAGCAGCTGGCGATTGTAAAGGCAGCTGCACTCTTTTACCAAGAGGTCATGCGTTACAGCATATAAGGGGGATGGAAAATCGTAATCTGTTCCTTCTCTTTGGTTACAAAGTATAACCTGGAAGGAGTCCCTAAACCATGGAAATACAATTATCATTCTCTCTCTCTATCTCTCTCTCTCAAAATAAAACTTTTTGTTAACATCCACAAAAAACCTTGTTTCATTATTGTACACTGCAGTTACACCTCCTTTCAAACTTCTCTGTACTTTGCTCCATTCATTTTCCCTTCTATCCTGACAAGTGCCCCAGTCCCTGCTGATGAGAAACATCCCCATAACATGATGCTGCCACCACCATGCTTCACAGTTGGGATGGTGTTATTTGTGCGATGCGCTGTGCTGGGTTTGTGCCAAACATAACGCTTTGCATTTAGGCCAAAAAGTTCAATTTTAATTTCGTCAGACCACAAAACTTTTTGCCACATGGCTACAGAATCTCTTGTGTGTTTATTTGCATACTTCAAAACTGGATTCAACGTGGGCTTTCCTGAGTAATGGCTTCCTTCTTGCCACCCTACCATGCAGGCCAGATTTGTGGAGTGCTTGGGATATTGTTGTCACATGCACACTTCGGCCAGTCTTGGCCATAAAAGCCTGTAGCTCTTGCAAAGTTGCCATTGGCCTCTTTGTAGCCTCTCTGATCAGTCTCCTTCTTGCTCGGTCATCCAGTTTGGCGGGACAGCCTGATCTAGGCAGGGTCTTGGTGGTGCCATACACCTTCCACTTCTTAATAATCGTCTTGACTGTGCTCCAATGGATATTCAAGGCCTTTGATATTTTTTTATACCCATCCCCTGATCTGCGCCTTTCAAAAACTTTGTCCCAGAGTTCTTCTGAAAGCGCTTTGGTGCTCATGGTTGAGTCATTGCTTTTGAGGGAACCTACAGGAACTGCTAAATTTATCCTGAAATCATGTGAATCACTACAATTTAACACAGGTAGAGGCCACTTAACTTGGTGTGTGATTTTGAAGGTGATTGGTTACAAAGGGGGGTGGGGGTGGGGGGTGGACACCTATCCAACCAAGCTATTTCAGTTTTGATTTTTAATTAATTTTCTACAAATTTCTAGAATATTTTTTTCACTTTGAAGTTGTGGGGTAGGATGTGTAGAAAAAAAAAAAAAAAAAATCAAAAAAAAATCCAGGGTATAAGTCAACAAAAGTTGAAAAGGGGGTGTAGACTCTATAGGCACTGCGTATAAGTGTGTATATATATATATATATATATATATATATATATATATATATATATATATATATAATAGTATAACAATATATTCGAAATGTTAGTTTTAAAGTGTAATACATATGGTAATACATTATACAGTATATCCATAATATACATAGCGGATTTCAGTGGCCGGGAGTGGAGTAATGGTGCACCAGTCAACCATATCAAGAGCTCTGTATAACACTGGCCTGTATGGGAGGGTGGCAAGAAAGAAGCCGTTACTCAAAAAGTACCATCTGAAAGCACATCGGGACTTTGCCAGAAAGCATGAGAGTGACCCAGCTGCGATATGGGAAAAGGTTTTGTGGTCAGATGAGACCAAGATAGAGCTTATTGGCCAAAACTCAAAGCGCTATGTGTGGCACAAACCTAACACTGCCCATGCCTCAAGACACACCATCCCTACAGTGAAGTATGGTGGTGGCAGCATCATGCTGTGGGGATGCTTCTCATCAGCAGGGACTGGGCATCTTGTTACAATTGAAGGAAGAATGGATGGAGAAAAATACAGGAAAATACTGCAAGAAAATCTGCTTCAGTCCACTAAAAAACTGAAGCTTGGGAGGAAATTCACCTTTCAGCAGGACAATGATCCCAAGCACAAGGCCAAAGCAACATTGGAGTGGCTAAAAAACAAAAAGGTGAATGTCCTACAGTGGCCCAGTCAAAGTCCTGATCTCAATCCCATTGAGAATCTGTGGAACTATTTGAAAATTGCGGTCCACAAGCGTCGTCCAACCAACCTGAACAACCTGGAGCAAATCTGCCAAGAAGAATGGGCCAAAATCACTCCGACACTGTGTGCAAAGCTGGTACATACTTACCCCAAAATACTTAAAGCTGTTATTGCAGCGAAAGGTGGCTCTACCAAATATTAATGTGTGGGGGTTGAATACTTATGCAAGCAAGATATTTCAGTTTTTTATTTTTCTTAAAAGTATTTACCAACTTAAAACCAATGTCACCTTACAATAATTGATTCTGAGTTTCAGTGTTTTAAAAAAAAATATCGAACAGAACGAAATTTCAAGGTACCATTTGTAATTCACTAATATCAGAGAATTGGTCAGGGGTCTGAATACTTTGGCAAGGCACTGTATGAACAGCACATGTAAAGAAGATACAATAAGAAACTGTTAATAATCTGTAAAAGCACATTACACCATAGCTGTGTACTGCACAGCACTAATGGTGTCATCTGTTTTTTTTTTAATCTGTTTCCATAGTTCTGGTATAAGAATTGAAAAGAAAACTTACCTGGTGTTACAGCAGTTGAGTAATAATTATCAGCCGCAGATCCTTTTTGAAAAGAAATAATGAGTTCTATATTTTTAAAAGCACATTAGAAAAGACCACTAGCACGATGTCAAGCACAGTCTCAGTCTGTGCATTAGTTGCCTCAGGCTGTCAATCCCTACATACACGCCTGCAGCACCAATACTAAAAACTTTATTATTACAAAAATCCACAATTTAAAGTGAGAAATGCTTGAAGAATTAATATAGAAGCACTCTCTATATACACACATTTTAAACATGTTGATGCTGAAGTCTACTTTGTGTAAAGAGGCATACATAACCTCACGGGATATTCCAACAAATATCTCAATACAATCTCTCACATATCTGATGCTAAATGACAGATGAAATACCTCAGTACAACTGATATTATCCCACATATCTGATGCTAAGTAACGGATGTATTGCTCCTTGTTGTTGTAATTCTGCCCTCAGAAGCTAAAACGATTTCAGTATAATTTTACAGGAGAATGTCCTTAACCCTTGAGACATTGAAAGAGGTGAGAGTGTGTGCAGAACAGATGCAGGGGGGGCAGTCTCTGGTAGGTATGGTGTATCTATAGGCAAGGGCTGGATGAGCAAAGGCATTGCCTGGACAGTTTAGTTCTTTACAGTTTCAAAGAGCTGGGCACCCGTGTCACCAGCCAGCAAAAAGATACCATTTTATTATTTATGCAAGGCCTTCTAGCACCAATACAATGATTTATTGAACATTATTTTCCTTACAGTTTGAAAGAGTCCAATACTCTTCCATTTGTAAATGCATTAATCTGCAACTGTAATGTCTGCTACCTGACTGAGCTGAGAGATAAAGTTACACAGATCTGCTTCATAAATAAAGCCATGGAGCTTTGGTGTAGCAGACAGTGCATTTGATCAATAAACCTGGACACCAGAGTCCGATTCTGATAACTTGAGCTGAAGAAGGTACTTAGCAAAATGTCATCAATATTAGACAAGTTTACAGCGTTCATGTAAGATACAGACAGACAGACAGCTTCTCAGACAGACTCACCTGGCAGTTCGGTAATTAGAGTATTATTGGGAGCAGCTTCAGACTCTGGTGAAAAAGAAATATATAGTTAATGTACATGTTTTAAATATATAAACTACACACGGTATTCATCCAATAGCCTGAAATGTAGTGACTGTAAATTTGTAACTTTGTGTTACACCAAGATCCTATTGGAAATGACTCTGCAGCAGTTGCTGATACATAGTTCATATCAATAGTCTCTGTAAGTCGCTTTGGATAAAAAACGTCTCCTAATTGATTAATTTTCATACTTACCTGGCAGTTCGGTAATTAGATCATCATTGGTAGCACCTGCAGTCTCTGCGGAAAAAGAACTGTCAGTTTGTAACTTTGTGTTTGCTGATAGCTGTAAAATGAGTCAGACAGACTGACTCTCAATCATGTGTCTTAGATTTACACTAAAGACTGACTGACTCTGCTGGCGTGTTCACGGGCTGCAGGAAGAGGGCGGCAGTCGCCCAACAACCGCCTGTGAGTCATGGCAGTGACACGGGGAGGTGGGAAAGTGGGTGTGTGGACTTTCCCCCTCTCTGAATGGCTGAGAGGCGAGTCTTGGGAGATTGTTGGTCCTATAAAATAACGCTCTGCTGTTTCCTCACGTCTGCCCTTATAGACGCGCTGAGAGTGCCGAAACGCTGGTCGCGGACCGAGAATTAGCCGGGAGAGAAAAAGACACGAAAGTGTCACAGTGAGACAGTGAGGGAGGGGAACCCTTGGGCAGACCCCTTAAAAATACAACAGAGCAGGCTAGGTAGCCGGCAGCGTAGGACGGAGATCCAGGTCACGCGGGCAGTGGCGACTGGGATATTGCTGCAGAGTGCAGCACCTTTTATTTGTAGTTTTGTTATTGTGTTATTTTTTTCCCTTGTTATTTTTGCCTTCTGTTTTCATTATTATTTCTTTGAGCACCTGCAAGGCGCCGGTATTGTGTACCATCGCTTGGTATGCCCGTGGTTCTGTTTACCATCGTTGGTAAATCAGACCACGGACCCACAGCGCCATCTGCGGGATAAACTTAAAAACAGCACCCCGAAAATAGAATTGGGCACCTGTGCGGTGTTGCCAAATCCACCTGTCTGTCTCCTGTGTCAGTGAATTACCCACCACCCTTCTACATGTACATTTTAACTAAATATTATATATTAATTAAATAAAGTATTCATCCAACAGCCTGAAATGTAGCGACTGTCAGTTTGTAACTTTGTGTTTGCCGATAGCTGTAAAATGAGTCAGACAGACTGACTCTCAATCATGTGTCTTAGATTTACACTAAAGAAGCTTCTTAGCAAAGTTTTATCACAATTGGACAAGCCAATCAACAGATGCATGTGGTTACCATGTAAGTGTGACAGACAGACAGACAGACAGACAGACAGACAGACAGACAGACTCACCTGGCCGTTCAGTAATTAGAATCATATTGGGTGCAGCTACAGACTCTGGTGAAAAATAAATCTATAGTTAATGTACATGTTTTAAATATATAAATGTCACAGATATACAATGAATCTTGGTTGTAAATCTCCCTCCCGACCTGTGAGGACGCTAAGCAATGAGGAAAGAGTTCTTTGGACAGGCTGGCCTTAAAAGTTCTTTCCCCAGGTCGGGAAGTCGGTCAGTCTAGAAGGCGGCGAGACTCTGTTGCAAGAACATATTGACCCGGAAGGGAAACAATGTAGCAGCTGGCGATTGTAAAGGCAGCTGCACTCTTTTACCAAGAGGTCATGCGTTACAGCATATAAGGGGGATGGAAAATCGTAATCTGTTCCTTCTCTTTGGTTACAAAGTATAACCTGGAAGGAGTCCCTAAACCATGGAAATACAATTATCATTCTCTCTCTCTATCTCTCTCTCTCAAAATAAAACCTTTTGTTAACATCCACAAAAAACCTTGTTTCATTATTGTACACTGCAGTTACACCTCCTTTCAAACTTCTCTGTACTTTGCTCCATTCATTTTCCCTTCTATCCTGACAAGTGCCCCAGTCCCTGCTGATGAGAAACATCCCCATAACATGATGCTGCCACCACCATGCTTCACAGTTGGGATGGTGTTATTTGTGTGATGCGCTGTGCTGGGTTTGTGCCAAACATAACGCTTTGCATTTAGGCCAAAAAGTTCCAATTTAAATTTCGCCAGACCACAAAACTTTTTGCCACATGGCTACAGAATCTCTTGCGTGTTTATTTGCATACTTCAAAACTCGATTCAACGTGGGCTTTCCTGAGTAATGGCTTCCTTCTTGCCACCCTACCATGCAGGCCAGATTTGTGGAGTGCTTGGGATATTGTTGTCACATGCACACTTCGACTAGTCATGGCCATAAAAGCCTGTAGCTCTTGCAAAGTTGCGATTAGCCTCTTTGTAGCCTCTCTGATCAGTCTCCTTTTTGCTCGGTCATCCAGTTTGGCGGGACAGCCTGATTTAGGCAGGGTCTTGGTGGTGCCATACACCTTCCACTTCTTAATAATCGTCTTGACTGTGCTCCAATGGATATTCAAGGCCTTTGATATTTTTTATACCCATCCCCTGATCTGCGCCTTTCAAAAACTTTGTCCCAGAGTTCTTCTGAAAGCGCTTTGGTGCTCATGGTTGAGTCATTGCTTTGAAATGCACTACCCAGCAGAGGGAACCTACAGGAACTGCTAAATTTATCCTGAAATCATGTGAATCACTACAATTTAACACAGGTAGAGGCCACTTAACTTGGTGTGTGATTTTGAAGGTGATTGGTTACACCTGAGCTAATTTAAGACTGGTATTACAAAGGGGGGTGGGGGTGGGGGGTGGACACCTATCCAACCAAGCTATTTCAGTTTTGATTTTTAATTAATTTTCTACAAATTTCTAGAATATTTTTTCACTTTGAAGTTGTGGGGTAGGATGTGTAGAAAAAAAAAGAAAAAAAAATCCAGGGTATAAGTCAACAAAAGTTGAAAAGGGGGTGTAGACTCTATAGGCACTGTATAATATATATATATATATATATATAATATATATATATATATATATATATATATATATATATATATATAACAATATATTCGAAATGTTAGTTTTAAAGTGTAATACATATGGTAATACATTATACAGTATATCCATAATATACATAGCGGATTTCAGTGGCCGGGAGTGGAGTAATGGTGCACCAGTCAACCATATCAGGAGCTCTGCATAACACTGGCCTGTATGGGAGGGTGGCAAGAAAGAAGCCGTTACTCAAAAAGTACCATCTGAAAGCACGTCTGGACTTTGCCAGAAAGCATGAGAGTGACCCAGCTGCGATGTGGGAAAAGGTTTTGTGGTCAGATGAGACCAAGATAGAGCTTTTTGGCCAAAACTCAAAGCGCTATGTGTGGCGCAAACCTAACACTGCCCATGCCTCAAGACACACCATCCCTACAGTGAAGTATGGTGGTGGCAGCATCATGCTGTGGGGATGCTTCTCATCAGCAGGGACTGGGCATCTTGTTACAATTGAAGGAAGAATGGATGGAGAAAAATACAGGAAAATACTGCAAGAAAATCTGCTTCAGTCCACTAAAAAACTGAACCTTGGGAGGAAATTCACCTTTCAGCAGGACAATGATCCCAAGCACAAGGCCAAAGCAACATTGGAGTGGCTAAAAAACAAAAAGGTGAATGTCCTACAGTGGCCCAGTCAAAGTCCTGATCTCAATCCCATTGAGAATCTGTGGCACTATTTGAAAATTGCGGTCCACAAGCGTCGTCCAACCAACCTGAACAACTTTGAGCAAATCTGCCAAGAAGAATGGGCCAAAATCACTCCGACACTGTGTGCAAAGCTGGTACATACTTACCCCAAAAGACTTAAAGCTGTTATTGCAGCGAAAGGTGGCTCTAACAAATATTAATGTGTGGGGGTTGAATACTTATGCAAGCAAGATATTTCAGTTTTTTATTTTTCTTAAAAGTATTTACCAACTTAAAACCAATGTCACCTTACAATAATTGATTCTGAGTTTCAGTGTTTTAAAAAAAAATATCGAACAGAACGAAATTTCAAGGTACCATTTGTAATTCACTAATATCAGAGAATTGGTCAGGGGTCTGAATACTTTGGCAAGGCACTGTATGAACAGCACATGCAAAAAAGATTCAATAAGAAACTGCTAATAATCTGTAAAAGCACATTACACCATAGCTGTGTACTGCACAGCACTAATGGTGTCATCTGTTTTTATTTTTAAATCTGTTTCCATAGTTCTGGTATAAGAATTGAAAAGAAAGCTCACCTGGTGTTACAGCAGTTGAGTAATAATTATCAGCCGCAGATCCTTTTTGAAAAGAAATAATGAGTTCTATATTTTTAAAAGCACATTAGAAAAGACCACTAGCACGATGTCAAGCACAGTCTCAGTCTGTGCAATAGTTGCCTCAGGCTGTCAATCCCTACATACACGCCTGCAGCACCAATATTAAAAACTTTATTATTACAAAAATCCACAATTTAAAGAGAGAAATGCTTGAAGAATTAATATAGAAGCACTCTCTATATACACACATTTTAAACATGTTGATGCTGAAGTCTACTTTGTGTAAAGAGGCATACATAACCTCACGGGATATTCCAACAAATATCTCAATACAATCTCTCACATATCTGATGCTAAATGACAGATGAAATACCTCAATACAACTGATATTATCCCACATATCTGATGCTAAGTAATGGATGTATTGCTCCTTGTTGTTGTAATTCTGCCCTCAGAAGCTAAAATGATTTCAGTATAGTTTTACAGGAGAATGTCCTTAACCCTTGAGACATTGAAAGAGGTGAGAGTGTGTTCAGAACAGATGCAGGGGGGACAGTCTCTGGACAGTGCATTTGATCAATAAACCTGGACACCATTGTCCGATTCTGATAACTTGAGCTGAAGAAGGTACTTAGCAAAATGTCATCAATATTAGACAAGTTTACAGCATTCATGTAAGATACAGGCAGACAGCTTCTCAATCATGTGTCTTAGATTTAAGCTAAACCATGTAAGTGTGACAGACAGAAAGACAGACAGACAGACAGACTCACCTGGCAGTTCGGTAATTAGAGAATTATTGGGAGCAGCTTCAGACTCTGGTGAAAAAGAAATATATAGTTAATGTACATTTTAACTAAATATTATATATTAACTAAATAAAGTATTCATCCAATAGCCTGAAATGTAGTGACTGTCAGTTTGTAACTTTGTGTTTGCTGATAGCTGTAAAATGCAGACAGAAAGTCAGACAGACTACCTCTGGACAAGCGATTCAACAGAGGTATGTTGTTACCATGTAAGTGTGACAGACAGACAGACCTGTGAGGGTGCTAAGTAGTGAGGACAGAGGTCTTTGGACAGGCTGGCCTTAAAGTTCTTTCCCCAGGTCGGGAAGTCGGTCAGCGTAGAAGGCGGCGAGACTCTGTTGCAAGAACGTATTGACCCGGAAGGGAAACGATGTAGCAGCAGCAGATTGTAAAGGCAACTGCAGTCTTTTACCAAGGGGTCATGAGTGACAGCATAAAAGGGGGACGGAGACTCGTAATCTGTTCCTTCGCTTTGGTTACGAAATATAACCCGGAGGGACCCGTGCAGTAATTGTGAGAATATCATGAGTGTTTGTTTGTACTGTCTGTTACTTGTGTTTTCATAGATGGCAAACACATTCCGGAGCTGTCACTAAGGGCCAGCATAAAACCCGGAACAGCACTGCACTATTGTCACTCATTAAACTTATCACCCACCACGAGCACTACAGCACGCTCCCAGGATTGGTGACTGTGTTTGTATATTGTGGGAGAGATACCTGTGTTTATTGTTTGGGACTGCAAACCCATTATTATTTACCCCGTGTATTACACATTGCTGTGTATTGCCGTGGGTCATTGTTTTGGTCGCCAGACTTGGATTATAAAATAAAGAAAGCACTTTTCCATACCGGATTATAATCACTGTCTGTTTTATTCCTGCACTGCATCACCTCTGCACCTGTACACAATAAATCACTTTGCCACAATAAACTACACAAAGTATTCACCCAACAGCCTGAAAGTGTCTGTCAGTTTGTAACTTTGTATTTGCTGATAGTTGTAAAATACACAGACAGACAGACCATCTCTCAATCATGTGTCTTAGATTTAAGCTAAAGAAGGTTCTTAGCAAAATTTTACCACAATTGGACCAGCCATTCAACAGATCGATGTTGCTACCATGTAAATGCCACAGACAGACAGACAGACAGACAGACAGACTCACCTGGCAGTTTGGTAAGTAGAGTATTATTGGGAGCAGTTACAGACTCTGGTGAAAAAGAAATATATAGTTAATATACATGTTTTAAATATATAAACTACACACAGTATTCATCCAATAGCCTGAAATGTAATTTCAGTTTTTTTAAATGTTTTCATCTTTGTTAATACAATTGAGATTTGCAACATCAATGTGTAATCGTTGTTACATTAATAACTTCAGCTGGCGTGTACTGCCTTGTTGTGTAGAGGCTGTGCAAATGTGCTGTCTGGTTACACCTGGTCCTGAGCCAGAGTCTATTTATTTATTTATTTATTTATTTAAATAAAAAACACTTTTTAAAAAACTTTTGTTAATAGGCGTAGATTAAAGGGTATATAAGGGCCTTTTTATTGTATTGTGTTGCTACAACTGTTTACGTATGGCATGTGTATTGATTTTGTTTTTTTTTTTACATTTTGACCGCTTTTTTTTAAACTTTTAGATTACATTCCTTGCCTCAAGATGGCTTCCCAAATACCCGCATGGACCTCTCAGAACTACATTTCTCATCATCCTCCTCCTCACATATGTAACCTAACGTTTTCCTCACTAAAGAAAAGGATGCAAGTCATTTTTTTAAAAAACGCAACCCAGGTAAGCAACGTAAATAACAGTGCTATTACCTGGTGAAGTGCTAAATTACCGTGCACATTTTGTATTGCTTCGGTAAACGTTCAGATTGGTGTAGCCCCCAGTATTTGCGAGGTTCACATTACGCGCAACCCAACGAGTAAACTGGCTAACATGAGGGCCGCTGTAAAACACGTCTTGACAACCTCAAGTCTTACATGAACACACTCCTCCACAAAATCAGAAACACAAACAAAAATACAACTCGCCTGCTTTTTCAGTTGATTGATAGCTATCATCGGAGTTGGCATTTTTTAAAATAAAAAATAGAAGCGCGTAGCTTATTGTTGTCGATTTTGATATAAATAACATTATTTGTTACTATCACTTCTATGAGAAATTTGACCCATCAAAATAAGCAGCTTTTACTACAGCTGGTAGCTGTCAAGTGGCAGCTAGGCAACCCATCTGTAAAAGAAACTATCAGCCCCAACGTCACAGAAGAAGACATGCTGCCGGCCAGACGCTGATCACGGAGTTCAGCCAACTGCTGCATTTTAATTAAACGGTTGTAATTATCTTGGTAACTGTGAGTTTGGTCATATGCACACAATAATACCGAAGGGATGTCATTTGTTCTAACAATATAACGTATTTATTTATTTATTTATTAATTATCGTTGCCAAGGGTGTCTCGTTCAAATTAAGCGGCGTTGCCAGCCTTCAATTTGCCAGACTGCTTGCAAATCCACTCAGTGTTATTGCAGACCTTTTTTGACAGTTTGGTAAATGGGACACTTGTACCCCATTACTCGTAAAAACGATTCTAGATTTTAAATAAATGAGGTTTACATAATTAATGTCACGTTTACGTAAGAGGTGAAAGGACTAAGGAAATTATTTTTCAGTACCGAATCCATTATACATGTTCAGAAATGTTGGCATATGATGTCTTCAGCGATTTGTACAGCTGTTGTGAAATGTGTTGGCCACTTTTGATGTGATTTGCATTTCAGAAATATTCTAAAATAGCAGAGAGCTATAGATTCAATGTGTGATAAAAACTTATCAAAGCCATAAACATTTGTTTTTTATTTGTGTCTGCTTACAGCGAGGTTGGTTGTTCAGTATGACATCACAGTTGCAATCAAATGGCAACACCTTTACACGCAGTTGACACGTGTATCACAATGTGGTAGCATGTGGTGATACAACGCGGGCAGGCCAGACTTGGTGCCATCACAACAAAACTTAGTTAAAATGAAAGTTTGTAAGTGGTACAAAAATTTGAATTTACGTCGACGGGATGTCTCGACTCTCCAAATGTGTGTGTGTGTATATATATACACACACAGTGCCTATACAGTCTACACCCCCTTTTCACCTTTTGTTGGTGTATATATATATAAACACTATTCGTGATAAGCCAGTCGCCTCGAAGCGCTTTACAGATTAAAGCAACACAAATCAGTGGCATACAAAATAAGATGATAAAAATAACCACTTAAATTACACACTGTAAAATAGTTACAAAAATGAATTTTGATTACTTTAAAAAGCAGTGGTCAAAATAAGTACATGAGGTATAAAATATGATGACAAACGCTTCATTTCGAAATCAAATTAAATGAACGCTCTGCCACCAAATAACGTCTGAGCCTTAGAAAAAACCATCGGGCACGAATCCAGCGCTTTCTGGGGCACTCGCACAATGTATTCTGTGTGAGGCGCGGACTTCCTGACGATAGTATTGATAGACTTCTCAGCTGCTTGATTCAACTAATATCTAATCGCTCTTACTTTAAATTACCAATGCGGGCATTTAAATCGAATCCCGGAAAAAAAGCTTTCATCCAATATTAGAGGAAATGTAGTCTTCTTCCCATTCATTTATATGCAACCGATGACTAGAAAAACTACAAGTCCCTCCGCGACAGCGGGCTCTTGCGCCTGCTCACTAATGCGTTGCTGAATCTTGACGTTGTTGTTGACGCCATGTTGACTGTAAGAGGGGAAATAAACGGAAGTGTTGAAGACTGGTTTCAGTTTAAATCCGTCCTCATCGGTCTTTGTTTCACATCCTGCAGCCCAGAGAACCATAGCTAGCAAATCTACAGCGTTTGAATATCAGCGAGATTTCAGTAGTAGGAGAAGGAGGACTATATAAGGCCGGAAAAAAAATAATAAAACCTAAAGTCTTTCTTCAGAACAGAACTCTCCCTGGAGAGAAGTTTGAAGAAAGCCACGGGAGGCTCGATAAGATCACGTCGTTCTCATTTTTTTCGTCGCCTTTGTTCAGGTTGTTACTATCTTTGCATCATGGCGTGTGGTGCTACTTTAAAAAGGACTATGGATTTCGACCCTCTCATGAGCCAGGCGTCCCCGAAAAGGAGGCGATGCGCCCCAATGTCGACCCCGTCAGCTTCCACTTCTTCCCCGCAAAAATACCTGCGTATGGAGCCGTCTCCGTTCGGAGAGGTGTCGTCCAGACTCACAACAGGTGTGTAACCCTAAGAGTTTGTTAAACAAACAAAATACAGTTTAAATAAAATAGTCAAGGGAAAGTCTTAAGAGAAACAACAAAAGGTCATTTCGATGGTCTCTTTCCTTGTTGTCTTGGGTGCAGTCGGGGCGTTTTCCGCTCCATGCAGTTGAACCCTCAGCTATACGGAGGTTTCACTGTTAAAGTCTCTTTGGAGAACAGTCCGTGTTTAACACGGGGCAGAGGTGTCCAGCCGAAGGCCTAGTGTGGCCTGAATTCAGACAGGATGTCCAGTTAGTTTGTCTTTCAGACTTGGTCTACGCGATGCTTAAGAGCATTGTTAATGGATATTAAAGATAAATGATTTATAAATAAATGCGTTCGTTCAGCAATTTAGGAATAATAAACGCTTTGGGCGTATGCATTTTTTTAAACACACACACACACACACAGATAGATCTTGTAAAATAGTGTAACACTGTTTGTAAACTCAAGTGCCGGTAAATGGGTTGGCGTCTCTGTTCAAAGTACGGTAGTGTGTTCATGATGTCTCAACATGGCCACCCGGTACAAACCTGACGCTTCAGTGTGGGAAATATGGCTGAAGAGGACCTTGCAGAGAGAGGCTTTGACTGGGGGAGGGGGGTTAGGAGTAGATCCAATTTGAATTGTCCCTCTGCGTAGCTAATTGAGTTTTTTTTTAAATGTCTCATGCTTGCGAACATCCAACTTAATCTTTAACCACTTGCCCGTATGTTTCATTTGAGTTTTTGGATTAACATTGTGTGAAGTGTGAATTTTAAAGTTGACAATCTCTTGCGTTAAGCTTGATTTGAAACTTCCTGGTATGTATACTCGGTTGCCTTCGGCGATTGCTGCAGCAAACTATTTTTTAAAAAACTAAATAAATACCGGTACAGTTTTGATAGGCTGTTTCAAAACAAACAACATACACAATCTGTGACACAGATATTTTCAAGCGACTAAAATGGTGTTTGTAGCATTTAAAATGGAGGTTTGCATTGTTGTATTTGGGGGTTGGGTGTCGAAATGAGCTCGGATCATGTATCTAAGTCGCCAGTTGGTTGCTCACGTTCCTCGTGTCTGATTTGATTCAGTCGTTTCAGTACAGCAGAGTGTAAATATAAAATACTTGTGTAATACCAGCTCGAATATGGATCACACTGTTGGCCATTGTCAAGTTTGTCACTTGGTAAGTTATGTGCGATCGACGCAGTATTTAAGTACTGTGTTTAATCGCGGCTTTGGTTAAGATTTCCATTCAATTTGTTTCTTATTATGTTTGCTTGTTATTATAACATCTTGGCATTGCCTTATTTGTATGTCATGTTTTGGTCACACGTGAACTACTGAGTTCTTGGCCTGCTCAACCCTGCTTTTTTCAGCGTTTACTGGAGTGGAACATGTAATTCAGTGTGTAATTTGGTTACACCTACCAAAGTTGATTTTTATTCACAAAACCTAGCCAGGAGGAGCTGAAGCTGAAGACTTGCCAACACTTTAGACTATTTTTAATCATTTTTCCGTGAACAATGCACCATTCTATTCTATCAGGTGTGAAGAGTACAGTGTGAATATAAACACATGGAGGTATTTAAAAAAATTACTTTAAAAATAGGACCATGTTCATCCTAACATTTTGTAGGTTACATTTTTTAGTGATCTTAATACTACTGTTGTGTGGCTGATTGCGGTAGTTTGCAAGGGGCTTGTGAAGGAGGAAATATTTAATATTTAGTTGAGCTCTTCAGGGGAATGAGGACTTTTCGAATGTCAGTGCACAATGTCTGTGTACGTGCTTCCTTTTTATACCTCATGCACATTAACCCTCCTGTTAGGTTTCGGGTCTATTTGACCATAATAGCTTAAACGCTATTTTTCTTAATTTTCTGTATAATATTTTATGACTTTTCCTAAGTTGGGGTCATGAACTTATCCACAGAAAACAGAACCTTTGAGGTGTTTTTTTTTTTTTTGAACAGGTCATGTATACAAATAAGATGCTTCGGTTCACTGTGACCCATGGCATTTATCTATGTAAATTTGTGTGCAGGAATGAAACAAACTTAACATAACGATGTATCTAAATTCTGAACATAATAGGAGGGCTAATATTTACACATTATTTGTTTTTGTCACAGTCAAGTGCGTGTCAAAGGTAACTTGTACCTCCTGTGCTTTTTCTAGTATCACAATTAACCAGTTTATTTTTACTTAAAACACAAATGCACCATTGAGTAGAGACCAGCTTTGTCTAAAACTCCCATCCTTCTCTTTCAGAACAAATCCTCTACAACATAAAACAGGAGTATAAGCGCATGCAGAAGAGGAGGCACTTGGAGAGCAGCTTCCAGCAGACAGACGCTTGCTGTTCCACTGATGCACAGCCTCCTGCCTCCGTTCTCGGTGGATCCACTCTGCCAGGTAAATCAACAAAACGGCAGGCATTTCTACATGAGATGGTTTGGTTTATGACTATCTAGTCACAGTGTGTTGGTGGCTGTAGTGGTTTCTTTATGCACTTTGACTAAAGGAATCAAAAGGTAAGCGGATGTCCTGCAAGAGATTCAGAAAACCTTTAGGGAAGAAATGTCAATTTGTTTAGTTGCAATATATCTTGGTGTAATATCCACTCTGACCCTGTTCTGCTAATGGGTTGAGATAAATCACTTATTTTAGGCACTGCATACTACTGTGCTGCTCTTTGTGTCACTAAACTAAGTGAATTATTGTGTGCTTTGTCATATCCATTTCAGAATGTATGCCAGGGAGTCTTTAAAATGTTGACCTACAGTAAACTTGATTGAAAAAAACTGTTTAACTCTAAATGGCGAACTAGTGGGTTTGGAATGGCATAAGCATCCTACTATCTGAATATAGACTGTCTAAATGTCACACTTGCATTAACACCTGTCAAAGAAATGTAAACTTTAAAGGACATGGTTGTTGATACTCAGTACTGCAAATGGAAGCTGACATTGTGCATTTTGGTGGTACTTTTTTTTTTTTTTTCCTGAATGTTTAAACTAGGGATGCACCAAATCCAGGTTTTTGGGGTTCGGCCAAATACTGACTCTAAAAAACAGTCAAGAAAATTGAAGGAAACTGTTGAACGAAAAACAGACTGGCAGCTACTAACAAGGGACGCACACAATCTATAATTTTTAGCCTTTTAGTTCATAGTATTTTTATTACTGAATGGAAATATATCCCTGAATAAGATTTCAGTTTGAAACTTACACAGTTTACCGCTAGCCCCCTCCCCCCACAATAGAAATATCAAAATACAGAACCATTTACTTTACCTTTACAAGAAAGTAGAGATGCATCTTTGCTTAACCCTCTATTGTCTTTAATGACATTTCAACCTGTTGCTTAGCTGATCCGAGATTGACAGCGATGAGGAATAAACTACTGTGAGTGACCTGAATCTCCCTGTGAAATAAAACCCATGTTGATTTAATGCACTGTGTGTGTAACACATCTAATGGGCTACGAAATAGTTTAAAAAATATTAATAAAACACAGCAGTTCCTAAATGGTTCAACTTGTATTTGCACATTACAATAACATAATTTACTAAAGCATATTGTTCTACAGTGTCTTGCACATCTGACAGTTGTAAAGTTATAAAAATATATTTCTGTGCACTGATTTATTATATATTTTTTTCTCAGTAAGATATCTAGAACATGTTTGACAGATAAAGCATAGAAGTCTACAACAATTTGCCATAACTATATATTACAGGTTTACTGCATAACTTTACTCCATGAAAAGTGTGGTATGGGGGTACGTTTCTATTCAGCAGTTGTGTGTGTTCAGTGCGTTTGACACCAGTAACGGTATTGAGAGCTGCGACAGAGTTCATCAAACGTGTTCTTGTTATTGAATTTAAAAGTTGCATTCAATACTGGATTCGTGCCTCTTATTTAACGAACTGTAAGAAGGGATGTATTAAAATGGATATGTGTCTGGACGGATATAGGATTAGGATTCGGTTCACCGAATCCTAAGTATTAAATACAAAACAAAAATATGTACTCGCCAAAATATTTATTGAAATGTTCATAATTAAATGCCCTCTTCAAACAAAATGCTTGTAATTAAAGTTGGCAGTGGAGATAGAACTATAGACATACTCAGCATATTTTCAGATAGTATGTTTTTAGAGTAGTTACTTTTTTGTAAATGAAACAAACTTAAATACTTCTGGAAAAGGGAGTTACCAGGGATAAAATAGCACAATATTTTGGAACTGGAAAGAGCACTGTGACTGATATTAAAAGGTCTGCCTTGGAGGTTAAAACATTTGCAATCCACTACATAACCCTTCCAAACATTACCACAAGTACTATTTTTAAATGCCAATCTAACACACAATCAAGTAATATATTAAGTAAGTAATACAATGTTTGCCACCTTGTGCAGTTCATTCTATATGGTCAAGTATTCCTAATGTATTCACACAACTTTACATTAAACTGTTAGAGATGCCTGGCTCTCAGAGGTCCTTTACTTTAGTGCAGTAGTTCCAATATAGAAACAAATTGTACTAAACATAAAAGGCCATTCGGTTCAAAGTCACACAGAACAATTTCAAGTGAAAAAACCTTCCACTGAGGGAATATTTGGGGAATGGGGCCCACGAGTCTGTGGTCATTGCAACTTTTTCTCCCTTTTGAAAGTTTTGTATGAACAGCTGCAGCACACAGCCTCGCTGCATCGGCACAGTATGGCTCAACAAATTTCATCACATCTTGAAATCCATCACCTTCTACAAAGCGGTCTGGAAATTCAGTGGCCGTTTGTTTTAAACAGTTATACCCCTGTTCTAACTTTGCTTCACCTTGTTCCATTGTTTAGAGATGCCATTTTATTAAATATAATAAACGTCAGAAAAAAAGCTTGTCTAACTATCTTACCAAGTGGACTGGGTACCATACCACACCCAGTACAGCATGAACACAGAAGGCATCAGTGAAGCGCCAGATCGACTGAGAATAAAACCTGCCCCGGTGTCAATCTTTCTGTTGCACCAATTAGAAAAGCTACTTGGAGACAATTGCCAAACCCCTTCCTTTTTATAATATCCGCCCTCACTGTGGCACCAGAGCAGTCGGATACACAACACTGACTGTGATAAATTACTAAAATCAATGCATTAAATATGCATTTGGTGAAATTTGTCACCTGATCGGTTGTATGTGTAGCATATTAGCAGTCGTGTCGCTCCAGCACAGAACAAGTGAGTGATTTCACTGTCTAAAGTAGAGCGGCCCAGCTGCCTGCTCAACTCAATAATACTGTTCTTTAAAAATTTAAACGTAGGTAAAACACTGAACTGATTAAATTAACACTGAAGATTTAAACTCCAGAAATTAAACTTCTCTAGTAAATACTAGACATTTTTAAAAGAAGCAACAGACTACAGTAACCACTGCCCGTGTGCGCTCAACGATGCTCGTTCACTGCCAGCAGCCAGCTGGGGGCTTATTAACCGCCCAACAAAGGAGACGCACACCAGTACGACTGTGGTGTTATTTGAAAGGAGATTTAACATTGTTAATTCGATTAAGTTGCAAAATACTACAACGTGGTTTTAAAAAAAAAAAAAAAAAAAAAAAAATCCCTGTCCTCCATTCCAGGATTATTCACGTACCCAGTTTGAAAACTGCTGATCTAGAGGGTAAATGAAGGCGTCTGTCTTTTGTAAAAATGCCTTTTTGACCTTGGTGTTGTCATGGTGATCTACTTTTTCATATTTGCTGATGAGTCTAATGTTAAATTATTTGTGGTGGGCGATGAATATCACCAACGTGCATGTTTTTCCCTTTAGGCACATCATCAGGGCCATTATCACCAGCTAAAAAAGAACAGCCTTTATTTACTCTAAGACAAGTTGGAATGATTTGTGAACGATTATTAAAAGAGCGAGAAGAGAAAGTTCGAGAGGAGTATGAAGAGATTTTGACAACAAAACTGGCAGGTATGCAGCTTTTTACTGTGTTTCATTTTGGTAACAAGACAAGTCTGAATTTCAGAGCAAACACCTGCCACAACTAAGGTCTGGAGAACACACAACTGCTCTAATGTATGTGAGTAGAGTGGTGTCCATATCTATCTGTATGTAACATTATCCTGTGTGCTGAACTACATTAAAATGAAACTAGGTAACAGAAATTGGAAGACTGTTGGCACCAAACAAACCCTGCTGTTCATCATTCAAATGAAAGTAGCTTCATTTTTAAACTAATACTTGTGTGTTTGGATTGATACATCTATCATTCTGTGTATTGGCCAACAATACAACTGTACTGTTTGTTTTAACCAGTTATATTACATATACAGGGCATGGAGAGAGCCACCTGGTAAAAATTGATCAGAATCCTAGGTGTGATTGAGTACAGTAATATAGTGCTATATGGATATAACCAGTTTACTTGAGCAGAGTATTTAATCAAATCTGAAAACTACAGACAAAGTGAATGTGTAAAAGTACTGTTTTAACATTCCTACCACAGTGATTTTTTTTTTAGCTTTAAATACTTGCCAGATTCCTATGCAGAGTCTTATTCAATTGCTATATCTTTTTAGAGCAATATGATGCATTTGTGAAATTTACACATGACCAGCTAATGCGGCGGTTTGGTGAACAACCTGCTAGTTGTAAGTATTTGTTAATTTCTTATGTTTGTGTGTTTACCTTGTGACCTTGACTTTCATTCATAATTTTGTAAATCTCCTTGCACACTGGAAATAGAAATGCTGTTGTCTTTTTAAAATGTTCCAATAGTTACTCTTATTTTTGTATTGTCCCCAATATTAAGAGTGCTCGTTTTTCAAATTGAATTGTTTCCCTGTCTAAGGCACCGTGATTCAGTATCCCAATGCACAACTGAATCGGCACTGATTGTTAAACTACATAACTTGCCTATCTGCCACAGAGATGAGCTGTACTAGCATAGGTGTCGGTCTTGCAGTTCTTCTTGAAAGGAAGTTCTTAAGGCCTCTCCAGTACGTTGCACATTGCGTTTTTCTGATATTTTACATCTATTTGGTTTTATTTTTCAGCAGTTTAGTCTTTGTAATGTTGTAGTGATTAGTGATCATCCTAGTTTTATATTGCAATATAATTCCAAACTGTCCAGTTAGTGTTCTGTAGTAATTGGAGCTGCCTCTTAATGTTTTGAATGGAATGTTTGGTTTGTGTTTTTTAACTTGATTTACAGTTTTTCGTCTCTTCTCCCTCACAGATGTCTCCTGAGAGAGAACCTGCTTGTATTCTCCAGTACTCTTGGTTGCTGCAACCTTGGCTTTGTTTGTTCAGACTCTCAGCAGTGCCATGTTTCCCCTGTAGGCACACGCAGGCTGTTTCAAGCTTTTGTCATCGGTAACCACTTTTTCTTCAGCAACTGGTTTTGGAGTGCTCCCTGATGTTAAAATGTGTATATGGACCTCTGCTACTATTACTCTACCAGTGGCCTCCTATGTTTCATTTGCTGTATAAAGATTGATTAGGCTTTTTTCTGATTTTTTTTTTTTTTTTTCCTTTTCCTTTATAAAAACAGTGACCGTCATTCTCGTAATCTATTGTGATTGATGATGCCAGTGTAGAATGCCATGTCATTTTGCATATCAAATTTATATATTTAGACCAGGGAAGGGATGGGGATTGGAAGACACACATTACATTTTGTGTTTCAGGTGCCTGATCTTTTTTTGGACTTGAAGGATAAAGGACGACATTTCTGTGTCCCAGGACATTTATGGGGTTCATGATCGGTTAACTGATTTTGGTTTTATTTTTTTTTTATTTATTGTAGCATACTGCATTTTGTTTCACTACCCAGCAATTGTTTTACTACACATGTAGCATAATGGACTTTAGTTGAAATAAAATGTTTACATCTGATTGTGTTCTAAAATATTTGGGCTCAAGTCTTGTTTTGGGTTTTTTACACCTACACAAAATAAATGTATTGGTTATATAGATGTGTTGCTGCATGGGGAGGGGAAGGTGGCGTGTAAAGTCAAGCCATTGGGTTAAGACGTCACTGAAATGACAGTTGCAGGCCTCCCAGACCAAGATCTTGAGCCAATCCCGAAGACTGGCTGCTGTCAGAGGCTTGCTGTGCAGATTTGATTTATCAGCACAGTTCAGCTGTAGTGCTGTCTGTAAAATGGCATGATCTTGTGATGCACTGTTCAAAGACGTTTCCAAAAATGTACAATATTGGCCTGTTTCGTCATTTGCATACACAGTTCAGTCTTCCACCTTGAAACCTGCTGCTGACGACCTTTTTTAGCATAAGTTATGCAGCGTCATAATCTGGGGTATGTGGATGTGCCTTGTCACACATACATGTGTTTTAGATTTTGTCAGTAATGCTCTGATTAGTGTATCTGGAGTAATTAAACTACAGTAATATCAGTGTTTTGAATAGATTTATTTTGGGGGGGGGGGGGGGAGCCTTAGCTTTGTTTAAAACTAAAATGTTCCTAATAAAATTGCCCGCATTGCTTTTGAAGTCTGCTTCCTTTGTCTGAATACATTTGTTGGTTCAGTAAATTTTCCTTCTGTCACCAGCATGCAGTTTATTGTAGTGCCACTCATTTAAAAGTGGTATGTTTGGTTGACCGGTCAATTCGAAACTGATGATCTGCTCTATTAATAACGGAGATAATGAATTCTGTCTCCTGCTGTCACTAATATAACACTATGTAACACAATTTTTGTTCCTGGGTAGTAAGTGTTATTTCCTAATTGCTTATGCCTCAAAAGTATAGAAAATGGCTATTATTCTCCACAAACTTTGCTTTTGTGACCAGGACAGTGATATTTCAACATATCGCTATTTCTAATGGGAAAATGGCCAAATGCGTGTCTTTTCGTTCACATAGTCAGAAAAAAACAACATATGAATCCAAATTAACATGTATTTATACTAAAGTAATACAAAAATGACTACAAAAGATTTAGAAGCGAGTAGTTTTTCGAGTATTTACAGTATAATTGTAAATCCACTCATGTTGTTTTTTTCTGTCTATGTGAACGAAAAGACACATTTGCCCATTTTCCCATTAGAAATAGTGATATGTTGAAATATCACTGTCCTGGTCACAAAAGCAAAGTTTGTGGGGAATAATAGCCATTTTCTATACTTTTGAGGCATAAGCAATTAGGAAATAACACTTACTACCCAGGAACAAAATTTTTTTTTTTTTTTTGTTACACAATGTAATCAATGTATCACTTCTCACATATTTTGTTCTTACTTCATGTAAGCACCATTGTTATACCCAAAAAATAAATAAAAAAATAAATGACTTGAGCCTACAATAATAATTTTCATCCTATTTCCAATCTCTCTTTTGTAGGGGAAGATACTTGAGCGAATTATTGCCAGACAGCTACTTTTGTATCTCATTGTCATGGCAAAATTCCACTCTTGCTTTAGAACCTTTCATAGCATTGAAACTGTGCTGGTTAGGGTTGTCGGCGATCTTCTCAGTGTGGAGGACAGTGCTTCATCAGTGCTTGTTCTTCTAGACATTATGGCTGCGTTTGCTACTACTGACCATTGGATTCTTTTGGAAGCCTGGGCTATGCGAGTGGTTCTGCTCATACCTGTCAGGGCCACATCAGTACATGTCCTATGTTGGTTCTAATTTTACCGCTCAAGTAGTTCATGGCCCTCTCCTTTTTAATATAATGCTGTTATTGGGAGATCCTACACGGCAGCATGGGCTACATTTTACTCGCCCACATTTTACTAAAAAATTAATTCTAGTGCTAGAGCAGTTCTATCTGCATGTCTGGCTGATGTAATAGCATGGATGTCAAGTCATTTCTTGAAATTAAATGCTAACGAAACTGAGTTGCTGGTAGTTGAGCTAAACCCCAGCTTTACAGTCTCCTTGGGTTTTCTTGTTCTTTCAGTGATTGTTCCGTTAATGCTTCTGTGGTGGTCCAAGGGTTAGGTGTTCAGTTAGACTCTAAGTTAATGTTTGATACACACATCTCTACAGGGGTGAAGGCAGGGTTCTTCCACCTAAAGAACATTTCTAGAATTTGTCCTTTCCTGTCTCACAGGAATGCTCTGATTCTGATTCCGGTGTTTCCACTTCTGTATAACTATACCCCATACTTTTACTTTTTCACTGGATCTACGTGAACATATGGTGTCCTATTTGTCAATTGAAATTTGACAATTGGGGGGGGGGATATATTGTATGTCTGACATGTGTGCAACCAAGACATCTCTACAAGGTCCTGACAGATTAAATTTTTTTAATCATAAAAGTGAATACCCAGTACCGAGTGTACACTGATAGCAAGTCCTTTAGGCGCCTGTATTTCACCAAGCATATCAAAGAGCATTTTGGGATATTGGAGGATACACAAAAAATGTAGTTTGGTATTACAGCGTCCACACTGATAAACGGCACTAGCTGATGTGATCTAATTTAGAACTGGACTCGAGACTACCCCCTGACGTGAAATAAAACTAAAAACAACTCTGCAAGATTAATGATTGAACTGTGCAGATCAGTGGAATGACCCTGTGCACTTCACATTGTACTACGAAAATAAGTAGTTATGTCAGTATAAATTTGCTTAAACAAATGCATTAAAAATTAGAGATACAAGAAGCAATCCTGAATAACTGGCACAACAGTGAAGAAACTAAACAAACCCCAATACAGCCTGCTGCACAAACACCTCCCTGCAGGGAATAATCCACACAGACCCCTTTAGGCCATTTCAACACACTGCTGTCAAGAGGAGCACGAAGCCACAGAACTGTGCCAAAAGCTCATCAACGCACAGCACCTACTGTTCTGGGAAGAGAATGCTTGTCAGCTTCATGAATGTGAATGCGTCTTTTCAACAGTGTGTTCAGAATGGGAAGTGCTTGTGAAAAGCACATTAACTGCCACGTGTAGAGTAGTCCATGCAAGCAAGCAGCCAGTAAACAGAACCCTGCTCTAAGTGTCGAGGGGAAGTGTGGAAGGTAATGATAATGAGGCTCCTGCCACGTACTGAAAATCTGGCTTCCTCAGACCCACTTCACTCCATTAAGCCTCCATTTGACACAAAATAAAAAACATTCTCTTGCATGTTGATAGGTAGGGTTAGAGTTCTCTTGGATGCTGATGGGCAGGTCCAGTAAAAATTGTGGTGTATGGATTATGAGAGGTGCCCTGAATAGGTTCTCTAAAAAAGATTTTGCTTACCAACAGATTTTTTTTTTTTTTGGGGGGGAGGTTTTAACCACATAATTAAAAATAAAATAATAATAATTTCCAGAAAATTGTTTGAGATGGCAATATGAAGCACAATTACCTGCCTGTGAAATTGTGGAATATCAAGCCTTTCCAGCACACGGCCTCAAAGTAATGAGCTCAGAGGAATGACAGGTGTAAATAGAGAGCGTGACGCAGCCCAGCCGTACCTACAGCATATCCAGAATAGTGAACCCCTTACTACTCCAAATGATACAGCCCAGTCATACCTACAGTATATCCAGAATAGCGAACCCATTGCTATTCCAAACCCAAGGAAAGACGGTCCATTAATTGCAAGCAAATCATATAAGGATCAACATGACTGTAGGTAACAGTGCTAACACTGATATCTTACTTGGGACATATTGAGCAATGCTGAGATCTGTATCCGTAAATACTCCCTTGTTTGTTTTTCCCTGACCGAGGTTTGAATAAGTTTCCTGTTAAAAAAAAAAAAAAAAAAGAAAGCACCGATTTTCAATAGATGAACCTGTTTGGGGTTCATGTACTTAAAACTGCACTTGAAGAAACAGGCAGTTTCCTGGAGGGTAATATAATATAAATATACTGCACTAGAACCCATTAACAAAATGTTTGGTTAGGGCTTAAAAAAGTATGGGTAAGGCAGGTTACAGCTAACCAACATTTGCTTTTATTATGGCCTAAAGTATTACCATATCTACAGGCCTTTGGTAAGTATAGAAATAATAAAAATCTATAATAAAGAGGTATATTTACCTCCAGGGAGTCATACAGGTTGATCAGTCCCCATCACTCCAGGTGCAGCTTATAGACAATGCAGATATTTGGAGCTGCGTTTGAAATGGCCCCTCCTTCACTCTTCAGGGCTTCACTTTGTAACCAAGTCAAATTGAAAGAAGCTAAAACATTTATTTTTTACAGTTAGTTGCTGATTAGCTAATCCAGTTGTGTGTTGTTTTTAAAATTGCGTCTCACCATTTTACATGCCAATACACTATCCTGTCTCACAAATTCTATTGTGCTGAAACAGGCCATCCATCTCTTTTCAAGTGTGCTGTAACAGGATTATTTGGGCTCAGTAACCCTATTAACTACTCGATATGCGCACCTATCAAGACACAACTGGAACTAATTTAAAAAGGTAACTTGGCTGGTGGCACTAGCCAGATAAAAAAGAATAGACACACAATCAGAATTATAAAACACACAATCAAAATTATTAAACACACAACCCTTAAGTCTGGTTGTTTTATATTGAAATGGCGCTAACACAACCTCATCCATTACTGCGAACTTGCTGAGCACACAGGTACAAATATGCTTGCATCACAGCCTTCAAATTCCAAGCGGATGTTTTGCTGGTAGATGTAAAAACTCACAGCAAATTGTGTCACGTCAATTTGGGTTTGTAGCTTTGCTTGCGCAAGCAGTATGTGTTTTTAACTGTGAAAGTCTGCTCTGCCCCTCAGTAAATTGTTACATGTGTGAAGCAGTTCAGACATGCCTAAAACAGCATGCTTACGAATTCCAGCAGTTACTAACTACATAACATTTTAAGGCAAACAGCAACCTTCAACTGGTTTCCATTTAAAAACTAGGATCTGCCATCAAAACAAGATTCTGGAAGCAGGCATTTCTTTCCATTGTGGCCTGTGTTAGTTATGTGCAGTGCGCTTTGTTTACAAGACCATGATCACTGCCTGACGCAGTCCTTAGAGGTCCACCAAAACTAACTGATTAAATAAACCAGTCTCACTTCATGCCTTGGTTGTAGTGTGTTACCTGGAGGTAGCAGTAGGGGTTGCTGAGGGCGGTCTGGATGGCAGTGCGGGGCACAGTCTTTAAGTGTCTGCGCAGGGTACTGGCTGAACTGTAATAGAAAACATCATGCAGGGGCTGAGACTTGGGAGGCAGGAGATGCTTCCTTAGAGAACAGGAAACAAAAGGAAGCTATGAGCCCTCACAATCACACTGGATTGTTCATTAATACAGAAAGACTGTCCAGATCACTGGCCAGTAATCAAACGCATGCTGGTAAATTCAGAGAAATGAAATAATTCACAAACACATTTGTAAATAAGCATTTCATTGTTATGGCTTGTGCGTGAAATGAGAGGCACCTTGGAACAGGCAGCTCACAGACGCTATGAAGGAGACTCCAGCTTGCAGCTCTGAGCGCTCCTCAATCAGCAATAGTTCAAGCAGACAATGCCAATTGTGCTACATGTATGCAATGTGGTCTCAGGGATGGAAATGTGAATCCTATCACACAACAGTTTCACCCATTCCATATTTTACTATGAGCTTGATTAGCTAGTGTGTATGGATAATAAGCTCAGGTGTGTCGTATTAAACTCATAGTAAAACCAGGTATTGATCAAACCGCTATGCAGTGGGAGTCTTATTTCCATCCCTGCAGTCTATTGTCCACTAGGTTGAGAGACCACCGGATTCATTTTAACAGACAGGGATCTTACCCAGGCTTATACTGAGACGCCTGTTGTTCAATACAATCTAAGACGGCAAGCCTCAGCAACACAAACTTGCTCGTTTTTTTTGGTTCTTCTGGACTCACTAATCTCCAACGAAGTCTAAAAGCAAACAAGTTTGTTTGTAATGTTACCATTATTTTTTTTTAACATGATCCAAATAGGGGTCCTGTTGCTAATGTACTGGAGCCAGCACAAAGTGCACTGTGCTTCAGTTCTGTATGCAACTCCCACAGTAAACCACTGCACATGAAAGCAATGCCACTTCAAGATCGCCTGCAGAAACAGGGGACAGATGCAGAGCATAGATACATGCAGTAAGGTGCAGGGGAGCCAGGAAACAACTGAGCCTTTGTGTTCTCTGCAATGCCAGCACACCTCACCTCCTCTTCCAGCAGCCATTCCCACACACTGCTGTATCCTTGACAACCTAGCCCTGCATGGCACTGCTGTCTTGGTGCTCTTGTATAATTTTATTTCTGGACTCTGTTTTGTAATTGTCTTTAACCTGTAGCCAAGAGGCTTGTAACTTTTCAATCGCAATCTTGTCCTGCATTCTTTGCCACCCCTGGTTTTCTCCAATGGCCCAGCAGCAAGGCTTGTCCTGCAAAGTGATCTGTAACCAGGTAGATAACTATTGTCTCCAATGCAATGCTTATCTTCTCTGTCTCTCACATCCCACAGACAGCTGTTGAGCCTAATATCTTCTCTGCATATCTCATCTACTTCATCTGCTGTTCAGTATACTTTGTGCTTGTGAAGTGGTCAAGAGACTTTTGACCCTAGACAAAAGTGCCGTCTAACGTGATGTGTTCATCAACAGACAGAAAGACTGACCTCTATACTTCATGTCTTTATTTATAAAAAATACTTAGCAGTCCAAAGGTTTGTCAAAAGATTTGACTAGTTTCTTTTAGTCTTGTTACATATCTAATGATTTTATATAGTTAGGGATGATTGACACACCATTGACATTAAACTTTGAAAGATGTCACACAGCACTTCAGTTATTGTCAAATGCACATTCCTGGAACACAAGTGTATAGTATATTGCATTAAGGGTCCAGAAAAGTCCATCCAATATATATGCATTTCATTTTTAAAAGCTGGAACCTTAACCTCTAACCTCTCCTTTGTCCTCAGGACCCTGACCCCTGCTTGCGCCTATTGTTCTGGATGGTACCTGGATGACATACTCATCTATGTATGGTGCTTTCTGAATGCACCTGCTGACTGCGAGCACTTCTGCTTATTCATGTGTGTGTGCGCACACACACACACACACACACACACACACACACACACAGACACACAGACAGAAACAGACAGAGACACACACACACACACACACACAGACAGAAACATGCACACACACACACACACACACACACACACACACACACACACACACACACACACACACACACACACACACACAGACAGACAGACAGAAACAGACAGAGACAGAGACACACACACACTGACACGCACACAGACAGACACACACACACACACACACACACACACACACAGACACACACACACACACACACACACACACACACACACACACACACAGACACACACACACACACACACACACACACACACACACACACACACACACACACAGACAGACACAGACACACACACAGACAGAGACAGACAGAAACAGATAGAGACAGACAGAGACACACACACACACACACACACACACACACACACACACACACACACACACACACACACACACACACAGACACACAGAGACAGACAGAGACAGACACACACACACACACACACACACAGACAGAGACAGACAGAAACAGACAGAGACAGATAGAGACACACACACACTGACACACAAACAAACACAGACAGAGACAGACAGAAACAGACACACACACACAACAGACAGAGACGTGAGACTGAAACAGACACACACACACAGACAGAGACAGACAGTCTTTGTCTGTCTCTGACTCTGTCTACAGTGTGTGTGTGTGTGTCTCTGACAGAGGACACACACGCACACTGACACACAGACAGAGACAGACAGAAACAGACAGAGATAGATAGACACACACACACACACACTGACACACAAACAAACACAGTGACAGAGAAGACAGTCTGTCTGACAGTCTGTGTATGTCTGTCTGTGTGTGTCTGTGACATCTGACACACACGCACACTGACACACTGGTGTGTCTGATCTGTCTGTCATTGTCTGTCTCTATCTAGATCTATGTGTGGTGGTGTCTCAGATGGTCTGTCTTGTCTGTCTGTGTGACTGGGGTGTGACACACACAAAGAAACAGACAGGTTGCTGGGATACCTATACTGTCAACGGAGGCTCCCAGCTGCAGGGTTTGACTATTGTTAGACTATCATTGGCCTTAATTGGCCCACACCTGTAACCTGTAACAGCCAAATGCCTGACTGGTAAAAGGGAGCATGTGCCGCCAGTCTGGTGGGTTGTTTGTTTTGTTTGTCTGCCTGAGAACTTCTGAGGATTATCTACAATAAGACCGGAATGGGATAACTGGAATCAGGGTCGGATAACGTTGTGGTACTTTGCATCTGCAATTCCCTGTTCTCTACAGGGGCTACGAGGAACGGCCTGAAACGCTGCTGGGATTCACAAAGGGACTGGACTGCAGAATAAGGGTAGGAGAAGGGTTTCCTAAAGAAGAAACCAAGCAAGCTAGGAAAAACCCAAAACCCAGGTGGAATTACCTATTCACCAACTGGGTGTGGTTATTCGTCCAGTTGGTTTAGATCAGCATTTTTGTTTTGATGGTTTTGTTTTTGTTTGAAATCTTGTTTGAACTGTTTACTTTCTTTTGGACATTGCAATATAAGAGCAAGCCGTATAGAACACTGGAATAAAGACTTGCTTTGTTTTGGAAACTACTGTCTGTTTTCTTCGTGTGCACCTACCCGCTCACAATATATATATATATATATATATATATATATATATATATATATATATATATATTGATCTAACATGGAGTGTCTAAGCCATGTCCATTCACCTGCTGATCACTATGAACTCTGGGAGTGAAGCTCTCTAGGTCTTTAAAAATCACCACCACTGGAGGGCGCTGTCCACAACCCTTACTGGAGGAGAGACGCTTCTTCCCTGGAGAAAGGGAGGCAGATTTCTGAAGAATAAAACAAACAAGGTATGTCAGGCAAGCTCAGTGAATACAGTTCCGGTGACAGCAACCAGACTGACATCTATACTAGACAGATCCATCATCATGAAACATGCTTCACCAGGACATACTGTACCATCTGTGGGACACAGCTCTCAATTTACTTGGGTGCATTTGCCAGGATAAAGATGTTTCAGTGTATTCAGATCATGCACCTAAACATGCTAGTTTTGCCTTCACAATATGCCACTCATTTCAATCAGATCACCAGCACTCTTGTAAAAGGGAGCATGAACTGGATACACAGCGATGTTTAGATTGAAAAGATCTGTCTCCTGGTGAACTATCTTGTGCTGAAGATATTTAGGTTCTTAGCTTGTTTTTATTTTTTACATCTGATTTTGGGGTCTAGCTCATTTCTTGTATAGGAACATGAGAGAGATATATTGCGGTAATAATACAGAGTACGACTTATTGGAATGATTCATCAGATGTAAGGCCTTGGACCGAGGAGCCTGTGTCTGAACTCTATACTGCCTTCTGGCCTGGATTCACATCATGACAAGTGGAGTCTCTGACCTGTGTACCAGCTGTGTACCAGCCACAGAGCGTGACCATGGAGATGAGCCTCTTCCTGGAGGGGATCTCCGCGGGGCGTGCACCAGGCTGGACCTCCTACTCACCGTCATCCTCCATGTAGCCGAGCACTCCTTCAACTGCAAGCAGACCACATAGGGGGCAAGAGACTCCTGGAGGAGTGCAGACAAGCTCTGGAAGGTCATGGCATGGTCCAGCACATTCACCCCTGCAGGGAAAAAGAGAACAAAATAGATATAATTAAGTTTCACTTATTCAAACAGATGAAGAACACCATTTCAACAATACCACCAACGAGCCATCCTGTTCACTAACCTATAAGAGCACATGCATAGACAGTGGCTCTCAAAAGTATTGACCCCCCCCTTGGTCTTTTTCACATTTTACTATGTTACAACATGGAATCAAACTAGATTTAATTAGGAATTTTTGCCACTGGTCAACACAAAAAGTCTGTAATGTCAAAGTGAAAAATAAAATCTACAAATTGTTCTAAATTAATTATAAATAGAAAACAAAAAATAATCGATTGCATAAGTATTCACCCCCTTGAGTCAATATTTGTTAGAGGCACCTTTGGCAGCAATTACAATCATGAGTCTATTTGGATAAGTCTCTACCAGCTTTGCACATCTGGACACTGCAATTTCTGCCCATTCTTCTCTGCCAAACTGCCTAACTTCCGTCAAGATGGATGGGGACCTTTGATGAACAGCAATTTTCAACTCTTTCCACATATTCTCAATTGGATTGAAGTCTGGGCTTTGACTGGGCTACTCCAGGACACTGACCTTTTAGTTTTTAAGCCACTCCAGTGTGGCTTTGGCTGTATGTTTGGGATCATTGTCCTGCTGGAAGATAAATCTTCTCCCAAGTCCCAGGTC
The DNA here is from genome assembly GCF_017654505.1 of Polyodon spathula. NCBI lineage: Eukaryota > Metazoa > Chordata > Actinopteri > Acipenseriformes > Polyodontidae > Polyodon > Polyodon spathula. The sequence goes on along the minus strand of NC_054538.1, from coordinate 3,901,097 downwards.
TCTTGCAGACTTCAGCAGGTTTTCCTCCAGGATTTCTCTGTTCTTTGCTGCATCCATTTTGCCCTCTATCTTCACGAGCTTTCCAGGCCCTGACGCAGAGAGGCATCCCCATAGCATGATGCTGCCAGCACCATGCTTCATGGTAGGGATGGTGTTATCAGGATGATGTGCGGTGTTAGGCTTGCACCAAACATAGCACTTAGCGTTGAGGCCAAAAAGCTCTATTTTGGTCTCATCAGACCATAGAATCTTCTACCACTTGGTTTCAGTGTCTCCCACATGCCTTCAGGCAAACTAGCCGAGATTTGATGTGTTTTTTTCAACAGTGGCTTTCTTTTTGCCACTCTCCCATAAAGGCCAGTTTTGTGAAGCACCCAGGCTATTGTTGCCGTATGCACAGTATCTCCCAGCTCAGCCGTGGAAAACTGTAACTCCTTTGAGAGTTGTTATAGGCCTCTTGGTGGCCTCTCTGACCAGTGCCCTTCTCACCCGGGTACTCAGTTTTTGAGGACGGCCTGTTCTAGACAGATTCACAGTTGTGCCATATTCTCTCAATTTCTTAATAATGGACTTTACTGTGCTCCGGGGGATATTCAATGCCTTGGAAATGTTATTATATCCTACCCCTTGAAGAACCTTATTCCGGATTTGCTTTGAATGTTCCTTCATCTTCATGATGTAGTTTTTGTTAGGAAATGTACTAACCAACTGTGGGACCTCCCAGAGACAGGTGTATTTAACCTGAAATCATGTGAAACACCTTAATTGGACACAGGTGGACTCCATTCAACTAATTATGTGACTTCTAAAGACAATTGGTTGCACCAGAGCTTATTTAGGTGTGTCATAGCAAAGGGCCTTTTTCACTTTGACATTATGGACTTTTTTGTGTTGATCAGTGGCAAAAACTTCTAATTAAATCCATTTTGATTTCATGTTGTAACACAATAAAATGTGGAAAAGTCCAAGGGGGGTGAATACTTTTGAGAGCCACTGTATATCTGTAAAGATATATAGAGCAAATAAATATTCAGTCATAAGAAAACCAGCGTGCAAAATCAGCAACCTTATTTGTGGTATATTTTGCCAAAAATGGAACAAAATAAAATATGTAGGACAGACAGGAACAACATTATATAAAAGAATACAGATTCACCTATCAAACGTAAGAAATAAAAAAATTAAACCAACAGTTCAACACTCAATAATTGAATTATTAGTTTCAAGTTTAAAAAAAAAAACCAAAAAACCCCAGGAAAACAATATATACCAGTATAATATTGTGAGAGAGATGCATGGGCATTTACCTCAGTTTCAGCCTTCCTCTGTTACCATAGTGATTGGCAGGTTTTAAACCATGACTCGCTGCTCTGGGAATCGTCTTTCCCATCATGTAACTAATCGCCTAGGAGTGAAATACCAGCCTTTGTACACACATTTTCAAGGGTACGGTTTGAAAAGTTTAAACTGTAATAAAGGCAATCAATGATGTTGGCAAGTTGAAACTAAAGTGAGTGCAAATATTTTTCAGAAACGCCCCTCTATCTTTCAGTAACACCCCTCTGTCTTTCAGAAATGCTGCTCTGTCTTTCAGAAACGCCCCTCTATCTTTCAGTAACACCCCTCTGTCTTTCAGAAATGCTTCTCTGTCTTTCAGAAACGCCCCTCTATCTTTCAGAAACGCCCCTTTATCTTTCTGCAGCACAACCATGTCCTCTTAAATCCCTTGTAAATGGGCTCTCGTCCTGCGCACTGTTCTAGACTTGATCTTCGACTCTGTGATCAGTAATGGTATTGGACCTCCCTGATGTTGGTAGATTAGAGCTGCCTGTGGCCTGTGAAAGCAGCTGTTTACGTGTCCTTCCTGTGCCACAGACGCACCCACCAGGACCCAGGTGAACCTCCTTGTCTCCCACTATGCTTCACACAGGATTCTCCCTGGGTTCAGGAGGTAACCCTATGTGTTCTCTGGCAAGAGAGTCAAAGTAATTGAAATGATAGAACAGTAAGGGGAATGTATGATTTTGAGGTGTAAGGAAATGGATTCTGCCTTCAGGACAGTGCTGTATATTCAGTAACAGTACCCTTCACTATATGAACTGTGCAGAGCTGCAGAACAGTATCCATGCTGTCATTTGCAGGTTGCTAACCTTTTTCATAAAGTGTCATTACTGGCAAGGCAACAAGGCAGGTCAGTTGTAAAATGAGCGTCTCCTACACAGAAAATTACCATTTCCATCCATCACACAAACTCCCATTTCTCCAGCTTCATATTTTACAGTAACATTAGACCCTGGCAAAGAGGAGGTCGTTTCTTGTCTAATGCAGTCTTCAAGCCTTTACATGAGTGTCCAGGGATCCAGCCTGCCTCTACTTTAGATCTCTGTCGGCCAGCACGGCTTCTGCCAACAGGCATGAAACGGAGAATGCACTCAACCAATCTGCATTAATGAACACGCAGCAGAAAACGGGGCATTTCATTTTTTGATGGAGAACATCGTATGGCGAGCTAGGAGTCCCTAATCTGCATATTTAAAAAGTCTAAATATTGATACTATACTATAGAACCAGTCAGACTGAGTCAAGGCAACAGCTTTGAATCAGAATGACATGAACAGGTAGGAATACAAGGTTAGGGTTAGAGTTGTGACTGGGTATAAAATGACTCACTGCAAAGTGACTTGTTATTATGATGTCTTTTACCAGTTAGAATTGCAGAGATTTCCAAGCACCAGAGACTCCAGTGTAAAACAACCTAGGGCTTCCTGCCTGCTTCTAGCAACTGAACGACAACAGCAGGAATGTGACAGGGCAGTAGATTTTGATGTTCATAGTTTTCATATGAAATTTTCACCAAATTGCTTAACAGGTTGGAATGACCAGCAAAGTACAAGCCCAGGATCATCAGGGTGGACACTGAATTGGACTAGCAGGTCAGTTTAAGCGAGATCTCCTGGGAGGCAGCACTCACTTTACAGCTTTTAAGGAATCCTTACTCTTTTTTTTTTTTTTCAAACTTGGTTTGAAAACAAAGTAGCCCTAAAAACAAAGGAAAATCAGAATTAACATCTAACTTTTTTTGTATTACACATGCTTTTTATACTGGCACTTTTCATGTTACATAAATGGGCTGGAGTGCCTTTGGAAGATTAAGCATGGCTCTGAAAGAGAAACTACCCTTATGCATCAAGAGGAAAGTCTTCGACCAATGTGTGCTGCCAGTACTAACTTACAGATGCAAAACCTGGACCCTCAATACAAAAATCACAAAAAAATTACAAACGACTCAATGGCGTATGGAAAGATGCATGCTGGGAATAATAAGAAGAGACAGGAAAAGGAAGGAATGGCTAAGAATGCAAACAAAAGTATGCAATGTTATTGTAAGAGTGAAAAAACTGAAATGGCAGTGTGGGCCGGACATGCAGCAAGAAGAACAGACCATCGCTGGACCAAGAGATACTGGACTGGATCCCAAGAGATATAAAAGCGACCAAGAAGAAGACCTCCAGAAAGATGGCAAGATGAAATTAGGAAACACGTCGGAGTAGCATGGATGAGAGTTGCAGCAGACAGGCTTTTGTGGGAGAATCTTATGGAGGCCGGAAAGTCCCAGGCTGACTAAAAAGGAGGGGTCAGGGTCAGCGCACTGACCACGCCCCCGATCCACGGGGCGCCTACTTCCTGGTTGGTGATGATCAGTCAGCACGCTGGCCCTGCCCCTCTCTCCAGCCTGCCTCGGGATGCGCCATTACTCTCTCTCTCTCTCTATATCTCTCTCTCTCTCTCTCTCTCTCTCTCTCTATATATATATATATATATACACACAAAAGTCCATCTTTAATCCTTTAAAATGGACCTGTGGTTTTCGGCAACACAATTGAGAAAAGCAATGAGCGTGATGCAGCTGTACAATGAAAGTTACTCTGCATGGGAGTGAAACTAAAAGCACACACAGTATCAGTCACTAAACAAACCTTTACCAAGCCCCTACCTTTGCTATAGAGGAGGCTGATGTATGTTATGAACTTTTAAAACTTCTGCAGAAAAAAAAAACTATCAAATTACGAAGCACCTAAGCACATTGGTCTTTCCCGCGGTAGTGACATTGACGGGTCTAATGAGGGCTATACAGAGAATGAGCATTCTCATTGGTTCAGTATGAAAAGAACACAGAAAAAGCACCGACAGAGGTCACATGTTTGAAAAGTGAAACAAGCACTCATTGTACTGTGAATGTTATGCGATTGTACAAATACCTGTGGTACCCTGTATGCCAATGGCTTGTTATTTCCCAAGGGCGATCGCATCGCAGGTAATTTATACTCTGTATAAATATATTTCTATGGTATGCTAATAAACCATAAAGGCACTCCAAATAATAATATCAATGTCAAGACATTTTGAACTTAGCTAGATATGACTATTTTATCACTCTATTTTATTATGCAGTGCATGTCCTGAATGTTAATGTTCTGATTTTGCAATGGATATGCTTAAGAATGGCAAGGCTGACAAAGTAGAATGACAAAGTAGCATCAAGCAAGCATCGGTGGGAAAGGATACTTGTGTCCCTGTCACTACAATGACCTCTGGGGAATGCATCTGCTTGCAAACTGAGAATTGAACCTGTTCTAGAACGGTCAGGTATACCCAACTCATTCTAGAACTGTGTAGAATGGGACAACGAATTTAAGATTTCTCATTTTGATTCAGAAGAGATTTATTTGCCTCAAACAGATCTTTTGGGTTTTACTGGTCAATAATAATAAAATGTATGTTATTCATTGTGCAGTGTGTATGCAGCATATGCAAAGTACAAACTAGACACGATAAGCTAGAGGCCCTGTGGTAGAATAGCTCTGACTGGAGTTGTGGGTAATTGCTTACTGTATATTGTATATGAAATATCAAATTGATTTTCTGTTTTCTGCCCAAGCTCTCCTGGGTTTTGGGACCACCAGAAGAGACATTTATTACAGCAGTGTCAGCTGTCCTTGTCTCCAAAAAACAGTGTTACAGAAACGTAGAGCCGAGATTTTTTTAGACAAAAAATAATGGGATTCAAAATTTATTTTTAAAAGTATGATATGAAATAATAGATACATTATGAGATATACGTTTTAATATTTATGAAAGTGATGTTGACTGTTGTGAGTTTCCCAGATGCTTAAAATAAAGAATAATTTTATTTTTTTGGTTTGATATGGATGCAACAGCCAGCTGAGGATGGCAATATGAAGGATGGCATTACAAGAACGTTTACACAATAGGGAGATCTGCAGGTGGCACATTCTAATTTCAGTCCAGTCCAGTTTCTAAAGCAAAGAATCATGCAATTAAATGTATTTCTGTTTTCCCCCTCTATTTGTGTTTGCCCTTGTTTACAATGTGCTACGGGGCACATTTGAATTGTAACAGCAGCCCCAGGTCAGTGCTGGCATCATCGCCTTCTAGCCGCCTAGCTGGAAGGAATAATGCTTTCAGTGTTGTCAGTATAAAAATATAATAACATCTGCTTTTCTTATTGGCTCAAAGCATAGCAGACTTTTATATGCATGAGAGCCTTTGTCAGCAGGGACAAGCAAACCATCCTCAGAAATGACCTTCTTTACTTTTTATAGTGAAACTGGGCTTAGAAAGTAAGAAAGGGTGCAGAGTGTGGCTTTGGTACTTTAATAGCTAATAACCCTAAGCAGGGCTCTCTCTGAATTGAGATCTGTCATGATTAGCTCAGGCCAGTACTGTCATAGCTCTCTTAATACAAAGAAATATTGCCTTTTGGCTTTCTATAAAAGGATATCCCTGCAACCACATCATATTTGCTCTAATTTGTTAGAAAGAACGCCTGTTCATCCATGAATTGAAGTACACCCTCTGACAGCACTAGGCTGCTGTCGCTTCCTTGTCCTGAGGAGCAAGCATTTACTGCTTGATTGTTTTTTCGAATGTTTTTTTCTCCAGGAAGCTTGAATACAAGCACTTTTAATCACAGGCATTGAGTAGATGTATTTGTGGTGCACAAATAAAGGTTGTGATCATTGACAGTCCTAATTAATCTTTGTATTTGTTTAAAGGGTTTGTGTGTATGGTGTATCCTTTCTAAAGCAACGAATCCTGAAATTAAATACATCTGCCAACTTTTTATTTGTTGAAGTAATGGGTGTAAAACTGTTTATTTAACCCAATGCTATGAAAACGGTTCTTTACAAGCACAAAACGAAAAAGTCTGCAAATGTCAATGGAAGGAACGTTTGAGAGTAAGCCATAAAATCAGAATTGTCATTGAGCGTTTTTGTTTTCTTGTTCAATTCTTTTGCCTGTGATATCTTTCAGTATTTGTCTATATAGCTACAATTTCAGATGTAATACTGAATACTGACAGCTGAGTGTCTTCACCAGTTTATTTATTTTGTCTTTTACATAAAATAACCAAATGTGACTGAAATCTGCTTAAATTGCTTAATACAACTCCACAAAAGCTGGCATTGTTTTATTGAAGATATTGATTTTATCATTTAACATCTATAGAGGTTTGGGGTTTAAGCACATAAGCCTACATTTTAACTGTGCATGCTGCCCATGTATGTGCAAAATGCCAGGGGTTGTGTATTTAGTATTAGTATTTTAGATCTATACTGTGTTTAAACAGCGAAATTGTTTAGATCTGCACTGTGTTTAAACAGCAACCGTGTTTAGATCTGCATTGTATTTAAACAGTGACCGTGTTTAGATCTGCATTGTATTTAAACAGCGACAGTGTTTAGATCTGCACTGTATTTAAACAGCGACAGTGTTTAGATCTGCACTGTATTGCTGGATAGATACATGACTACTCCAATTTCATCAGAGAAGGCTGTGTCTCCAGAATGGCCCAAAAAGTCCTCTCGTTTGAGACTGCTCCTGGTAAAATCGTGTCCCCAGTGCTTCATCCAGTGTGTTTTTGTTCAGCATCTGGGTGTGCACTTTGGGCAGTCCTCTGGAGAATCTCTATACTGGGGGAAGTCTCAGGACATGTTAAACCAGCTGGGAGTGCTTGGACTCCGGAAGAAAACGGAGTATGAGAACTCAAACACCCCAGTGCTGTAAAAGATGGACGGCTCATGCCAATGAAACATGCTGCGCACTGCAGCATTCACAGTCCTCTAATACATAATGCAGTGTGTACGTTTATTAGACATTAGCAATAGATGCACAGGCCTTATGAAATTCATGCAGTGCTTTACATTGCCATGCCCTTTGTAGATCAGTCGATAAATACTAAATACCTTCCCAAGTGGCTGTTTTAGGTGAGCAGAGGTACTGGTGTGGTTGATCTCTCCCCAGCTAGCAACATGCCATTCTATGCCACCATGGTACGAAGTGATGAGACGTCTCTACAAAACCAGGCACGTAGAGAGACAGAATGACAAGCTGTGCACATTTCCTTTGCTTGTAATACATGTATAACTCTCGAACAGTTTACTGGTCAGTGCCTTTACTGGAGCAGCCTCCTTAACTTCACCATGTAGCTAAGCAGGTCATTAATGGTTTGAACAAAAACAAAAAGCTTAAAAAAAGCCCAATCATAACCTCTAACCACCTACGGGTATAAAATTGCAGTGATGGTAACTGGATTAGACCGATATTGAGATAAGTTTTTCACTTTTAAAAAATTCACGACGACGACTTCACGCGCATGTATAAATTTCAAATTGCAGCATAAAATAAGAACATTTCGCGAGCATGACATGTTTGCTGATTTCGCGTGTATTAAAAATCTACAAATTTAATGTGCCGTGAAATATATTTTTCATACATGTTCTGTACATTAAAAGAAAAAGAAGCTTAAACATTTATCGCAGCTAAAATAGACCTTGAAGGCCATTAGCGGAATTAAGTTGCCGCAAAAAAAATCCTATTTTACAGGAACCGGATCATTTGAAACGAGTACGTTTTTTTAAGCAGTCCTGTGGAAACAAGGAATGCCACCAGACGCGTCACTGACGTTTCCTGTGTAGTCTTTGACCTGGGATGGAATACAGATCAGGGATGGAAGTAAGACTCCAGTTGCACAGCAGTTTCACCAGTACTGGTTGAAATACATATTTTAGCAACAACGAAGTGTGCAGTCTTAATGTCTCTGGTCTAACAAATGGGCTCTAAACAAGCCTTGCTATACCTAACCTGTGGTGACCTCATTCTTCAACAAGTCTTCCTTTTGTAACTGTTTCCCTGTATAGCTTGGTAACCTCTTGGTCCTTGTAATAAACACACTCACATGCATTGGACACACACACCCTGCTAATAAGATCTGTTACTACAAGAGATTACAACAGAAGAGTACCAGAGCCCTACAATCTCCTTATATCAAACCCAAAGAAGGGTGCCTTAACATTGAGGCCTTGCACACTTCGAATAGAAGGACAAGGCAGTACACAGACAGAGCACGGCAACACAGAAAACAGAAAACATTTTCTCTTCCAACACCAGTACAGAATAACCCGTTCTCATGGGTTTAACCACTAGCTGTCACTAAACATTTCAGTTCATGTTTCAAACCAGTCCCTGCCATTACCTATAGATTATGCTCCTGTGGATTTCACTCAGTGACATTACTTACACGAACCCTTTTATGCCTCTTGACATTTTTACAGTTTGGTGGTAGAGCGCTCAAGTAACACATTTACACTGATAGCAACAACAGAACCGATGTGTGGAGATTCACAGGGCAGATGCTGTCCGAACAAACTACTGTTTTTAAGAGAGGGGCCCTGGAGTACTGGAGGTTGCAGTAGTGTAAATGAAGCCTGCAGTTAGTCCAAGGTTCTGCAGTTAATCCAAGGTTCTGCAGTTAGTCCAAGGTTCTGCAGTTAGTCTAAGGTTCTGATGTTAGACCAAGGTTCTGCAGTTAGACCAAGGTTCTGCAGTTAGTCCAAGGTTCTGCAGTTAGACCAAGGTTCTGCATTTAGACCAAGGTTCTGATGTTAGTCCAAGGTTCTGCAGTTAATCCAAGGTTCTGCAGTTAGTCCAAGGTTCTGATGTTAGACCAAGGTTCTGCAGTTAGTCCAAGGTTCTGCATTTAGACCAAGGTTCTGCATTTAGACCAAGGTTCTGATGTTAGACCAAGGTTCTGCAGTTAATCCAAGGTTCTGCAGTTAGACCAAGGTTCTGCAGATAGTCCAAGGTTCTGCAGTTAATCCATGGTTCTGCAGTTAGTCCAAGGTTCTGCATTTAGACCAAGGTTCTGCAGTTAGAACAGCAATCATTCTGGATAGGATTGCCTGTTGCTGCCCGGTGGAATTTTTCCAGACTTGGTATTATTGTTGTAATCTGTGTTTTTCATTAACTCGGATATTAAGAGAAACAATAGCCCTCAGAAGAACATTGGTGCAACTGACACAATGTAAGTCATAAGTAAACATTTTAAATAGAGGGTGCAATAAATGCAAGCCATCTGTATTGAAACTTTTATACTGGTGCAAATGGGAGCCATGACCATACAGCCTTATAACCTGTTCTGCAGTATAAAGGGCCGCTTTGTAAAGGGGGAGCACCGTACAACCCTTTCTGTCCAGATCAAGATAAGTATGCCTTCACTATTACAGTAAAGTAAGTATTTATTTTGCTATATTTATAGGGTTGCAATACGTAATACAAGACTGGCTGAGACTTCAGACTTGATTGGTTACTGACAACATCCTAGAAAACGATCTAAAAAATGAGGATCACCACTAACCTGTTCCTTTTATTTTTTCATGCTGTTTCAGGATTTTAAAGGACCTCTTCTCTCTGATTACAAGTTTGACAGGGACAGGATACTGCAAAGCCAAGGACTAACAGGGCTGTTCCTGTAGAACATACAGGCCAGATTTTGTAGGTGCCAGTAGTGTCCTCGATAGTTTACTGTGATATATCAAGATCAAAGCATAGCAAAGGGCAAGCTGGGTTTGGTTACTGGAACACATGCAACATTAACAATAGGTTTATTAATAGTGGATTTATTTCTTCATTGTTTCCCAATTGTAGCACTCTGTAACTTCAGGGTGTCACAACACAAGTGGGTAGTACAAAGGCATTTTTCTTTGTGTCTGTTAAGCACTCGCCATTCAGCCTGTGTACTGAACTAATTCTTCAGTCATGCATCTGCACTGAGCTTTCTCTCTGCTCATGTTTACAGTGGCTCTACTGTTCAGATGCACCGGTAATTACTATCCAAACATGGAATACAGTTGATCACATTTTAATAATCTGAGTACATCTACTTGAAGCTGTGTTATCCACAGCTACGGCCACATGTTTTGTATCACCTACAAGAGCTGAGATATACTTTAAAAACAAAACATAATTTATATCTTTTAACATCATGTAATCAAAAGAAAATATAAAATAATATTGCAAAAGTCAACCGGAAGCCATAATAGCAGTAGTTATTTCACGTTAGATTTTGAAAGGTCACATTTTTCAATTTTTGTCAGTTTTACATTGAGTATATGGAAAACTACAAAGCGATGTGTAATTCAGCAAGTTAATTTAACATTATTCAACAGGTTTCATTCGACTTTATGAAGCATAATTATCAAACCTGAAATGTATGCGTACACCCAGATCACAACAGACCTAATTTCTGTAGGAACATTTGAAATCTTTTTGTTTGTGCAGCTTTTTTTTTATTGCACTGGAAATATCTGACAGTATTATTTACATAGTGTTTGTACCGAATGTAGTAAGTAAATCATTTGTAAATGTTCTAGTTCACAATGGTGTGTGGATAGTGCAGAGTTTCTGTTTGCAGGAATGGTGAGGTGCTCTACCAGTCTTCCAAACTGGCAGCTGTTGCTCATAAAACTCCACCTGTGAAGGGCAGCTCCTCTGTAGATGCACAGGTACAGCAATTACAATCTGGAAATGATGAAGTCACGGTATAGAGTGGCCGGCCAAAATCACCATTTTCTGGAAGCGTACAAAGTGTGTGCTGGGAGCTGCCACTTTTATAGAGCTTGAAATATTCACGTGCCTTCCTGAAATAGTACTACAGCACCTGAGAGGTCACGCCATGGTAATGCACTTTTGTTTGAGAAAAAGGATCCTGTTAACACACGTTTCATTCGCACGGAGCACAGGAGAGTAAAGAATTTAAACAGCAATGGAGAGTCAACATGCTCCAGTTATTTTTTTCTCTGTATATCATGGCCGATAACATACATGGCAAATGGTTTACAGTATAACTTACAATTACATGAAAATACTAGGCTTGTTGCATTTGTGAAACACTTTTGACAGACCCTAAATAGTATGGTTGATGGTTTTTAAAACTAGTTTCTATAGCGTAAAGAGCAGGCAGGAAGTAAGTTTCTTAAAGTCAACATCACTTTCAAACCGTCTTTTACCCTCTCAATAAATGGAACCATAAAATTAGCTTTGTCATAAATTCTTCAGATAAATTGAGAATTGAACAAAACACTTTGTTTGCTGCAAGCTTTATCTATATAGTTTGCATTGGGGTAGAGATTTAACCCCTAAGGGCCAGAACTATTCTTTTGAAGGTGCAAGCTTCTTACTGTTTCTATGGTAGGTTTTTTGATGGAATATTATAAATCATGGCTCCGTGTTCATGAGCATCAGTGTCAGTAAATGCATATAGTTGTGTATTTAGTGCCACATTAATGATTTGATGTCATTGGCTAATCAGCTATATTTTAAATATGCAGTACAAGAATGCCGCACTCCTCTTACCCTGCTGTCCCATACACACAATAGAAATGGTCAGACCCTGAGGGCTGTGCCAAAGTTGGGGAGCTGCTGATCCCTAACTTTGTTCCATGTTTTTTTTTTTTTTTTTTTTTTTTTTAAAATTGCAGATAGTACCGTACTAGCTGGTGTTCGTCTTCGTACAGAACTGAGGTCTATATTCTCATGTTAGTTACAATTAACCAATGGGGTTTTATATATAGGTACATTGTGGTTTTGTAATGCTCTGTTGATTAAGTACAAGTTACAGTATTTGAATCCCGTTTAAAATAACAAGGAGGTTGTGTTCTCCTTTTCAAACTAATGCTCGACTGTATGTGATGTGCTCTGTGTTCTACCTGCCATACTATACTATACACCCCACCCCTTTGCAGGGCAGTAACGCCAGTGTTTATTGTTCTACAGGCTAGACTGCAGCTGTTCAACGGTACCTGTGGTGTTCTGGCCAATGGTATGAGACTCCTTGGCATTACACCGGTTGAGATTATGTGAACCAGAGATGCCAGCTTCCAGTTCAGTCATTTAAAACCAGTTTTACAAATGGGAGGAAGAACACTGCCTTTATGAATAATAATAAATCAAAGTTCATTTACAGTTGTGCCATATTAGCCTTCATTATCCCGATCCTGTTTGGGGACTGGGTGGTAATGAAGGGAGCGGATCCAAGCTGTTCGTCTTCAATCTCTTCACGCTCAGTGTACAGTATGCCTGCACTTCCTGTACAAAGCAAATTAACAGGTCTTCAGACACAGATGCTGCACAATGAAATCTAGAAGCAAGACAGTTTGGAGAGGAACAGAAATATTTATTTAAACCACATCAACAAGGTTGCGTCTGCAATAAAGGCATGTTTCAGAAGAAAGAAGTCGGAACTTTGTAAATAGTACCTTATTAAACTTTTCATAAATTACTATTTGAGGGTTTTTTGATCAATCCATAAAAATGTAAATAAAGTGTTTATCAAATGTGTGCAAAACAGAACATGAAATAAAAACACAAGCCCTGGCCTTGTACCAAGGAGGTGAGGATCAGACAGTATTTCTTCCCTTCAAATCTTGACACATTCAGTTTTTCTTTCCCTCTCTGCACAGCTCATGCTGGTGTTTTGTAGATTAAAACCATTTCAAGTCTAATTTTGAACTTGTACTCTATTGTTATTGACAGTACAGTTTCTAGCCCATATTCTGCAAAGCACAGCACATGCAGAACAATTCCAGCTGCACAGTACACGCATAATAAAGCAGCTCTTTTCCAACTTGCTTTTCTGCAATTATGACACTATTTAATGAAAAAATGTTTTCCAGAGGTATTGGGGGCTGCCTCTTAAAATCACAGCCATGGAATGACGTTACGCACACTCCACACAGATGCAGAGCGCATTACTCACACCATGTCAATCACACCCCTGGGTTTGTCTTAATGCTTTCATGCAACGTTTTACAGCAAAAAATATTTAAATAATTAATACCGATAAACATACATGATATTTCATAAAAATAAACAAATGTCACTGTTAATTAACACATATTGGAGACTCCAAAAAAAGTTTTCTATAGAACCTGTGTTTTTAATCTTAACTATCTCCACAGGAAACATGATGCATTTTTAAAATACTCCTACATGCTTCTCACTTCTGACATTGGTTTCAGGTATTACTTTTAGCCTCAAATAAGATATGGCAAAACCAACACCTGTGCAAGTATTTAACTGTTAAGTGGCATGCTTAAGAGTGATTTGAACTCCTGGACCATTGTATAGTTGGCATTTTAACCTTCATATTAAAATAATGATTAAAATAAATCATAACAACAACAATAATTCTCAACATACAGCAATCACTGTTATCTCATCTGTGCAGGAAACCTTTTCAGCCTATCCGGAGAACAAAAGCCTAGTGATTCTGCTGAAGACCACTGCACTGGCGCAATACTGTGTCCTCTGCAGTTTGTAAACAGAAAAGCGTTCCTGCTGGAGACTCCAGCGTGTCTGACTCACGTATCCATTCCACTCCCCCAGCGCTCCGTAGGAGCTCACACAGCGAGCAGCTTCTCCTTGGACGTACAGGAGCTTTCGTCAGTTCCAAGTTTTGTTGTGTCTTGCTTTGGTAAGCCATACATGTATATAGAAACACACACAAGCAAGGCACCAGTTGCAAAGCTCACAGCTGAAATAGAAAGAGAAAAAGCATAAGCATGGATAAAACCAAAAGAAGAGTGGTGCGATTATTAATCATCCCTGTGCAAGGAGCTTATAGAAGTTTGTAAACGTCACAATGTCAAAGACCCATCAGAATACATTGGAGGCTGGTGCTTCGTATTTGCAGGGTTATAGTGCATGCTAAATGTGTTGTTGACCATTACCTGACCTGAGATTATCTGCCGTATTGCAGTCCAGTAGAAATGAACCATCTCACTGCCACGTTGTTTCAAAAGGTACAGATCTTTTTCACTATATTTACAAACTGGTCCATCCTACAGGACTTTCCCCTGGGGATTCAGGTTTTGTTTAAACCTTTCCTTTAATAAGCATGCAGACAAATTATGTTTACAACAATTATGACAGTCTTCCACAAGCATAACAAAAAAACACTGCATTAAGAAATAAGACAATTTAAGCACGCTAGCTACAGGCGATCCAAACAGCATGTACCCTGTTCAGTGCTTGTTATATAGTGGCTCCAGCATGTACCCTGTTCAGTGCTCGTTATATAGTGGCTCTGAAGCACGTACCCTGTTCAGTGCTTGTTATATAGTGGCTGAAGCATGTACCCTGTTCAGTGCTTGTTATATAGTGGCTCCAGCATGTACCCTGTTCAGTGCTTGTTATATAGTGGCTCTGAAGCATGTACCCTGTTCAGTGCTTGTTATATAGTGGCTCCAGCATGCACCCTGTTCAGTGTGTGTTATATAGTGGCTCTGAAGCATGTACCCTGTTCAGTGCTTGTTATATAGTGGCTGAAGCATGTACCCTGTTCAGTGCTTGTTATATAGTGGCTGAAGCATGTACCCTGTTCAGTGCTTGTTATATAGTGGCTGAAGCATGTACCCTGTTCAGTGCTTGTTATATAGTGGCTGAAGCATGTACCCTGTTCAGTGCTTGTTATATAGTGGCTCTGAAGCATGTACCCTGTTCAGTGCTTGTTATATAGTGGCTGAAGCATGTACCCTGTTCAGTGCTTGTTATATAGTGGCTCTGAAGCATGTACCCTGTTCAGTGCTTGTTATATAGTGGCTCTGAAGCATGTACCCTGTTCAGTGCTTGTTATATAGTGGCTGAAGCATGTACCCTGTTCAGCATGTACCCTGTTCAGTGCTTGTTATATAGTGGCTGAAGCATGTACCCTGTTCAGTGCTTGTTATATAGTGGCTCTGAAGCATGTACCCTGTTCAGTGCTTGTTATATAGTAAGCATGTACCCTGTTCAGTGCTTGTTATATAGTGGCTGAAGCATGTACCCTGTTCAGTGCTTGTTATATAGTGGCTGAAGCATGTACCCTGTTCAGTGCTTGTTATATAGTGCCTCATGAAGCATGTACCCTGTTCAGTGCTTGTTATATAGTGGCTGTACCCTGTTCAATATAGTGGCTGAAGCATGTACCCTGTTCAGTGCTTGTTATATAGTGGCTGAAGCATGTACCCTGTTCAGTGCTTGTTATATAGTGGCTGAAGCATGTACCCTGTTCAGTGCTTGTTATATAGTGGCTCTGAAGCATGTACTGAAGCATGTACCCTGTTCAGTGCTTGTTATATAGTGCCTCTGAAGCATGTACCCTGTTCAGTGCTTGTTATATAGTGGCTGAAGCATGTACCCTGTTCAATATAGTGGCTGATGTACCCTGTTCAGTGCTTGTTATATAGTGGCTCTGAAGCATGTACCCTGTTCAGTGCTTGTTATATAGTGGCTGAAGCATGTACCCTGTTCAGTGCTTGTTATATAGTGGCTGAAGCATGTACCCTGTTCAGTGCTTGTTATATAGTGGCTCATGTACCCTGTTCAGTGCTTGTTATATAGTGGCTCTGAAGCATGTACCCTGTTCAGTGCTTGTTATATAGTGGCTCTGAAGCATGTACCCTGTTCAGTGCTTGTTATATAGTGGCTCCAGCATGTACCCTGTTCAGTGCTTGTTATATAGTGGCTCTGAAGCATGTACTCTGTTCAGTTTGGACTTACTGATTTGTAAACCGAAGAGGATCACAGATGCAATGGTAGAAAGAATGATGGCAGCTGCAGCAGAAAACCCTTTCATAATATTATCGGTGTACTTCACAACCACTGATGTGTACAAACCACCAACACTGGCCAAAGCTGCAAGAAAAGAAATAAAAAACAAAATGTTCAAACAGGGAATAAGGCTATATTATCATCAAAGTGAATGGGAATCACACAATGAGAGCACCCATTAGCACTCGTCTTGGGCAGCCTTATCGTAGGTAGCATTAGGTAGTCTGAGATTAGTGCTAATCATGGTCTGAGAAACCAACCACTGTGCTTCTGAAGATCACTAGCTGTAAAACATACGCAAGCACCGAGCTAGAGATCGCGATGGCTAGCACTTTAAAGCACCCACTGATTCCATTGCATTTCCAGTTGAGGAGCAGCTTTTGGTACTCGAATGCCCAAAACAGGAGTGCCACGTGTGTTTGGTTTTTTGCTTTATCACTTATCCTGGGATTAATACAAATGTTTCTGACTTAATCTTATTTCCAAGCACATGCTTTCTATTTCAGTTAAAACAACCAATGGGTTGCAGTGTGTAGAATTTAGCAGCTGTATTTTAATGGAAGTTGTCTCAACCACTCACACACAGTATATAAATGTGTATTTGGTTTTTTTTTGTGCCAATAATTTATTTTTTTTCAGCTCAAGGGTAAGGACTCTAAAATGAACATTTGCCTTTTGCTTATATTTATTTTAAAGCAAAGGATCTGTTTTATGTAAAGTGTATCATTAAGTAATGTACCGTGACTTTCTTGCTGCTCACTGCTTGATTTAGGGTATGTCTTCAGATGATCTTCTTCAGATCGGGTTTGGGTTAAGTGAATATTCTGCAACACGATGGGTCGTGAACAACCCCAAAAATTCAAAAAATTGTGATTAATCCCAACCTGACGGGGTCGACCCAATCTTGATGGGGGAGTATTTTGGGTTTGGGTTCTAACAATACATTATTCAACAGGTTTCATTCGACATATTATATATATATATATATATATATATATATATATATATAGCTATATATATATTCTATATATATATTATATATATATTATATATATATATATATATATATATCTATATATATATCTATATAATATATATATATCTATATAGATAATATATATCTATATATATATATATACAGGTTATCAGGCAAATATATAATATAAATTTATATTACAGGCAAACCACGAAATACAGGTGATTCGTGAATTGCCTGCTAACTCTGGGCAAAGCTCCAAATAAAAATTAAAGTAACTTTTTCAGGCTTTGACCGGGCAAACCGCGGTCTGCCCACTGCTTCTCGGGCAAAGTCCAAATCACACCCTCTGTTCTTTTATTCCTGTTGAGTGACAGGAAGACCATTGGAATAAATAATTAACACGAGAAACCCCATTGACACTTGCATAGTACCATCGGCAACAGCCAGATAGGAACATATAAAAACTACATCACAGCTCAGAACAATATCAGCCACAACATTGGAACAAAAAAATAACAGGAGAAACCGCACCTACACCATAAGAAGGACAGTATTATTAATAAGATAGTAACAACCAATACTAATAAGGAGTTGTATTGAAGTGCCCAATCAGAGAGGTGGATGCAGTTACTGGGTTGGATATGAATGATTAGCTGATTCACGTTTGACAGTGTTTATGATAAGCAGTTGGAAAGCGTACTCAGTGGAGTGACAGAGTGTAAGTTAGGTATGGAATAGCCAACGTGTCTAGATTTTAATAATTTGTTTAAACTAAATTAGTGCTACAAGTCAATAAATATTTTATATAGTCATGTCGTCAATAAAAATAAATTTTAGAATCAATTTTTAAATATATGCCTGTTTTCAGAAACTGGACTTCCTGTGTAGTTTTTATGAATGAGATGAGTGAGTGAATGAGATGAGTGAGTGAGTGAGTGAGTGAGTGAGTGAATGACGCTACTCAGGTAGGCGAGTCAAATAAGCTCTTTAATTGTAGCTTTAAAGTCTCTGCCCCCTGAAAACATAAAATGAAAGATCTTTGTGAGATTAATTTCAGACTTTGATCGGGTAATCTGCAAATCGTCCTGTTTCGGGATTTGTGAATTATATATAATAATTTATGTTACAAAGGAAAAAAATAAAAAATAAATAAATTACTTACATATGACAAAGCAGACCCATGGTGTGTAGCCATAGAAGAAGCCCTTTTCAATCACCTGGGCTCCGTCAGTCATATACACTCCTGCCAGCGTCACTGCAATCCCAGACAGGTACATCTGAATGTTCCGCACCCACAGAGACGTGTCGGAACTCTTCAGGACTTTCTCGAAGTAGACGCCTTGCAGCGAGGTCAAAAAGAAACAAGCAGAGCTTTCATTCCATTTTCAGTAACTTCTGTGATAGGAAAGTGTTCAATTAGGTATTGCAGGACACATTTTATTGCAGGCACACCCATGACAAGATTAAAACACAACACTCTAATTGAAACGTACCCTACACTTAACCCTTCAGGTACCCAAGGAACAGAGTAGCCGTTGAAAAAGGTTCCTCTTAAAATTCATGTGAGCGGGACTTGAGGATTGTGAGCAGGAAACTGACAAGACTCGGCAGACAAACGGTATGCAGAGAACTGGTCTTTACCTGAAAGTAAGTTCATCAGATTTTGTTGAGGTGTTTCACATCAGTATCAACTAGGATTTAATGATTTCATGAATTAGTAAAAGTAGTTATTTTTGTGTGAATTGTATTTATTGGTTATTTTAATACTTTAACTGCTATTTTATATATATGTGTATATATATATATACACACACACACACACACACACACACACACACACACACACACAGGTATCCTAAAGTATTTGATTAACATTCAGAACCTTCAGTTTGTGTTTATCCTGTTTCTGCATATACTTTTCTTTTATCACTTAATTCTTGAATTGTTTGTGCTCTATTAATCCAGCAATAATACATTCTAAAACAAAATAAAGGGTTTGTAAGAACAGTTTGTTTGTATTTTTTTTTGGGGGGGGGGGGGGGGGGGGGGGGGGGATCGGAATCGGAAAATTGAAATCACAATAGATTCCATCAATTCTTAGGAATCGATTTTGGAATCGGCCATCCGTACAAGATGAATGACGACCAGATCCAGCCTTCCGGTACATTTTAAACCCTGTTTTGTGCACCTCATTGCAAAAATAAGAAAGTCACCATCATTTGCTTTTGTGGGATACAAACGTCCCTTGTACCTTAAAGGATTAAACCATTGAAAAATCAAAAGCAGAATCTAACTTGAAAAAAAGAACAAAGCAGACAAACAAAAAAGGGTATTCCGTGACTTGCAATAATGTGTCACAATTTGGAAATCAAACCATAGTGATTAAATTTGTCTTGTCTCTTTCCCGTACCAGCGTTCTGAATAAATGCTCGGCATTACCTTAAATTACATTACGAATGAAAAGGTTTATCTATCCATCGGGTTGCCGATGCGTTTTGATCCTATTACCTTTTGCAGTTTGAGTGACTGGCTAGTCATCCACGTACTCTCAATCTACTTATAAATGAAATACTAGCCATCTACCTGAAACAATAGATCCTGTTTCACAGACACTCATTAGCACTAACCTGGAACTACCAAGGTAACAGACAGTGAGAGTTTAGTGCCAATCTGTGCCAATTGTTAGCCTTGTTTTATATACAGATTTCTCTTGTTTTTGCATGTTCAGAAAACAGAATGGGTGTAAAACAGAGTGGAATATACTACTGAAAACTTGGGATAGCTTGTGTGACAGGCTTGGTGGTCCAGTGGTTAAAGAAAGGGGCTTGTTACCAGAAGGTTCCAGGTTTAATCCCAGCCACTGACTCACTGTGTGTTACCTGAGCACTTCAGAGGAGACGGAAAACTGAGGGCTTATTGTAAATGACTCGGCAGCAGAAGCTGTTGTTGATGCATATTTCACCCCTTAGTCGCTCTGGATAAAAGTGTCTGCTAAATAATAATGTGAACATGCTTCATAAAGGGGCACTGGGGTATTGAATATGTATGTGCAATTTTAGTTTTTAAAGTATACCAATTACCATAATTTAGATATTTTATTTAACATCATGTAATCAAAAACAAACTACAAAATGATATTGCAAAAGCCTTCTGGAAGCCACAGTAGTAGTACAGTATTGCAAGTCAGATTTCAAAATGTCACATTTCTCAGTTTGACAAGTATATGGAAAACTGCAAAGTGGTATATAATTCAACATGGTAACGTAACATTATTCAGCAGGTTTCATTCAACTTTATGAAGCAAAATGAGTTAGGCCTAATTCTACAGAGTGATGCAAAACATTCGGCCATAGTTGTACCATGTAGTGAGACCTTATTACTGTCACCTGCATACCATCTGCTTCAACATTTCACAGACTACCAGCAATACCATTCTTCTGTTTGGTTTTTTAAAAATGACTATTTTCTTGGCTTTTCACAGTATGCACATCATTCTTAATGTCACAAATGGATCAGCCAAGCACATGTAGAGGAGTCTCTCTTGAAACAGATTTTCAGATTCATTTGTGAACTGAAAAGGTTCCACTTCAAAATGGTTTCTATAGAAAACGTGCTTTGTAATAATAGTAAAAGGATGACTGCCTGTGAACTTTTCCCCATTACATCAAACAAGCAACCGTGTCTATTCCCAAGCAGCAGCATCAAACAGGTCACATGGAAGCTACATAAAAACACCAACCAACTTTCCCATACATGTTTTTTTTGGCAAATATGAATAGTTTACTATAGGAAGCATTTCCACCAAACCTTGAAGAAGCCATGGTAGTATTTTACTACAAAGAAAGAACTAGTGGGCTACCAAGTTAATTCCCCAGTCTGCATGCCATGGAATTCTAAATATCAAGTGTTAGATGTCAATCAACTCACCTGCAAATCCAGAGCACAAAACAGCAATTGCAATCGCAGCAAAACCTAATAAGGGGTTCTGTTCAACCTGCAAACAGTGAACACAAAGTGTAAGCCAAGCCTACATACTATGTAGGTACATTCTATTGACATGCATGCAAGTATGTAGGGATGTATGCATCCCTTTCCACAAGATATATCCCTATCACCGTTGTCAATACATTCACAGCTGTCAATACCATAAAAAGCAGTCACCATGAGCTACATCCAACTCTTGCACAGATGAAAAGTGTAAGGCTGACACACTGTACAACAGCACCTTTCACACTTCAAAACAAAAACTTTCAATTCAATGAACAGAATGATAGATGTGTGGTTCAACAGATAAAGTTAAAAATAACAAAGTGTGAAATTTGAACAGACAGGTGTCTCTGTGCTATATAATAATAAAATATAATAATACATTCACAAGTAGGTCTGAAGAGGAATACTGGTAAAGACCTTTTCGTTTCCAGCTGGATTAGAAACTGCTTCTCACCTGAATATTGGTTGCCTCTGCAGGTTTCCACTGGACTAATACGACTCCTCCACACAACATGAAGACAGAAAACCACTGCAGCTTGCTGAGAGACCTGTTCAACATGAGCACAGTGCAGAGAGCCGTGCACGGGATCTTTAGCTGGTACGTCACCTGAGAGGAACAGAGGGGGCAGGAGCACCTGTCAAACTCTGAATATACTGGAGCAATACTTACCACATTCCGAGACAAGAAGCTGTTTTAATGATTTAGACGGGATCGGAAACAAATGATATTAAAAAAAAAACAAAACAAAAAAAAAAAAACCCAGTAAAACCTGAAGATCAGACAGGGCTTATTCAATTATAACCAGCGCTCCAGATAAAGGGTGGGTCATTTACTCTCCAACTTAAACACGATGTGAGTAAAACGAACGTTACCTTCAAGTCCAGATGTACTTTCAATAAACGCTGTACATGCTTTAACTAACTTATGCGGTGTGCGTTAACTATAACCTTCCAAACATTCAGTTGACAGATAGGTAAATTAGTAGACCAGGTTAGGAGGACTAAGACAGCAATGAAATCAGCAGTCACAAATATGCAGTGGATTCAACAGCACTTTTTTATATATACAACTGAAAACACATCAATTCTGCATCTAGGATTAATATTTTTTTCAATGCATAAAACACCTGTTGTGCAGCTTATCTGGAGTGCCGACTGTAACCTATGGCTGATCACACCTGAAAGTAGTACAAGCGCAGTTTCCCACCTGGTACACAGCTGCGTCGAGATTGCTTAGTGCCACGAAGGCCATATTGTTTTGAATGCCATACACTACAGATGGGACACTCAGCTTGAGCAGCTCCTTGGGACTTCCAAATACATGTTCTCTGATTGAAGACAGCATTCTGCCAACACTTCCAGCTTCTCTGTGAACAACAACAACAGTCAATGTGTCAATGGGTACCGACAATGCAGTTACCTCAACTTGAAATCAAACTGTGGTTAATCAATGTAGTCATAGTATCTGAAAGTAGATTCTAATTTCTCCTACCCTCAGCAATCTCTGTGTAAGAAAGTGGTTCCTAACCTCTGCTGCAAGTTTGTTTCCACGTCTGCTCCTGCTTTCTGTGTTGCACTTAAAGGTTAACTTCATCAACTCTTTTTAAAGTACAGTAAATTGTTTTAACAAAACAACTAGCAAATCTTACCTATATATATATTGCTATCATTTTGTTACAATATACATTATGGTTAAGGTGAGTTTAATTTTTTTTAAGATAAGGTATGGAGGTAGGAGATCTATATATATATATATATATATATATATATATATGTGTGTGTATATGTATGTGTGTATGTATAATATATATATATAAATAAAAAAAATGCAGATGGGAAAAGTCATCATTTAAAAATATGATAAATTCAGGATTTATTTTTCCTACAAGGTCTCAAACTCCCAAAAGCAACTCTAGTGTGCCAAATGCATCCCTTCAATTGGAAGAGTGCAAAATCTGTTCACAAATTTTATAATTTAGAACGGCAATGAAAATACCAATCAAAAAAAAAAAAATTATGGAAAATGTGGTATCTCCAAAGTGAGATAATACACTTCAGATAAGATTTACTGGAATGATGTTAGCTAGATGTAGTTTAGATTTGAACTCGTCACCCCTAATTCTTTGTTCTAGGCTGCATGAATCCCCTTCCCTGAACCTGTCTTCATAGCTCATGGGGGTGAGCCCTGGGATTAGTCTGCTTGCTCTATGTTGTACTCTCTCCACGGTCACCATGTCCTTTTGGCAATCTGGTGAGCATCGTATTCTCAATGCTTGTATTACTGTGTTATACATCCACCAATTAAAACTGTGTCAGCAAGCCAGCAAGAGAAAAAAAAAAAAAAAAAAAAAAAAAAAAACTACTGTATAAACATGGCAAACACAATGCAATACAAGTAGTACTGTATAAACATGGCAAACACAATGCAATACAAGTAGTACTGTATAAACATGGCAAACACAATGCAATACAAGTAGTACTGTATAAACATGGCAAACACAATGCAATACAAGTAGTACTGTATAAACATGGCAAACACAATGCAATACAAGTACTGTATAAACATGGCAAACACAATGCAATACAAGTACTGTATAAACATGGCAAACACATACGTACTTGACTAGAAGCCCTACACTTATGAAGAGCTTAATAATTTCAGCGATACACACTGCGGTGGTGGAAAAGTACAATTGCGATGAAACTGTTCTTGTGTAACGCAATGCTACAGTGTAGGTCGCTGCCACCAGTGTCATCACCGTCAGGCAATACAGCTTGAAAAACATGCTCACATGTTCTGAAAGAGAAGTAAAGCAAAGATGTAATAAAACACAGTATACTGTAGTTGTGCAACAATTAGTCCATGCATCGATTACTGATCATCTGTCCTTAAATTTCCTGAGCTTCGATTACATATTGCTGAATCGATGCATCAAATTAGAAGGCAGTAAACCTTTAGTGTGTGACAGTGTGCTTCTTTTAGTGCTAGTGCGGTAGATGAACATCAGCACGTTGCGAGGATACACACTTTAGGCCTCTACATTGGCGTTGGATATCGTGTAAAATGAGTTGAGTTGCTTCACTGGAGAGTATACATTTTTTTTGCACTAAAAAATGACAAGAATACAGCATACCTTTTATGTTATGCGTAATCATTTAAAAAGAATACCAATATTAAAACTGATTACCTTCTTTCAATTCATGTTGTGTTTGGATTATATGGAGATATTATATAAAAAGAAGCTGAATTTAGTATGATAGTTAAATTATTCAGGATTTGTGAGATGAACTCAAATATCTTGCTTTAGACATAAAATGTCAACAGTAATGAACAACTAAAGCTCAGACAGAAATTACTTCTGTTAAACATAGTATTTTTTATTATTATTACAATGTTAAAGGGACATCGGATGCGGACGCACTCTATTCTTTTCAGTTGTGCAAGAGGTTTGATTTCTTCTTAAAAATAATCAATCTTCTTCAGGTAAAGTCAATCAAAATGTTTATTCAGGAATCAAAATGCAAGCAAGAACAAATCAAAGGTGATCCATCAGTGATCTCAGGTACAAGTTGCAGTCGATGGTATTCTGAGCTGGCATCAGGGTAGATGTTATTTACTTCTGAGCCAAGCTGAGGTTTCATGGCATCAGAGATGTTGGTGTTTTTTCTGAGCTGGCATGGCACAGAGATGTTAGTTTCTGAGCTGAACCAAGAAATGACTTTGACTGCACAGATATACAGCTCGCTTACGGAATTTCCTTGAACAAATTTGGTCTTATTTCCCTAGCATGATGCATGGTGTGAGAGAAAACACATTAACAGTTAACAGCTGCATTTCTTCTTCACCATGATCAGCAGAAACCCAGATAGCAAGAAGTTGCTTTTAACAGTTTTGCTAAATTCTCATAGGCAGCAAAGTGCTATACCCACGCATCACAAGACTGAATGATAAGGCTGGTGATTGTAAACTGCTGATGTACACCAGCTAGGTACAGCTTAATTTTAAGAGTTTATTAACCTTGCGTTGATTCAGAGCTTACACTAAACACAGGAAAAAAAAAATGCACACAATTTTTACAGGCAGGTTCAATGATTTCTCACTTCCTTCATTTAAATGGGAAGCATAAGCATAGCAGTTGAATAATGGAAAAGAACAGATGGCTGATGAAACAATAAGAGCTTGTGTCATTTAACTGGAACAATGTGCACACCACCCCACACAAGCTGCACAGTTATCAGAAAAAGCCTACGTGTTCCAATTGTAAAGTGTGTTGCTATGTGTTCTGTGACACTGACCTAGAGTTACAGTATGTCACCTAACAAAAGTAAATGGTTTTAGAACCAGATTTTAATGGTTTGATTATGGTTTGTACTTAGGGGCTCAGAACAGCTTATTAAGCAGAAACAAACCTTTTTTTCATCCCTCCGAAGTCACAGCTGCACTTTGGGTTATGAAAAGCCTTCCTCTCCCCACAAGGCCAGGGCAATACATAGGCAAGAGTTTCAAAATCCTTACAGTTGTTAAAAACTTCTTTCTATAATCATAGTGTTCTAACTTGAATGCAAGTTCTGCCGTTTTCTTTAACTGTTACGCACAACAGTGTTTTTAGTTATTGGATTTTATGTTATTAATAACAAGAATAATAATGTTTGTACTGTATTTTGAAAAATAAAACGTCAATGTATCGATTATCGTTGATAAATGCCTATAAGATAATCGAATAAGAAATTAGTGTGCCGATTGCACCATTGGTGTACTGTATGATGTACAACATTAGCGCTTCTCAAACTGTACTTAAACTGGGACATCACTGAAGTGACTAGCTAATAATATACCTCATTTTAATATATTACAGAATGCAAACATGTTTTCTAATCCCCAACTACAAAGACAATGGTCTCACATGCGCTGGGATAAAGAAAGGCAAGAGTCTCAGAACAGTGTTTACATGAACTACACCGTGTAACAATTTTTTTTTTTTTTTTTTTTTTGTTCCTGGGTAGTAAGTGTTATTTCCTAATTGCATATGCCTCAAAAGTATACAAAATGTCTATTATTCCCCACAAACTTTGCTTTTGTGACCAGGACAGTGATATTTCAAAATATCACTATTTCCAATGGGATAACGGGCAAATGTGTGTCTTTTCGTTCACATAAAGTCAGAAAAAAACAACATATGAATCCAAATTAACATGTATTTATACTAAAGTAATACATAAATGACTACAAAAGATTTAGAAGTGAGCAGTTTTTCGAGATTTACGTTTTATAATCGTAAATCTCGAAAAACTACTCACTTCTAAATCTTTTGTAGTCATTGAATGAACTGAATAATTAAAAGAAAAGCAACAGGCAAGTGTATGTTAATAAACTAACATTAACAAACTTAATTAACACAGCACCCCTACACATGTTAAAAATGCAGCAGCAGTAATATACAAGACATGCACACTATTAACAGAACGGCGAACCAGTACAGGAAACACCAAATTGCTTGGCGACTTGTGTCTGATTCAGGTTTTTTTCAAGACCTCGAACAATTTCCAACTTTTTGTAGCAAGAGAAACAGCGGCGCATATTGCAGTTTGTTTACATGCCATAGCGATGATGTGCAGTCGTAGAAATCCGAATACAAAACGAGTATGAAAGATTTAAAAAAAGAAATGTTGCTGCAGAGTCGTTAGCAGTTTCATGGGGTGTGATTCAGTTGTGTGCACCATGTGAAAGATTTCTGGGGGCGCGTCTGCCTTTACCCATTTACTTTTTAAAATAAGGCAATCGATAATATACTGTATTAAAAGTACCGTACCACCAGTTATAATTCTTTATATAATAAATACCTAGTCATACTGGCTGTGCACATCAAGATGTAACAAATTCGTAAATTCACTAAATTCAGCACAGCTAATATATCGCGAAAACAAACTAAACAGTAAAATACCAAGATTTCACTCAAACCAGTAAGATCCATACAGTACAACACACATTAAAATAAGTAAATACACATTTCTCACCGTTCACCATGGTTACTGTATGTATTTTCTGTCGCGTCTGCTAAGCAGAGAAGAAACCTGGGCACTTTTCCATTTCGGCTGCTTTTCAGGGTAATGTGCACTGGAGACAGAAGGACGTCACCCTGCAGAGCTGCGCACCATTTCCGAGTCCGCCCGGCATGCTCTGCTCCCAGCACAGGCGAGGGGTTTTCAAACGCATGCGCAGGTCTCAGGGTTGCCAGACTGGGGGAAGATCAAAGCCACGGGGTGAAGAATAGGGGCGAATGTTGCATTGGCGGACAGGGGGGGGGGTATTTTTTAAATAGGGGGCCTCAGCTAAAAATGTGGGATTGTATGCCCTCTATAGTGAGCTCTTTAGTACTTTCCCATGATCTTTAAAAACATTAACCCTGCCTTCTGACAGTGATGGCCGACTGCAACAGTCAATAGTACTAGCCTTTACCATAGGTCCCGCTTTACACTTGACTGCTCTTCCATCCACGCACACACACACACTTTTGTTGGGTCTTGATTTGCAGTGGGTATTTTAATATACCACCTGGGATCATCCTCAGAC
Source organism: Polyodon spathula (assembly GCF_017654505.1). NCBI lineage: Eukaryota > Metazoa > Chordata > Actinopteri > Acipenseriformes > Polyodontidae > Polyodon > Polyodon spathula. Next base: position 3,873,606 of record NC_054538.1, on the reverse strand, counting down.
TGGCAAAACTTTGAAAGACATTCAGGCAGAAAAGCCTGTCAAACGAGGGTTGCTGTTTGTTGGACCTCACGGCACGCATACCTATAAAGATTTGTCGTATTTTCTCTCATTTTGGGTCAATTATTCAATTTGTTCAGCACCGTGACACTCGTGTTGATTGTGATACGTGGGTAAAAAAAAGAATTAGTGAACGCCAACGTGCTATAAGGAATCGTGGCCCTAAACCATCAGTAGCGAGACATTTCCCCCCCAACGGAACGTGACATCTTTTGGGTTGTTGGGTATTGAATTGGTTAAGAATCGAAGGAGGGATGGTGATCTTGATGAAATACTGTAGAAGCGAAAGGGATTTATATCAAAGCTGCCAATAAGCCCCTCCGCGGAGTGACGTCCTCGGTCCCACCTCACCGAGGTAATAAATAGTCACTGTGCGGACACGTCGGTTTCTTTTCTCTTTCAGACAGGTAGGTAAGCTGAGCGTAACTCCAAACTTTTACCAGTCGACTCTTTCAGAGCTCCTTCTACAAGTTTTCCTGGAGTTCCCTTGCAGTTAATTAGGGTCGGCGCTTCCTCGGAATCAGAAACTCAGCAACTGAAGGCTGAGCTAACACTACGCAACTGCGTTCTGTTAAAAAAAATAAAGAAATTATATATTCCTCAACAGCCTACATCGCTCGCAGTTGTAGTCTGTTTCCAACCCTGCAGCTCGCTGCGTGTGTTTTCTCCTGTTTCCTTTGCTTTGCAGCTATGTAAACAATATTAGAAGGGTGATCGTGATTCCAACGAGACACAGCTGCACTGTGATCCGCTGTCGACTCAAAGCCCTTGTGGAGCCTCAGTACACCCACTCGGTGTGCGCGGCCTAGCGCCAGTACAGGTTGTCCATTACTATTGTTTCTTAGTGTTTACAGTACAAAAACAAACAAACAAAAAAAACACTCCAGCATGTTGTCGAGTGTCTCATTACTACTGCTTTGCAGTTTAAAAATAAAAATAAAATAAATAAGACAGCTGCGCTGCACCGGTTGTGTGTTCCACGCGGTCCGGACAGCACCTTGACTGTTCCACACCGTTGCAAGCTGTGTGCTGCCCTTGGTTGCATGACTGCAAGCAGCCCAGACAGAGACACTCAACCCAGTACCTTGGTGCTTTGCCCTCGATACTTGGTGCTAGGTGCTTCTTCACCCCAGTGTTTAGGCCTCAACGCTCGCAGTACCCTCGGGTCCTTGGTGCCTCTGCGCCCTCGGTGTTCAAGCACTTCACAGCATTGGTGGCTTTGTGCCTCCGTGCTCCGTAGCCTCGTTGCCTCGAGAGCTACACGCCTTGGTGCTTCTACGCCTATAGGCTTTTTGAGTCTGTGCAGCTGTGCCTTCAGTGCCATGCTGCCCCAGAGCCTCGGTACCCTGGTGCTTCGACGCCCTCAGTGCTTCGACTCCCTCGAGGCATTGTGCCCTTGGTGGTCCTGGTGCCCCTGGACTCCATAACCTCGGTACCTCGAAACCTTAACGCCTCGGTGCTTCGACGCCTTCATGGCTGGTGAGTTCTACGCATTGGCATCCTTGACGCCCTCAGTGCCTCGAGGACTATATGTCTCAGCACTTGGACGCTTCGAGGTTTTTAAGCCTTGCGCCACTATACCCTCGAGACCCTCGGGTCTCTGGTGCTCCATAGCCTTGGTACCTCAGTGCTTTGACACCCACGGTGCCTCAGGAACTCGCCACCTCGGCGCTTCTCCCAGCACACTCGATCCCCTCAGGGTTTTTCAGTGCCTCGTGATATACAGCCTTGACCCCTCGTGCTTCGGCTCTGTCGACGCTCCAGAGCTAAATACCTTGACTGAAATTGTTGAATTTCCACCCATGCACATCCTGTAGGTGGAAAATGCCTCCGCATGACAAACACACTCTGTGTGTGAAGTACCTGGGCATTGAGCATGCCCTATTTGCGGCGGGTCCAAAGAGAAGACCCTGAAAGCAGAGTGGCGCATTTCTCAGAGAAATATCTCCGCTTCGCCTTTCAGGGGAGCATCTTCGAGTTTTCCGTGCTGCCATTTGGCCTCTCCTTAGCCCCCCGCACATTTTTACAATGCATGAATGCCATCCTAGCTCCGTTGCAGCTGCAAGGGATCAGGGTGATGAATTACCTGGATGACTGATTGATTTGTTCCTAGTCCCAGGAAGGAGCAGTGGCCCACATGACGATTGTGATGGAGCATCTGTTTAGGCTGGGTCTCGCCCTCAGCGACGCAAAAAGCCAAGTAACACCGGTGCAGAGCACATTCTATTGTCTCCCTGTGCTCCGCAACAAACATGTCCTTGTCTGTACGAATAACATATCAGTGGTTGCATACATGAACCATCAGGGAGGGCTTAAGTCCCCGGGTTACACTGCATAACCTTTCGGGTGCTGATCTGGGCACAGAGGCACCTCCTGTCCCTCTGGAGGGAGGGTCCTCACACGTCAAAGTGGTGACTGCACTCTCAGGTAGTGCAGTGCATTTGGGAACGCTTTGGGGAAGCCCAGGTCGATCTCTTTGCCATGGCAGAGATGACCGATTGCCCCCTGTGGTTCTCACTCCACAGCTGCAGACGTCCACTAGGTGTTGACGCCCTAGCGCACGAATGGCCCAAAGCACTTTTATATGCTTTCCTGCCTATATCGCTGCTCCTTGCCTTCCTCAATAAGGTCAGGAGAGAGGTTGCCCCCAGATGGCCCAGGAGAACCTGATTTTCAAGACCCTGCCAGCTGCTACGAGGCCAGCCCTGGGAGATCCCACTGCCCATGGATCTCCGCAGTCAGACGAAATGTACCCTCTGGCACCCAGAACCGGGAAGACTCCAACTGTGGGTCTGGCCCGTGAACGGGACCGTCTGACCACCCCTGGGCTCTCAGACACAGTAGTGAGTACATTGCAGAACGCTAGGGCTTCTTCCACAAGAACGTTGTACACCAATATGTGGAAATATTTTCAAAACTGGCGCATGGCCAGAGGCCATGGTCACGTGTATTGCCCTACAGTGGTTATTTTTACAGTTTCTGCAAGATCTGCTAGAAGTGGGTAAATCCCCCTCTACATTGAAAGTGTACCTAGCAGCCATATCTGCTTGCCATGTTCCCATCGACTCAGTATCCCTGGGCGCTCATATACTGACGACCCGTTTTTCTAAAAGGTGCTCGGTGGTTACGTCCTATAAAGGACGTCCTCCCCGATTGGAGTCTAGACATGGTACTAGCTCAGTTTGAGCCCATAGATACCACAGAGCTGAAATATCTCTTTATGAAGACAGCCTTTCTATTAGCTATCACCTCCGCTAAGTGGGTCAATGAGCATCGTCATCGTTACGCACAAACTCTGCTCCCTCCCTTTCCAGCTTTTTAGATAACAGTAAATAATAATTACAAAATGTTTTACAAAAATAATGTCAGTCTGCTCAACGTGACAATTGCAATAAAATATTCACGATAGTGATTTAGCTGGCGTTGTTTTACTTATTTGTTTTCCTTCATAACACATATTGAATGCACAAGACAATTGATAACATAAATTGAAAACATAGAACTATTAATGTAAAGTATAATAAAATGATGGAACAGTAAATTTCCAGCTGAGAATGTGCACAGTGCAACTGTACGCATGAGTTTAAATACTCATGAGTTTAATCGGTTGCTTCGGCATTTGGCTGTGGCTACCTGAGCTTTGCATACAAGTTTATTTTTGAGCGTGAAATAACGGACAGTTATTTCACTCCATAAAGAGGCGTTCGTTAAATACCATTTAAAATGTAAAAAAAAAAAAAAGTGCTAGAGTTCAAACAAATTGCATTTCATTATATATTATCTCAGTCTCTATGCAGTTTCTTAAATATTAATTTTCGACTTTGTTTTGCTAATTTAACAAGGAGAACACGAAGAACAAGATAGCTCTGACAGATTATATTATGTTAAGTATGTCTAGGTGTGTGCAGAAGCTCAGGTAGATCAAACAATGTAGAGGTGACAATAGTACCTTCCTTTCCTATTAAGTTTGTATAGTCTCAATTGTTGCTTGTCCAGTTGTAATGAAACTTGATAATGACAGTATTTAGTATCATGTATAAGATAAAAACAAACTAAAAATGTTTTCAAGTGAGATCTGAAGACCAAGACCAAGACTGATGTGATAGGAATAGAGTTGCAGAGTGTGAATATATCTATGCTATGAGTGCAGCATGTTATTGCAAGCTGTGAGTGTGACTAAGAAGGAGAGCAACTCATTCAAATAGGAGGGGCAAGGCAATTGAATGCTCATAGGTTAGCATGAACCCATTCCTTATTGCACTGTGGCTATCAGAGTCAGGAAGCAAGGAAGGGGGGAGTAACATGTTGAAGTTTGTGATTTGCTCAGACTGGTTTCATGTCAGGAGTCTAATTGTTCTGAAGAGATACGTGAACATTCCTGGATGACCACTACCTGTACCTGTAGTTTCTTCAGGGAAGTGGGGTGGAATATTGAGTTCCTTGTGAAACATGATTTGTTTCTAATGAAAGTTACAAACACTTGCAGTAAATAGTCTGAAACGATAAACTGTTTGAAGGTTGTAAAGTTTTATTAAACAGTTTTTTTTTAATACAATGAAACAACTTTTGTTTTATATACAGTGATGTGGAAAAAGTGTAGCTGTGTGGAATAATTTATTACTCATTAAAAGGTTTTTAAAAAAGGATGATATAAGTTGCAATCTAACCAGGCCAATATGTTTATAGTGATGTTTGTCTTTCCATATACTAGAAAAAAATAAGTAACATTTAACTGTAATACATTTCAATAATGTATTAAAGACAGCGTCTCTTTAACGAAATACAGCATAACAAAAATCAGTTCATTATGATTCATCAACAGCTCTACTTAAATTAGTTTGAACTATGTGAGCTGTTTTGGACATTTGTCCCCGGAGCCCAGTCAGGTAAATGTGAGGCTTGGGCACGTTGCTCGCTCCATGCTTCTTGGTCTGGCTGCCAGCCTCCTTTGGAAGGTAGACCTGAGAGATGTTGTCCCGTCTCATGTGGCTCAGATTCGTCTGCATCGAGCGGGTCACTTTAGTCCGCAAATTGGCCTAAACAGGTTTATTGAAACGGTTAAACTTTAAAATAGATGTTTGTTTCAAATACAGTATTAGAGATTTGAGAGATAAAGAACTGAGTGCGCAGTGATTTGCAATATAGTGCCTTGCAATAACACTCAATTTTACACTAAAACATCTCAGATTCTGTTACTCTTATAAAGTTGAGGAAAGTTTCACCACAAGTAGATAGGAGCTTCACTAGATATATGAATACATGGACGTGTCACAGCCTCCACAGTTGGGAAAATGGTTCTCTAGGTATAAGCCAGTGTGTCACCAGGGATGTGCATCCCTTGTAGAGGATAATAAAGGAATGGTTGCTAGGTCTAAACAAACTACAAATATGGTAGCAATTGGCTCCTGTATAAAACAATATTGAATCAGTCCTGGGTGTGATACCCCAGCTGTCTAAACAAATCAGCACACTTCCATATTTAAATTACTGTTGCAGTGAATACAGACCAGTTTAATTGCTTTTCTGCGGAGCTCCCACTCATTCCACTCATATGATTTAACGATGTTTGGTTCTACTATGTGGGTGTCTGTTTGTGTACTGCTGTCACTCTTTGTAATTGGTTTTACCATCAGCATGTCTCCAGCTTTAGCCTAAAAGAAAGCAACAGTGTTACTATTTAATCTGATAAATAACACAAGAGACAAAAACAAAAAGAACAGACAATAGTATTCCATTACAGCTTTTAAATGTGGTGTACATTTAAAGGTGAGTAAAAAAAAAAAAAAAAAAAAATACTGTTTTAAACCAGGGTTTTCAATGTGTTTACAACTGGTTTAAAGCAGGGTTTTCAATGTGTTCTGAAGTGGTTTAAACCAGGGTTTTCAATGTGTTTTGAAGTGGTTTAAACCAGGGTTTTCAATGTGTTTTGAAGTGGTTTAAACCAGGGTTTTCAATGTGTTTTGAAGTGGTTTAAACCAGGGTTTTCAATGTGTTTTGAAGTGGTTTAAACCAGGGTTTTCAATGTGTTTTGAAGTGGTTTAAACCAGGGTTTTCAATGTGTTTTGAACTGGTTTAAACCAGGGTTTTCAATGTGTTTTGAAGTGGTTTAAAAACCAGGGTTTTCAATGTGTTTTGAAGTGGTTTAAAAACCAGGGTTTTCAATGTGTTTTGAAGTGGTTTAAAGCAGGGTTTTCAATGTGTTTTGAAGTGGTTTAAACCAGGGTTTTCAATGTGTTTTGAAGTGGTTTAAACCAGGGTTTTCAATGTGTTTTGAAGTGGTTTAAACCAGGGTTTTCAATGTGTTTTGAAGTGGTTTAAACGAGGGTTTTCAATGTGTTTTGAAGTGGTTTAAACGAGGGTTTTCAATGTGTTTTGAAGTGGTTTAAACCAGGGTTTTCAATGTGTTTTGAAGTGGTTTAAACGAGGGTTTTCAATGTGTTTTGAAGTGGTTTAAACCAGGGTTTTCAATGTGTTTTGAAGTGGTTTAAACCAGGGTTTTCAATGTGTTTTGAAGTGGTTTAAACCAGGGTTTTCAATGTGTTTTGAAGTGGTTTAAACCAGGGTTTTCAATGTGTTTTGAAGTGGTTTAAACCAGGGTTTTCAATGTGTTTTGAAGTGGTTTAACTGGTTTAAACCAGGGTTTTCAATGTGTTTTGAACTGGTTTAAACCAGGGCTTTCAATGTGTTTTGAAGTGGTTTAAAGCAGGGTTTTCAATGTGTTTTGAAGTGGTTTAAACCAGGGTTTTCAATGTGTTTTGAAGTGGTTTAACTGGTTTAAACCAGGGTTTTCAATGTGTTTTGAAGTGGTTTAAAGCAGGGTTTTCAATGTGTTTTGAAGTGGTTTAAACCAGGGTTTTCAATGTGTTTTGAAGTGGTTTAAACCAGGGTTTTCAATGTGTTTTGAAGTGGTTTAACTGGTTTAAACCAGGGTTTTCAGTGTGTTTTGAAGTGGTTTAACTGGTTTAAACCAGGGTTTTCAATGTGTTTTGAAGTGGTTTAAACCAGGGTTTTCAATGTGTTTTGAAGTGGTTTAAAAACCAGGGTTTTCAATGTGTTTTGAAGTGGTTTAAAGCAGGGTTTTCAATGTGTTTTGAAGTGGTTTAAACCAGGGTTTTCAATGTGTTTTGAAGTGGTTTAACTGGTTTAAACCAGGGTTTTCAATGTGTTTTGAAGTGGTTTAAAGCAGGGTTTTCAATGTGTTTTGAAGTGGTTTAAACCAGGGTTTTCAATGTGTTTTGAAGTGGTTTAAACCAGGGTTTTCAATGTGTTTTGAAGTGGTTTAAACGAGGGTTTTCAATGTGTTTTGAAGTGGTTTAAACGAGGGTTTTCAATGTGTTTTGAAGTGGTTTAAACGAGGGTTTTCAATGTGTTTTGAAGTGGTTTAAAAACCAGGGTTTTCAATGTGTTTTGAAGTGGTTTAAACCAGGGTTTTCAATGTGTTTTGAAGTGGTTTAACTGGTTTAAACCAGGGTTTTCAATGTGTTTTGAAGTGGTTTAACTGGTTTAAACCAGGGTTTTCAATGTGTTTTGAAGTGGTTTAAACCAGGGTTTTCAATGTGTTTTGAAGTGGTTTAACTGGTTTAAACCAGGGTTTTCAATGTGTTTTGAAGTGGTTTAAACCAGGGTTTTCAATGTGTTTTGAAGTGGTTTAACTGGTTTAAACCAGGGTTTTCAGTGTGTTTTGAAGTGGTTTAACTGGTTTAAACCAGGGTTTTCAATGTGTTTTGAAGTGGTTTAAACCAGGGTTTTCAATGTGTTTTGAAGTGGTTTAAACCAGGGTTTTCAATGTGTTTTGAAGTGGTTTAAACCAGGGTTTTCAATGTGTTCTGAAGTGGTTTAAACCAGGGTTTTCAATGTGTTTTGAAGTGGTTTAAAGCAGGGTTTTCAATGTGTTTTGAAGTGGTTTAAAAACCAGGGTTTTCAATGTGTTTTGAAGTGGTTTAAAAACCAGGGTTTTCAATGTGTTTTGAAGTGGTTTAAACCAGGGTTTTCAATGTGTTTTGAAGTGGTTTAACTGGTTTAAACCAGGGTTTTCAATGTGTTTTGAAGTGGTTTAACTGGTTTAAACCAGGGTTTTCAATGTGTTTTGAAGTGGTTTAAACCAGGGTTTTCAATGTGTTTTGAAGTGGTTTAAAAACCAGGGTTTTCAATGTGTTTTGAAGTGGTTTAACTGGTTTAAACCAGGGTTTTCAATGTGTTTTGAAGTGGTTTAAACCAGGGTTTTCAATGTGTTTTGAAGTGGTTTAACTGGTTTAAACCAGGGTTTTCAATGTGTTTTGAAGTGGTTTAAACCAGGGTTTTCAATGTGTTTTGAAGTGGTTTAAACCAGGGTTTTCAATGTGTTTTGAAGTGGTTTAACTGGTTTAAACCAGGGTTTTCAATGTGTTTTGAAGTGGTTTAAACCAGGGTTTTCAATGTGTTTTGAAGTGGTTTAAACCAGGGTTTTCAATGTGTTTTGAAGTGGTTTAAACCAGGGTTTTCAATGTGTTTTGAAGTGGTTTAAACCAGGGTTTTCAATGTGTTTTGAAGTGGTTTAAACCAGGGTTTTCAATGTGTTTTGAAGTGGTTTAAACCAGGGTTTTCAATGTGTTTTGAAGTGGTTTAAACCAGGGTTTTCAATGTGTTTTGAAGTGGTTTAAACCAGGGTTTTCAATGTGTTTTGAAGTGGTTTAAACCAGGGTTTTCAATGTGTTTTGAAGTGGTTTAACTGATTTAAACCAGGGTTTTCAATGTGTTTTGAAGTGCGTGGCACTCACAAGGTAGTAGGGGGCACCAACGTCATCGAGGTGCATTGGCACATTTGTGCATGGTTTAAGCAGGTGCTAGACTAGTAATGGTAATTGATATTTGAACCTTCTTACCTCTGAGTAGTGGGAGGCAGATGCAAACTGATGGTGGAGCTCTAACAGCTGTATTAGCTCAGCACACTGTTTTGCCTTTTCTGCTACCAATGCAATATATTCATCTGGGTTTGCAGCAAATGCACATGCTGTCACCTTGGAACTAAAGATGTAATACTTTTCCTTGTGTTTCAAAATTCCAATAGCTGGATTACCTGTATAAAAAAAACGTAACATTTCCTTCACAAATTCACAGCTCTGTCTATTTGCATATAATCAATTTACGGGGGGTGAGAATTTATATATATATATATATATATATATATATATATATATCTATATAATATTATATATATATAATATATATATATATATATTAATATGTTACTTTAATGCTGTAGGTTTCTACTCACTATCCAGAGAAAGAAGATTGGAATTGTAGTGCTATGTTTGCATACACAAGCACACTACATAGGTTACATGTGGTACATTGGTAACTATGTGGTTTATATCAATTGTAAACAAAAGTTGCCCACATACTGTATTGGTTATTTTTCTTGTTAAAGGAGATTGCTCAAGAACATACCTGTCAATAAGAGGCCGTCCTTCTCAACAAGTGTATATCCGCAAATGCCCCTGTACTGAAGAGGCAGCCTGTCAAAGTTAACTGTAGTCTCAGGGAAGAGCCAGTCTTGTTTTTTATACTCCAAGGGGTTTATACGCTCTCCTGCAGAACAAGTTGTGCTTATTTTGTTAATTAATCACTATATGGCCTTTTATTTAGAAAACGTTCAATAAAAAGACTTATTCTCCACTGCACAGTAGCAGATGTGTCATCACATGCTTTCTTCTTCTGCTGGTGAAATAAAACTAGTTATTTTTAAAAATATTTACTAAGCTTTTCCATCATCGCAAAGTCAGCCCACTTTATTTCTAAACAGAAAAGTGATTGCTCCAGGCATATACAGTATACTCATTTTATAGATCAGGAATGAACTTCAAGTACTGGTAAATCAACTGGATCTATCATTTGAGACTCATATTAAGGAAGTTACTATCATTTTACCATTTGAGAAATATAGCCAAACCAATTGTTTTTGTATCTGATGCCAAGAGACTAATGCATGCCTTTGTTTAATCTACAATTGATTATTGTAATGTACTTTTTTCTGGTGTTCCAAAATGTGTGGTATCCTGCTTGCAGCGTATTCAGAATACCGCCGCTAGAATTCTGTCTAAAACCAGGAAAAGTGAACACATTACCCGTTTTGGCCTCTTTACACTGGCGCCCTGTGCAGTATAGAATCCATTTTAAGATGTTGCTGTTAACTTACAAGGCCCTGAATGGATTAGCACCTAATTATTTGCAAATCTAGTATCTTCCAAACCGCTCTCTGAGATCACAGGATGCGGGGCTGCTGGTTATTCCTACAGTCAACAAAAGCAGCACGGGAGGAGCGAGGGCTTTTTCTTGTAGAGCTCCTAAATGATGAAATGCTCTGCCTTCGATTGTCAGGGAAGCTGAGACTGTTACAGTTTTCAAGTCAAGACTAAAACCACACTTTTATAAAATGGCTTGTGGATTTTAATGTAACTTTAAAATTGCTGCTTTTGTATTATTATGTGCATTCTGCTATTTAAATGGTCTGACTGTGTCAGTTGTGTGTGTGACATGCTATACAAATGTATTGTGTTTTTTTTTCTTTTTCTGCTATGTACTGTACAGTGCTTTGCGATACTTTTGTATAAAAAGAGCTATATAGATGCAATGAATAAATAAAACAGCAACAAAGCCTGACACCTTGTGGCTAGAAGAACATATTTTAGTCACTGTAGTTGTTGATGCACTGTAATCGCTCATCATAGCTAACGTAATCTTGAATCCATTGCCAGACATAAATAAGAATAATGAATCGACCAATCCGCAGCCACCTGCTTATAACCTCTTACATCAGCATTCTAATGGAACTTGTTTCAGGTTTCACTAGCTCTGCACAAAAAGTGCTGCTGGAGTGTACTGTTAATATAATTAAAAAGTAAGAAAAAAGTAGGGTTTCTAAAGAGAACATTTAGAGTAACATAAACCTGACTATGGTCTGTGCTTTCTCGTTTAGTGACAATGACGCATTTTTTTTTAAGCCTATAACATTTTACAATAACTTTTGCAAATTGCATTAACACCTTTTTGCAAGAGGTTGTAGGGCCATGCAGTAGTCAACTGGCATCTCTGATTCAGCATAACAGTTATTCATGTTTCTTGACCATTCATTGCATGCGAGAGAATGACCTCAAAAAATGGGTTGATTGACCCCATCTGTTACAAGAAAGGTAAACTAAATATCTAATCGTTCTGTAACCTAAAAGCATTCTCGTAAAATATCTTTTGCCTCTTTTCCACTGTACAACCGAGCTGTGCCGGGTCCGTACCGAGCCCTCACGGTGCAGTTAAGGGGAGCCTGGGTTGTTTTTCCACTGCAGAGCCGAGCCGTGCTACTGATGTCACACGCAATGAAAGGCAATTTTTTTCAGTTTTTTGCTTGGGTACTTAAAAAAATGCAACGACAGCCGTAGTTGTATGTATGGTACAGCTGTATTTAGTTATACTATATTTTTGTAAATCAGAATCATATTTCGTGTTTTTGAGTGTGTTGTTAAGTGTACCGTACCCATGTTTATGTCCATTTGCTTCAAAAACGTCAGAACTTCATGTATAAACTTTCTCATTTCTGACGCATGACTCCAGATCTTCCTGAACACTTCTATCTGCCCACAGAGAAGCTAGAGCCTGCACCTCCTCAGCATCCCAAGGCTGTACTTTTCTCTCATCACACTCGCTGCCCACCATGTTTATTGTTCGTCTTTCTGGAGTGTACTGACTGATGCAACATAATGATAAAATTCTTAACTACACCCCTGGCTCAGCTTGGCTCTAAGCCAGATTCAGTTTTGTGAGGCCAGAGTTTTGTGATTTGGTTGTCGCTCAGCTTGACAAATAGCCAGTGGAAAACCAACCGTATCTGTACTATACTGAGCCCTTGCGGGTTGGATGTGCCAGTGGAGAAGGGGGTAAAAGTTTTACCCACTCATATCCAAAAACTACCCATAATATTTTAATATATTTCATTTCCTTCAAACAAGCACTTTTATTTTGCTTCTGGTAGAAGGCTGTGAAAGAAGTGCTTAGAAGTGTGGAAGGGCTGTGGACAGGGTATAATCTTGGAAGGGCTGTGGACAGAATATAATCTTGGAAGGGCTGTGGACAGGGTATAATGTTGGAAGTGTGGAAGGGTTGTGGACAGGGTATAATGGAAGTGAGGAAGGGCGGCTGTGGACAGGTATGACAGAAATACAATGAACCTTGGTTTGTAAATCTCCCTACCGGCCTGTGAGGGTGCTAAGCGAAGACAGAGTTCTTTGGACAGGACAGCATATAAGGGGGACGGAGAATCGTAATCTGTTCCTTCGCATTTGGTTTGCAGTGAGTAAAAGCCAGAAGGACAGTAAAAGTGTATTGTTTCCAGAAATCGTGAGTGTTGTGTTTTTGTTTGTTTGTAATTGTCTCATCTTGTCTTGTCTTGTACATTACCAGACAGAAGGGCTGTGGACACGGTATACTGTTCGAAGTGAGGAAGGGCTGTGTACAGGGTATAATAAAAATGTGGAGGGCTGTGGACAGGGTATACTGGAAGGGCTGTGGACAGGGTATAATGTTGGAAATGAGGAAGGGCTGTGGAGAGGGTATGACAGCATCACTGTCACTGATGTCCCACTGCCTGTTTTGCAGTGCTCTTCCTGGAGCACGGGCACTTGGTTATAACAGGTGGTGGACAATGGTGTGACAAAGCAGAATTCCAGAGAGGCAGAGGAATATGACCGGTTACTGTGTAATCACTGTACTGACCTGCGGTTCCCTTCATCCTCTCCTCATCAGTTCTGACATCCTCCCCTTCCAGCAGGGGCTCAATGTCTCTTTGTGGGAGGAGTTCTGAAAGGTTACCCTGGAAGGTTCGCAGGTGGGTCACAATGTTACTGAGAACACTCAGTAGCACCATCTCATCCTGGAACCCTGACCAATAGTTTGACAACGCTATAAAATGAGGCTAAAGTCAAAAAAAAAAAAAAAAAAAAAAAAAACATTAGGAGAATTGATTTTCACAGGAAAGTCCAGTCTTGACTGAGCATTTCCATAGATAGGCTGCTTCCATACAGTAACAGAACTGGGAGATAGTGAGGAACAAGGTCCATTAATGACCGTCTGATATTGTGCTGCCATTCAATGAACATCCAGTAATCAAGCTCTAGTGTAAGGTCTTCTTTTGACCAGCATTGTGTATGTGTGAAGCTTTAGCTATAGAGAGTAAAAAAACCAGGTAAATAAAAAATCTAATTAAAAATGTATTTAGAAAAATCTCAAAAAAAAAAGAGAAAAAAGCGGATGGGTAGAATCATGTGATGATCAGATTGAGTATATGCTGTATATTCCTTGGTACTTACAAAGACCTGTGCTATGGGAACAGCAGTCTTGGCCTTCACTGTGGATTTCAACTGTTCCATCCTTGCTCCAAGCTCTTTCTGCAGCTTTTCCACTTGCTGTGCACATGTGATCACGTCAGACTATGGAAATGAAAGGGGCACATTGTGAAATGCATATAACAGATGTTAATGACAGAAACACAAACAGATGGAACAGTCACACCGATGAAGACACAATGGCTATATATTCTATTATTGTAAGTGGATAAAAAAGAGAATTAAACGCACATACTGCAGTAAAATATTCCATATTACTAAACTAAAACAGACCCATTTAAACTTCTGAGGCCCACAGGGTGTTAACAATGACATGAAAAAGGAAGAATTAGGCTGAATAAATTCCAGGTTTGTCAGTAGCACAGCCTTTTTAAACACCTCTTCTGTTTTACTCTTTGAGGCCAACAACCAGTAAACCTGAAAGAGCGCTATTTGAAGATCAGGACAATGGATTGAGGCAACACTCTTCCTCTCTCCATGATGAGATAATGGGACAGTATTTATCAGAGGCAACATGTTCTTTTTAACTTACCACAATAATTTGCAAGAATGCTTCGTGTTGTCTCACATTATATAATGCTTTTTTCAGCAGGTGCGGATGTACTTGATGATCTGTGCCCAGGGTGTCCTTGCTGTCCAGTTTCTCAATGAGAGCTGTGTAGCGGTATGCTAGCTGCTGGGAGTCCTGTAGTTCTGATTCAATGTGTTTGCAGGTCGCTGGAACAGCCTCATTTAGGATTGCAGGCACTAAACATGAACATTACACAAAGCTTTTCTTGTGTGTTTCTATCTGCAGCACGTTATTAAATAAACATATATGTACTTTAGTTTGCTACAGTAGATTAGAAAGGTGCATTAAAATGTGAAGAACAGAAAATCTGTAGTATCACATTTAAACATCACATTGATTTCTACCTAAACAACAACCCTTCTCAATCTATTAAAATACAGAAAAAAAGCATTACTTTACAAATATGCAGCAATAAGATTGTGCATTTTCTTTGAAGAGTTAGTTTAGTGGTTGGCAGAGAAATTACTTCAGTGGCGATGCTCCACCTAACAACTCTGACAACTTCCTTATACATTCAGATCTACACGGTCTACGAAGATGACCTGTGTGGTAGGACACATTGTCTATAGGAACTCACAGTCATCAATGGAGTCCCCTCCCTTTCCACAGTCTTTGTTGAAGAGCCGGATCCCTGTGACAATCATGGTGAGTTCATTCAGCTGCCGCTCTTTATCCCTCTTATTGAGGGACAGGAAGGTGCTCAACTCAGACTGGGGGAACACGCTCTGAAGGGCCGCTGCCGTGGATGGAACAATGTGTTAAACTGTTTTCATCCACTAGTTAACATCACTATATACAATACAAATACATTCATTTTAGGGCGGCTGTATTAAGATTGGCTACTGTTTAGCCCCATGAATTACTACTGTCTTAAAATGAAAGAGATTCTGCTGTTAAACAATTATCATGAGTCTTCATTGCTGTAACATCACTGGTTTAAGGTAGTAGACAGAAATGTAAAACTAAAAGCAAATTTATAATTTTATTTGTTTTTTATATACTAAGATGGCTAGTATGTCCAACACATTAACACACTCAATGCCTGTATCATACTGATAATGCTGTATCCGCACAGAAATCGAACATCAGCAGCTTGATGTGCCACTCGCACTGTGTTGATGTCAGTGATTCTCTACCGGTTGTCTCTCACACTGTGTCAATGTCAGTGTTGATCTAATTCTCTACCGGTTGCCTCTCACACTGTGATGATGTCAGTGATGAACTCATTCCCTACCGGTTGCCTCTTGCACTGTGTTGATGTGAGTGTTGATCTGATTCCCTACCGGTTGCCTCTCATACTGTGTTGATGTCAGTGATTCTCTACCGGTTGCCTCTCACACTGTGTTGATGTCAGTGATTCTCTACTGGTTATCTCTCACATTGTGTTGATGTCAGTGATTCTCTACTGGTTGCCTCTCACACTGTGTTGATGTCAGTGATGGAACTCATTCCCTACCGGTTGCCTCTTGCATTGTGTTGATGTGAGTGTTGATCTGATTCCCTACCGGTTGCTCTCACACTGTGTTAATGTCAGTAATTCTCTACCGGTTGCCTCTCGCACTGTGATGATGTCTGTGATGAACTGATTCTCTACCGGTTGCTCTCGCACTGTGTTGATGTGAGTGTTGATTTAATTCCCTACCAGTCGCCTCTTGCACTGTGTTGACGTGAGTGTTGATCTAATTCCCTACCGGTTGCTCTCGCACTGTGTTGATGTCAGTGATTCTCTACCGGTTGCCTCTCACACTGTGTTGATGTCAGTGATTCTCTACCGGTTGCCTCTCACACTGTGTTGATGTCAGTGATTCTCTACT
The DNA here is from genome assembly GCF_017654505.1 of Polyodon spathula. Taxonomy (NCBI): domain Eukaryota; kingdom Metazoa; phylum Chordata; class Actinopteri; order Acipenseriformes; family Polyodontidae; genus Polyodon; species Polyodon spathula. Next base: position 3,857,794 of record NC_054538.1, on the reverse strand, counting down.
GGTTGCCTCTCACACTGTGTTGATGTCAGTGATTCTCTACTGGTTGCCTCTCACACTGTGTTGATGTCAGTGATGGAACTGATTCCCTACCGGTTGCCTCTCGCACTGTGTTGACGTGAGTGTTGATCTAATTCCCTACCGGTTGCCTCTCGCACTGTGTTGATGTCAGTGATGAACTGATTCCCTACCGGTCGCCTCTTGCACTGTGTTGACGTGAGTGTTGATCTAATTCCCTACCGGTTGCTCTCGCACTGTGTTGATGTCAGTGATTCTCTACCGGTTGCCTCTCACACTGTGTTGATGTCAGTGATGAACTGATTCCCTACCGGTTGCCTCTCGCACTGTGTTGATGTGAGTGTTGATCTAATTCCCTACCGGTTGCCTCTCGCACTGTGTTGACGTGAGTGTTGATCTAATTCCCTACTGGTTGCTCTCGCACTGTGTTGATGTCAGTGATGAACTGATTCCCTACCGGTTGCTCTCGCACTGTGTTGATGTCAGTGATTCTCTACCAATTGCCTCTTCCACTGTGTTGATTTCAGTGATGGAATTGATTCCCTACCGGTTGCCTCTCGCACTGTGTTGATGTCAGTGGGGGACCCCAGCCCTGAACGCAGAAGCAGGAAGCTGACAGTCTTGCGATACAGGCTCTCCAGCTCCTCTCGAGTCCGCGCACGGCTGTCTGTGATCTCTCGACTCACTGGGGCTAGCCTGGACTCCAACACGCGCCGGTGCTCATCCAAGAATTCTCCTAATTGGAACGTGGGAATCAGTGAGAAATACCATGTACTGTGCATCACACTTGCCTCCCTCAATCTGCATACAGTAAACATCTTAATAAGAAGAAAATAACACAATGTATAATTTCCAGTAGGAATTCAGTAGCTTAGCTTATTATTTTAAAACTTTTGGACTGAATAATTTAAATACTGTTATTAAAAAATAATGCAAAGCTATAATGCAATGAAAATGGATACTACTAAAATCCCAAATCCTTTCTACTTACTTTCAAAAAAATGAAAAGTATGTACATGTAGTTTAAAATTACAGCCTTACGTTTTTGCTTTATCCCCTTACGATTTATGATTGTTCTGAATGGAATTACTATTAATTCTGGAACTTCAATTCTAGTTGCTTGCCATAGACAAATGTAATGTAGCCCAGATCAGCCCAAGTGTATTCTATTAGCAAATGTCACCACTAAGATCCACTCAGCAACATCATAAAAAGGTAAAGTGACAGTAAACAAATTAAATAAGAAAACTGAATTAGTAAACAAATGTTTCTGCTTTAATTATACAGGGGAAGTCTACCTGGAAATTATCTTTTAGTCTCATTCTTTTTTATATTTGGTATTTAATGTCTTTAGATAAATAAAATAAACTCTATTGTACAAATAATTGGATTAGTTCATTGTCAGTTGACACAAAAGGAGGAACAATACTTACCCCTGCTTGTGTAATTCATATCAAAGTAAACCTGCATTTTGATTGTATCAAGAGACAGACTTTTTGGATCCAGTAGTCTGTCCACACAGAGCTGGGGGAAGAGTTTTATTGGCTGTTTAGAAATATTGTTCTCAACAAACACTTTCCATTATGGATGAATTCTTAGTCTTTACACGCTTAATTAATTACAAAGCAGTATTGTGCAGACCAGTGATGGCTGGTGGCCAAAAAAAAAAACCAGGGAGGCAACAGGAAGAAAAAAGCCAGAGGGCTTGGGATCCCCTTAGGCTCCCAGCAGCAGTAGAATCTTATTATTGTATTCGGACTGACAACACTTTTCATTTTATTATTATTATTATTATTATTATTATTATTATTATTATTATTATTATAAAAGGTGATTTACAGGTGTTACAGGGCATTACATGGTTACAAAGCAAGATTAACATTTAAATACAATGCAGTTTACAGTAAGTGCAAATAATACTACTAAAATACAATATAAAATAGGATGCAACAAGTTAGGATTACAGCAAGTAATATCTACAATGACTTCATAGTATTGCAATAGTGCAAGGACAGTGCACTAGCTGAGGATCCAGTAACATGGCGCTGAGGTCAGGGAAGTCTAGTGCATAGTAGGAGGTGCAGATCAAGAGATCTACAAGTGCAGTCTAAACAGGTTTATCCCAGTTTGGCTGTTAAATGCATTTTCTCCACTAGCCAACATCGAAATGAAAACAGCAGCCCATCATAGTTTATTCTAATATACTTAACTGTTACACACTGCCAGCATATGTTTAAATAGATACTATATATAACATGGCTATAGCATTTAGAGCTCAAGACTTCATCACTAACATACTTTGCATACAATATTTTCTAAACAATGTTGTTATGGCACGAGAAAGGCAGACAAAAATTAAGCACATCCTATAAAGACTTAATTTGCTAAACTTAAATAAATGACCAACAAAATAATTATGTACAGTACAGCTGAAAAGAAAGTGAAAGAGTTTACCTGTGCTGGAGAAAATAAACAAACTCAAATAATATGTGTCTTCTGGGAATAGTAGTTTATTTTGTACACAGTAAGGTGTTTCCAATCAGCAGAAATGCGGATGAAAACTACAACTCCTGTCATGCCAACAACTTGAGGGCTTCGTATTTAACTTTGTCAAGTTTTTTAATTTGTCCTACCGATGATGGATTTTTTTTTCTAGTCACTTTTAAAAATCTCCTTCAGAAAATTGAATATGAAACCATATCATTGAACACTTCACTGATAATCGAGCACACAGTAGCAGTGCTTCAGCAGGGGGCGGGAGGGTATGAGGTGCTCCTCCAATTAAAACCAGGGCTCAGACTATATCACCTAGTATTGTAGTACAGTAGTCTCCACGTATAGGAACACTCAAGAAAACACTTCGCCTAAAAGAACACCCTTGTGGTGAAACTGATTTTTCCCCATTGTAAATGCTCCGGCTAAAGGAACAGGAAACTTTGCTTAAAAAAACACCTACTTGGTACCGATAGCAATTCGTTCACAATGGATACAGTTCTGTTTTGTAACCTGATAACTCGTCATCACCAAACTTAAATTAAAATGGTTTATTCAGTCTTTTAAAAAGTGTCTTGTCATCGCGAGTGTCTTGAAGCACACTGATTGTTTTTTGTTTTTTTTTTGTTTTAATCTTTCCATATCATTGACTGGTTTTGTATTCTGATTTCTATGACTGCACATCATCGTTACAAAATGGCATGTAAACAAACGGCAAAATGCACCGCTGTTTCCCTTGCTACAAACAGTTGGAAATTGTTCGAGCTCTTGAAAGAAACCTGAATCAGACACAAGTCGCTGAGCAATTGGGTGTTTCCTGTACTGGGAGTTGCCTCACCGTTCTGTTAATAGTGTGCATGTCTTGTATATTACTGCTGCTGCATTTTTAACATGTGTAGGGGTGCTGTGTTAATTTAGTTTGACAGTTTATTAACATTTGTGTGTCTGTTACTTTATTATTAGTTTATTAACATTCACTTGCTTATTGCTTTTATTTTACTTATTCAGTTAATTTCACATGCACATGCGTCATGACAAGTGATACATATGTATTTATTTATTTATTGATTCATATGGTGTCTGGTGGCTAACTCCTTCTTAGAGAACACTTCAGCTATAAGAACACTTCACTTGCTTCCCGGGGGTTGTTCTCTTAGGTGGAGATTACTGTACTGTGATTATAGAAACAGGAGTTTATAACAGCTTGTCTCTGATGAAAAAAAAATTCACAGCTCCTCCAATAAAAACCTGTGCTCAGATCACGTGATCTGCTACTGCTAGTACTGTGGTTAATAGCAGATAGGAGTTTATAACAGAGACTTGCCTCCTCTGTGGAGCCATATTATTATTATTATTTTTTTCACTTTAAAATGAAACCTTTAACTTACTTATCTACACAGATTATACAGAGAATTCTGCGGCAAACTTAAATAAGAAAAACAGAAATATGGCCATTTTGGAGAACAACTAGTGCTATAACATTTAGAAAGGTTTACAATTTAAAGCCACACAGAATGGTGTTTACATTTCAGTGGAACAAGCCTTGTTTATATTTCAGTAGAACAAGCCTTACCTTGATAAGCTTCTGGACATCGCTCTTTGTAAGCGTTCTGTCAACGTTGAATTGGTTTCTCGGATCCAAAACTACAGCTTTTACCTGGATGATATTAAGAGGGATTTTTAGCTATGGAAAGATCTTTGTCATTTGACCCTGACATGAGAAAGCAGTACTGCAATTAAACAAAAGATACTTTGAGAAGTGCTTCCTGCTGTTTTTAATGGCCACAGCTCATTTTTAAAAACCATTAGAAGACAAAACAATGTTTAGTAGTTTTAATGAACATGTGTAGCAGCTGATGATGGCAGTATACTGCATGATTCATCTTCAGTGACCCAACTTGGAGTTAAATGTATGTTTGTAAGTGTTCTGTAGCTACCTCTAATGTCGAGTCATACCAGGAGTACAAGAGAAAGTACACACTCAGCTTGATTAGACCTAGCCACCCAACACTTACAAATATAATACAGTATAAGGGATTAATTAAATAAAAATAAAAATAGACGTAACTTGATATTAAGGTACTTAATGTGTTTTTATAGAACAGGTTGTGGTTTAAACAATGGGATGCTTTGTCATTGATATTGTGGGTGTGAGAGCTAGTTAGAATAACTGTAGCTGCTGCTAATAGGTTTCAATAGGGACGTGACACGTTAATTGCAGAATATATTAGCTATAACTAAAAATACATATTCTATTTATAATTCGGATACATATTACAAAATTTGGATCTTAATAGACTTCTGGTGTTGGTTTCTGAAGGCAATGCAAACAACATAGCAAATACCACCAGGAAATCAGCAACAGGAATGTATACCCTTTCAAGCATGAATTATTAAAAAACTAAATAGCTTAAAGTGTTAACTGGGTACATATCTGTAGGCTTGTAAAAATCTGCATGCCTATTTATAAAGTGTTTGTTATACTTAAGCCTACCATGAAAGCGACCAGAGTCTCTGACACAGCTTGGCCTTTACCACCACATTCTTGACCAATTTCTCTAATGATGTTCTTGATGACACTTTCAGCCTGAGCACGGGACATTCTGAGTCAGAAGAAAAGCCACATTTAAGAAAACATAACAATAACTTAGGGCAGTTTTAAGTAGTGTTTTTAATAAAATTCGGCCATCTAGAGTTTCACGGATATCAATTAGCCTATTTTTATTATTATTATTATTTTATTCATCAAAACAAAAAAAGACATTGGGATGCTTTTATTAAATATTCCAACCCATTCTGGAATCGTTAACTAAACCTGCAGAGTAAGTCTGCACTTTGCTTGGCATACATTGTAGCTGTCTCACTTTTAAAATGAGTATTCCCTAATATCACCCCTGAACACACTGGCACCAGTATTGGTCTCTAAACACCATGCAGTCGAATCTAATTCTCCACCATGATACACAGGAATAAAGCAACAAACGTGCCTCTAAAGCCAGGGCGCTGGCACATTGCAGCTTCTTTGCCAATCAAAGAGGACAAATTTGTATTGAAGCCCATTTGCGTTAATACAACAAAAAACAAAACAAAACAAAACAAAAAACTTAATACATTTTAGGTTGACATACTATCTCATTATTTTGACTTTGTATCTCGTTATTTCGATTTATTATAGTAAGTCGCTATAACGAGATCCTAAGCCAAAATAACGATATCTTAAGTCGAAATAACGAGATACTACGTCAAAATGGGCTGAAATGGGCTTCCATAAATTTGCAGATGGCTTCTAATACGAAGTTTGTATTGCTTCCTTTTCTTAAAAAGTTTCTGTCCTACCAATGCCCTTTAACATGAAACCAGCCTAGATGTGTTAATTTTAGCACAGTAAATTTGTCTGTGAATTTTGAAAACAAAGTAAATTTGTGGTGTTGGTATATGATTTTGGAAAAGGTTAATGCAGTGGTCAGTGTTGATGTTCATAGGCCTACTAAAAGACTAACCCCGTTACTCAAATGACTCAAATGTTTAGTGTGTGTGTGTGTGTGTGTGTGTGTGTGTGTGTGTGTATATATATATATGTGTGTTAGATTGTAGTCGCCTGGTCTCATTGTATTCAATGGAGTGCACGTTTTAATTTCCTGAAATATCACTCTGGAAAATCTCCCACAACTTGCTTTTATTACCGAACAACAAGTATACTGTGATCCCAGCATAGCAGGTGGTCTAGGGCAGTTTTCGAGTCACAAATGTTTAAATCTGTATAATGCTGCTGGCTAATCTAAAGCCGTCTATACCTCAGAATGCGACAATTACACAACATAGTTCGTCTCCGGTATTGACTGGTGACTAAGCCGAAGGAAAAAAAAAAACAACCAGAGTTAAATAAGACGATAAAAAAAACAACAACAAAAAAACCAATACACCTACTTTTTTATTATCGTCAGCCAGGTCCACTTGGTTTCTCAAACGGCTTTTGTGTGTGGTTCAGTGGAAAGAGAAACACCTTGCGTTGTTCATGCCAGCCATTTGGTTGCCATAGCGACAAACATTGACACTCGCTTCTGATTGGGAAATCGCAACCAATGCTTCCATGGCATTTTACCTAAACCTTTACACAATTTGCATTCTGCAAAAGAGGACGTGGAGCGTGTGGTGCAAGGACAGAAGTGGGGGAAAAAACAACTAAAACATTTCATATTACGTTTGAAAAAGAAAAACAATTTTTATTATGACCGTGTCACTCAACTTGACAAAGCTTTACAATAGGTAAATAATCTGTTGATTTTAATGGTTTGTTTTTGCACTGTAATCCGTGTTATGCGGAAAGGTAGCTTTGCATCATTGCACAACGGATTGTACCCACATGACCTATATTTAAATTGTCTGATTTTCTTGGACTGTCTGATATTGTTCAAAGATGACGAGATTGCCTTAAAGTAAATATTTTGATAAACCACATGTTTCCTGCCTTCATTTATATGAACGTGTTCAATAATAAAATGTGTTGGACTTGACAACTAGACAGGCCCTTAATTCCTTAGGTGAATCTTTGGTGCAATGAATGAATGAATGAATGTTTAAAAGTTATACACCATTCAGCCTGCAGTATTCTACCATACACTGACCCTCCTTCATGAAATACAATATATGGACAATTCCGAGAATGGGAGCATTGCACCTCAGTTATGTTATTTTTTTGCAAGTAGATGTAGTCTGTTACATCACAGATCCCTATTAGCATAGCTCTTGGATAATCTAAATGGCAAGGAGTTGAATTAGGATTGTGGAACCAGCCTTTAACGGTCTCGAGGCAGTTAATGACAAAGAGGTTGAACATGGTTAACTTATTATCGAAAAAAGAGCGTGCAGACAACACCACCTAAAATAAACTTCACAGAAATAAAGGCACTCACACATTGGACAATTACACGTTTCCCATTTCCCTGATTAAGCAAGTCACGAAACAGGTTTGAAATGTAAAAAATATTTACACATCCAAAGACAAGGTTACAGAATATAATAATAATAATAAATAATAATAATAAATAATAATAATAATAATAATAATTTGAAGTAAATAATAAGTCTGACATATTTCAGATAAAAGTCCACAGTTTTATACTCCATTTAAAAAAAAAAAGAATATACATGTTTAGACTCTGAGCTTCCATCTCAGCCCAAACCCCTGCAGTCATAGCATTCTGTATAGAACCCCATCCTTGCATGCCAAGAGTAGAGCGCTGCAACACAACAGCTCCTCCTACTGCCACATTTACATATTGCCTCAAAAAAAAAAAAAAAAAAAAAAAAGCACAACAGGGTCTAGTGCTCCTTTGTCACGTGAAGATGCATTCTAGTAAATTCATTCATGATTAATCAAACTTAACCCTCTATCTATCTGGCACGTTTAGCCCTTTATGGAATATGGATGTATCCACATCTCTTAAAACTTACATATACACAGATACACAAAAAAATTACAACATGTTTAGGTGACCTGTTTGCAAGGGATTAGTGTAGCTGCAGCAACAAGACAACCCTTAAATCTAATGTAACACAGATACACAAATAAAATCCATTCCAAAAGACAAAATACTACAAATCACCTGCAGGGACAGTGAAAGAGTGTGCTGTATTGTTAGCAACAGGTTTAGAAAACAGTCTGGGGGCTATAAAGCACAAGAATAAAAATCTGGGTTATGGGCCATATTTTCAGAGTTTACTCCAGTTAACCAAAACAGCAGTTTAAAAAAAAAAAATCAGCAGCAGCATTTATATCAATTTAATATACACTATACTATCCCCAGCTTATTATGCCATGATGAGAAAAAGGGAATGTAAAACATATACGGAAATAAATAGCTTCATAAAAATGTATAGAAATACTCCATATAAAAATGTACATAGGATAGGAAGTTAAATATTGCACTTGATTAGAATCTGGTTATCCATTTAAAGTCTTTGATCAAAAGCACTTCCTGAAGACAATGTCGGGTCCAAACTCCTCATACTCTCCCTGGCTGAAGGAAGGCAGGCTGAAGGAAAGCAAGCTGGCGAGCACAGCCCCTCCACGCCACACTGAGAAGTCCCGATCCTTGGGGCTAGTCACTCGCACAGTCTGACAAATCCACAGCCACCATGGATCAGATTTCCTCCTGAAGTCGCAAAGGCAAACCAGACAGCAGTGTTTCCACCTTTACAAACAAACCCACGCATTAGGGTTGTGCACAATTACCCTTGGCCACTGGATGGCACTAGGTCATAAGTTGCACATGCTGCTTTGTGAACTTAGAACTCCAAATAACTTGGAAATAAGTTAACTTGATTTGTTTTTTTTGTTTAAATATTTCTTTACTGAGCCAGATTGAATGTTCAAGAGTTTTTGCTGCAGAACTCAGTAGTGACTTGTTTGAGCAAATGTTTTATCTGATATAATGATATTTCCCATGAAAGTTTTTCAGAGGTCCATGTCGCAGTGAAGGGTGGAGCAGCGAACACTTCCATGCATCTCATAGTGGTCTCTTCCAACCAGCTTTGGCTTGAATAAGAAGATCTCAGGGGCCCTGTGAATAAAAGACGTGGTAAATGCAAGGTGCTGGCACTGCTCTTCTAAAGCCACAAAACCCACACACTACCTTAACAATTAGTCATGAAAATGGTCTCCCTTTATTTTATATTTTAATTGAGTAAGCAAAGAGGCTTCAGGAAGGGCTGGTTTAATTTGGCTCTAGTATGCACCAAATGCTTCCAAACAACCCAAGAGGTTGAAACAGCATGGTATGTGGTTACCTCATCCTCTCGTTGCACATGTTAATGACCTGCCTATCAGGTAGTGTGTAATACATCTCTCAGGTCCTCGCAAGCCATGCAGCTAGCTATAGCTAGTGCAAAATGCTGCTGTTAGACTGCTAACTAGAACAAAAAAATGACTCACATTACGCCTGTGTTGGCATCATTGCATTGGCTTCCTGTGCATTACAGAATTGATTTTAAAATTCTATCATTAGTTTTTAAAGCACTGAATGGACTATCTCCACAATATCTAAATGATATGCTAATTTCTTATTAGCCTGAACGCACTCTGAGATCTGCAAATGCTGGCCTTTTATGTATTCCGAGGGTGAATGGTAAAGTGATGGGAGAGGCTGCTTTCTGTTTTAATGCCTCCACACTCTGGAACTCCTCAACCCCTTTTATCAGAGATTCACCTTCAATTGCAATCTTCAAATCTCCATTAGAAACATTTTTAATTTAGCTTTTCCATAACATTTTTATGTTTTATTGTTACTTCTGTTTTTAATAACTGTACTCTTTTCTGACTGTTTATTATTGAATTTGTGTATTGTTTTCTGTATGTAAAGCACTTTGAATTGTATTGTACATTATTTATATAATTAATTTATATTAATTATATAAATAAAGGTTTATTATTATTATTACACCAATACTCACAGACATAGTTTGATCTTAACTTGAACTTTTGGTTTAAAAAAACAAACAAAAAAAACCCCACCACACCACACACACACACACACACACACACACACACACACACACACACACACAACTATGAAATCATAGGCCAGTAGCCCTGCAGGAGGGGCTAAATCCCCAATATGTGGAAAATTAGCAAATACAAAAAAGAATGCATGTACAACACTAACAACACTAAAGGCCATACTAGCTCTTTAAATTATCCCTTACATAAAATATCAGTATACTAGTACTACAAAAAAAAAAAAAAATTATGTACACACTATTGTACCTAACACTGGGGCACATTACTAAACTACACAATGTATTAATGTGGAATTTTGTTAAAATGATATGCTATGGGTAATTTGGAATGGTTTAAATGCATCAAGTAGTTTAAAATGAGGTTAGCTAGCTAGATATAAATACAACAATTGGACAATATATTTTACACTTAATTCTCATTTTAATTTCCCACAAACACTGAGGGGATAAAGTTGCAAAGCCAAAGGTTCCCATGTGATCACTGCATGTGAATTCTGCAGTAAGCAGAATTGACTCTGTGCACTGAGCCACTGTGGTTTCCTAATGAGAGAGGAAAGACTAATTAAAGATGTTTTATATCAGGGTGCAAAACATGATTGAACATATACTGAACTAACAATAAATCATATACTTCAACCTTTACAGATCTGGATGTTTAGTAAGTTACCTCTGCAAGAGATTTTCATTAAAAGATGAAGTGATGTTCCTTTTATATTTACATGCATTTCCAGGAAATGGAGAGAAGAATTAAAATATGGTAAATGTAATAGAAGTTCCTCCAGAAGGAAAATCACACAGGAGTTACCTCGTATTTAGGCCACCCAATTACAGTGGGGAATATGGCGGTTGGTAGATCTTGATCAGCAAAGCCAGCTTTGATGACAGCAGATCCAAAATCCAGAACAATAGATGTTCTATAATCACTTGCCTTCCAAGAAAAAAAAATCAACCTTTAAGAACATACAACCCTATTCACAAACCTCAGGTCTGGATTCATAGAGCTCCACACCCACATTAGCTGAAAGAATTTAAATCTTATACCCAAACCCATTTTAAAACAATGAATACCTTTTGTTAAAGTGAGATGCATCTGTTTTTTTGCTTTTTTTTTTGTAATTTCTACAAATTGTTCAGATCAACAAATACATTAAAAGAAGTGCAAAAAGCCTGGCAATGCTGACTGCCTCTATTAGAGTCCCAGAACGAAGACCGTCATGCACTGGGGGGCACTGTGCAGCATGCATTCCTACCGAACCACTGACAGGCACTGCAATCACAGATGCGGCTGCCTCACAGCAAGGCTGCTTCTCAGACAGAATGCAGTCTGGCATTGCATCTCCCTCGCCTGCTTTCTGTGGCTGGACAACATTCTTCGTCCTCTCTCTGGGTTTAAGAGTGCGCTTGTTTTTTTGAATCTCCTTTATTACAGGCTCAAATGTGCAACCTTTCAAGGAGGCTGGATCTGACGCCGTCATGGTTACCTGCTTGAATTTATGCACTTGTCTTTCCTCCAAGGTTTTTAGATCAGTGATGCTTTCCTTGGCTTTGGTATTGGGGCTACAACAGCAGCAGGAGTTTCCCCGGAGTCAAACGGATCACTCACAAGTCCTGGAGGCTCCTCTTTTCTACAGCCTCTCCTCCTTGCAGCTGGTACTGGTATCTCATTCCTCACCACAGTGAGATAAGGCATGCTCTCAGATTCAGCAGCACTAAGCTCACAGCTTTCCAGCACCTAATCCACTGTTTCCTGGGTATCTTCACCTGGGATCTCATGCACTGGCTGGGTCAGAAGCAGGAGTGGAACAGGTCATTCCTCCACTTTCCTCAGGGATGTAGCTCCTACTAGAAGAATCTACACTCTGGAACACACGCTGCAAACCTCCAGTGGCAACTGCATGGATCGAAGAAGAACCTTCCAACTGTCCGTTAGTTTGACGAGACTTTTCATCTAGGCAGAAAGATCCATTTCTTTCAGGGGTCCATGGACATCTATTTATGGTGATGGTTGTTGCTTCGAGAGAGAGATTTGCTTACTAGTGCAAACAAGATTGCTGAGGCTTGAAATCCCTTTCCCAGAATCTGCGTTGTCACTTCTGCAGCAGTTCTCTGGGCTGGTTTGTTGGATGACCCATGTTGTTCTGGCATTGTCAGAGGTGTGTCCTTGTCTGCATTCACACCTGCCTTCCAATTCATTAGAGCTGAAGTCACTGCAAGCCTCGTCTTGGCTCTGGATCATGCTGCAGGATCCGAGGACTGGCGATGGTTACTGCAGTCTGCTTTCCTGGAACCACTGTGCAGATGGTTTCTTATTTTTGTATTCTCTCTGGCCAGACTCTTTTCCATCCTCTCTACCTCTGTTCTCTCCTTTTCCACCTCCCTCAGAAACATCTCCCTTTCCTTGCTTGGATTCAGCAAGGTTCCCTCTGGCTTGTTCCTCTGGGGCTGCTCTGTCTGCTTCCTCAAATCACTGTAGCGCGTGTAACTGCATGTTCTCTTCCACAATCTGCTGGGTTATAGCATGCAGCAATTTCAGTTCCTGGAGCAAACGGGAACTACCGCCCAGCGCCCTGCTCCCATTCAAACTGGCCGCTGCTGTTTTATTGAAATCAATGGTTGTCACAGAATAGTTGTGGCTGAATTTGTGTGGCAATACCCAGATTCATGGTCACTGCTGCTTGTCCCAGCGTAGTTCTCAAAACCAAAAACACCAGATTCCACCAATTCACTGGAAGACATGGGAACCTGCATAGGGAAAGACAGCAGCATCTTACACACCAAGTTTTATTGTGTTAAAACAGCTCCTGGTGTCCATCTGCCAAGTCTTAATAAAAGCAACAGGACTGTTTAAAAGCTTGCTTTAAAGCCATTTTTATGATGGCAAGCAAGCTGTTTACCAACGGTTTAATTATAAAGTTGCAGAATTGTGTACCTACTGGTAAGTGTTGTAAGGTACCTATATTTTAAATTTTCCCCCTTACAACAATAGAGCAATGCGTCTCATATCCGTTAACCATCTGTCTGCCATGATCATCCTCTTCAGCAACGTGAGTTTATTATTGAATAGAGAAGATTAGTTCAGAGATTGTAGATCCTACCACAGATTGGTTGTATGTGCTCTGTGCGCTGCCTCAGCTGGTAGTGTCACGTGAGCTGTTCAGTGTGTTGATATGCAAATAGTTCCAGTTCGCCGGTGGGGTGTATCAACCTCAACCTCGATCTCCTGCCTGTCACTCAGCAGTGAATGCACACACCCACACGGCTACTGTCAAACATTAAGACTTGATCTTTCTCAACAAGGAATTTAGTGGAGCTCCCTAATAAAAGCTGAAATTCAAAATAATAACTGAGTGAATATAGTAATTGTTGCAGCTGTGTATAAATGGTATTTAAAACAGGATTCATTTATCTGGCTTTTTACATATCCACCCTTACTCTGGTCCCACCACAGTCCGATATGCAACAGATTACTGTCTATTCAAACTGTCAGAAGAGTTTGAATAAAAATCAGAGCTATAAAAGCGAACATTACCTTAATATTTATTTCCAACCAAGAAGGGAAAAAAAAAGTCTTAACTTTGAAAACATGCCATACTTACCACATGCATTTGGTCTCTATTACAGTCTGAATCAATACTCCACATTTCCAAATGCTTGTTGTTACTGTCTGTCTTCACAAGGAGATCTAGCACTTCCTCTTGTTTTAACATACACTCCTCTTGCTGGAAAACCAGATTAAATACATTTTTTAAAAAGCAGTTCAAATTTTACATGATCGGGTATGCTGGCTGATAAAACCCAATGACCAGAAACAGGCGGATCTTGGCGGTATAGATGTTTAGCAGCGTTCATAATATTTGGTGGACTAGGTCTTGGTGAATGTTAACTCATTAAAACCTTTACTGTGCTGGTATAGGGTTGAGCTATTAAAGATTTCATTTAGGGTTACAGAGCTTGTCTGGATTTGATTTGACTACAAAAGTTAAGGCAGGCTGTGCCAAATAACTCCCGACTCGATAAATCACCACTCAGGGGTCTCTGTGAGGGGTCCTTGGAGGTCGTCCATCAACGAGGAGGTTCGGCTGCAGGTTTCACAAGAGGCTGCAAAGTACTTCAGGGAATTCAGCTTATGACTTGTATTAGGTCTAATGAGCTACACATAAGCATGTTCCTTTCTGTAGCAGTACAAATCCTATACACTGGTATTGGGTGCAATGTCTCTACATTGATAACCTGCTCTCAGCAGGGGAGAATTCGTCATAGCAACACATGTAAATAGTAGCTCATACATCCCAATTTGTTGGCGTACCTTCAGAATTTCTGCGGCTCAGACTAGAAGTTTCTCAACAATGCGGAGATCCTCCTGTTCTTTCAGGGCCCAGTCATTAAGCAAGGACTCCATTCCAGATGAATTTTCCGTCCTGTTTAGGGATACAGCACAATTAGCTCTCGACAAGACACCAGTACCCAAAACAGATTAGTAATAGCTAGTGCAGTAGCAGGTATTGTAAATGCAACTTAACATTTGTCATGATTAAAAAAAATAAATAAATAAATAACAAAACAAACAAAAAAAACACAGCTTACAATAGGGCACCAAAAATATGAATTCCACATGGAAGTTATCAAACAAATGTGTTAGTACCTGGATCACAATAGAATTATCAAGGGGAGAGACTAAATGCAAACAAACATAATACCTCAGCAAAATCATATTTAAAAAAAGAAAAAGGGGACAGTCTGGTACCTTTCCCTTGTGCCTTCGTGGTGTTTCCTGGAAGCATGCAGGTCACAGCTATCCCAGAGCAGTGTGTGGGCTATCCCAAAGGACAGACTCTCTTTGTCCCAGGTGTCATTCAGGGTGCTGGACAGGACATTCCAAATGGGACCTAGCTCGGAGGAGTTCTCCAAAACATCCTGCACCCGTGTCTGCCCTCAGTGAAAGCCAAACCTATGACAGCACCCTTTTCAAGCCTGGGTCTCCCCAAAGCGCTCTCTCCCATCACAGGAGTCTCTGCAATAACCTGAAAGGCGGGCAGTTTCCAGCAATGCATTAGGGCTTCTGAGAAAGTCCCTCTGCAACCCATAATTGGCTGAAGGTATTGTTAGGGTGATGACACTGTACAACTTCTCCAGGTCTTCCAGAGGCAGGCTCAGCCAAGGCTTTTTGGTAGGCTGGCAGACTGTGACCTTGAAATTCAAAGAGCCGGAGCTAATCTTTGGAATGATTTGGATCCTTGCACTCGACCCACACCTCTGAGTGAAATTTAAATTCCTCTAGACACTCCGAGCTGGACACACTGCACATGATCTCCTTGTGAACACAAGGCTCCAGGGCAGCCGGTCTGGGAATCTCCGGAGCCAAGAGGGGCCTGTTGGGAATTTCCCAGGCTTCTTTTACAATCCTGTGGTCCAAGCGGCAGCTCCCAACTCCGTCAATACCAGAGTCAAAGGAACTCAAAGAGGGCTTTCCTGTCGCTGCCAGACTGCATGGAACTGTACCTTCAAGGATGAGATTAGACAGCATGGGGCGAGGAGACTCCCATGTTGGAAGTAGTCCTTCCCCTTGGAGATCAGCGAAAAAATTTACATTGGATGCCAAGCCTAATTTGGCCCCATTGCTGCCATTGTTGTTACATCCATTGGATAAAAAACATCTTTTTTCAACAGATTTCTTTTTAGGTGCTCTGATGCCATCAGGCTGCGCTGACTTACAAGGTTCTTGCTGAATCCCATCAGATTCAGCACTACTCAGAAATTCTTCCTGCCACTGAAGCGCTCGGTGTAAATCATTCAATGAAACTGATCCACGAGAGGTCAACAGCTTTCTGATGATCAGACAACTAAGGAAAGACCAAGCACATTTCTTTGCATTATTCGAGGTCTGACAACACTGCATCTTTTTTGTTATTTTGACCAGTTGTCATTTTCTGCAAATAAATGCTCTAAATGACAATATTTTTAATTGGAATTTGGGAGAAATGTTGTCAGTAGTTTATAGAATAAAACAAAAATGTTCATTTTACCCAAACACTTACCTATAAATAGTAAAACCAGAGAAACTGATAATTTTGCAGTGGTCTCTTAATTTTTTCCAGAGCTGTATGTGTATATATATATATATATATATATATATATATATATATATATATATATATATATATATATATATATATATATATATATAAAAACAAGAAAGGTCATTTGTGCACACCAATGCTTGATATTAACGAGGTGCTGACCAGTATAAGGTAATTACATATAGTAAAAGTAGAGTCTCTACGACAATGCAAAAGGTCAAATTTCTTTAAGCCAAACTTTCAATTTAGATTGGCCTACCAAAAGAGTCTCCGTAAAGACATTCATGGTCGCACTCTTGTTATTTTGCTTTAAACGGATCATTTACAATTAATCTCGTTTATTTTCTTCAAAAAAATCTCTTATTAGTTAAAACATGGCTAGAAAAACAAACAATGCGTTTCGACACTACCGTGTCTTCATCAGGTTCACACTTGTGTAATGAACCTGCTGCGTAAAAAAATGGTTTTGCTTATTTTATTTTAAATATATATGTGTTGTTTTTCTCAGCTATTGTAAGTTCGATGTTGTTGAATTAAATGTGCAGAAAATGTGATTGTATGTTTTTAGTTCCTGAGTGTTTTTAGCAAAGACTTACTGAAAAAGTGACCAAACCTATAACCTTGTAAAAAAATAGCTGCTGATTGAATTTTCATTTACATTGACTGATGTTCACAACGTCTTTTGTAACGTGACCTCATCCTGGTTTACTCACAGTCACTCTATTCTCACAGACTGAAAAGAGCACGAGGTGCGGAAAGCGCTGCAACAGGCTGGAGCCAAGAGAGAAACCCTGATCAAACAATTCAAAATAGAAAATGAAAAAATCAAGGTTGGTCGTTTATTTTCAGTTGACAGATTCCCCCGCATGACATGAAAAGTTGCTTTTAACATAACCACCTTCATCTTTGTTCTGCTTCCATTGTAAGACGACCTGCACATAGGTTTTATTTAGTTTTCTCTCATGTCATATGAAAACATGTCTCAATGAATTGCATTAACATTTATGAAGCTTATATTAAACTACAGGTAACATTTCAGAACTTTTAAGCATCCCCATAACATGCTGCTGCCACCACCATGCTTGACAGTTGGCATGGTGTTGACTGGGTGATGTGCAGTGTTGGGCTTGTGCCAGACATAACACTTGTAATTTAGACCAAAAAGTTCAATTTGTCTCATCTGACCACAAAACCTTTTTCCACATGTCTGCAGTATCACCTATATGCTTTCTCGCGAACTCCATATGTGCTTTACGTAACGTTTCCTGGGGCAGGTTCTTCGTAAGGTGAGGATTATATACAAAACAAGAACAAGTAAGGTTTAAAAACCTGTTTATTTTAACAGGCTTTGTATAGAGAATGAGGTATTCTGGGAGTGTTCTTTATAAATGTAAACGAAACAAACAATAATCAATCAGCCAACAGGCGGAGGTCTTTCAGTCTCTTTGTCATTTCAAGCCAGGGTTCGTTACTGGGGGTAGTTTTCGTACAGAATTGTTGTCCAGGTGCATTCGAGTTCTCCTGTCCAGTCCTAGTTCATGGTCGGGACTCAATCCTTGGTATAATTTCTTTTTTTTTTCTTTCTCCAAAACTCCTCTCCACAGTGTTCTCTCTCCAATGCCCTCATATCCCTTCACCTACCAGGATAAAAAAAGAACAAAAGAAAGCCCAGGGTGCGGTTAAATAGAGCAGACTGTTTGGTATCACCTGTCTGCAGATTTGTCTTGATTACACCTGGAGACAGGTGTGGCTGTTTCGCTGCAGTCTGGAAGTTTCCACTGAGCTGTCCGTGGTCCTGACTCTGTGGAATCCTTTGCATTACTGGCAGTCGAAAAAAGAAAATTTCGCTGTAAACCACTTCATACAAGTCCCGTGTGTTTTCTGTTGCAGCATGAAGACACCCCAGGTGTCCCACACACAAGGAGATAGCCAGGAGTCCAAATGCCATCATTGGTTTGTTCTGTAATGCCACAGAAACACAAACAACAATTAATGCAAAAAGGGTACAGTGGAGAGAATGAGAACAGGAAACATTACAGAGGCAAGAATAAATACAGTCCAATTTACTGGTTCATAATACTGTGAGTCTAACTAGCCACTTCACTGGAGGTCAGGATGCCCGACAGTCCCTCAGTTCAGTTCTCAAAATAAGTTTCAGTCCGGAACCGTTAACTAAAGCTTTATTTCAAATATGAAAACGAGCCTACTTTGATCAATTAAATTAGCTTTAATATTATATAACTTTTATCAACTTTTTTTAATGAGTTTGTTCTGGTTTGGTTTTTAAACACCCTCTAACGTAGAGGTTTAAAGAATGTTTTTTTTAAAGTCTGCTTCAATGGATGGAATTAAATATACTTTGATATTGCTTATTTAAAAAAAAAAAAAAAAAAAAAAAACACTATACAAATGTGAACCTTGATCTTATCCATCAACACATGCTTTATTAATACTTTGTGAACAAGGCTCACAGGGCCACAAAGAGGCCAGGAGCTGAGCTGGAAGGATTTGAACCCTGTTTTACACGCACTGTATTTTCCAATGCCAGGGGCACTTACAGGTTTGATGAAACGCTGTGAAGGTGGCAGTGGTCTGTATGCCCCTCAGCCCAGCAGTCTTGAAGTCCTTCTCTTTCAGGAGTTCTGCCTTCCAACCCCCTGGCTCTGCTGACTGAGAAAACATCAGACTGGAGCTGTGAATCTGTATCAAGAAAATCAACAGGCACCGAGATATTGCAGAAAAGACTTCTAATTCCAGTACAATAGGTGCCTGTACTTGCACTGTGAACACACAAGCATATGCTCTCCATCCAATTCAGCATCTTCAGCTAGAGTCCTAACTGTATTAATCTTTTACATTTGCTCAGTAGATTCAGTCGAAGTCTCTGTGGTGTTCATGTTCTGTATAATTTTACTACGTCTGTAAAACCTATAGTTTATGGTTATCATGTGACAGCACATGAGGCCAACTGACTGATCCGCTGAGTGGAACTCTGCCCAGCACTTCACTGGTGGAACCTGATTTACATTATGAAAATACGGCTTTTAACATTCCAGACTGTCAGGGTTGAAATTTGCATAACAAATAAATCCTCCCGGTAGTTCAGCCAGCCCATTTCCAGGAACGTGTATTATCATATTAACACAGGTGCATTTCTAAAGTGTGTTTGATAAAGGCAGACACTACTGTATGGGGTGACAGCGTCAATTGAACATTACCGCATAAATATCATGGGTATACTGTAATAATAACTGAAAGTGTCAACGTACTATGCACTGCAGTACCTAGTAGTATTACTAAATACTACGGGGCCAAGTTTAGTATTCTGCAAAATTAGAACATTCCAGCCTCAATTTTATCAAATAAAGTAGGAGGTATCCCAACATAACATCACGGATCTAGTACCGGCAGCTTCCTCACTGAAAACCTACACATATCAATCTGCCACAACTGTCAATAACACAGAATACATTACACAGTTCCTTAATTTACCTTAAATAACATGACAACTGTGGAAACCTTATTTGGCAAAGAGCCTTCAAACACAAAGCAGACAGCACCTCTCAATTAGAGAGAAAAAAGAGACACCTGGAGATCAAAGTCATGGAAACACTTCAAAATCAAGAGAGAATGGATATGTAAACAGTTATTTACAATATAATCAGAATAACTAAATTATCAGCTGTACCTTACACCCACCACATGATAATTACTTAGTTCCATAAGACTACTATGTTAAGTATCCTATTAGTAATGGATCTAGGCAGTACTTTGCAATAATAAGATGGATGATTTCATACAAGCAAGTTCCACCAATAACATATTTAGTGCAAGAAAGACAACAGCCAAGATACATTCAAAGTGAATATATTACCAAAGTGTTTCACTAACAAAGATTATACAAACTAAATAAATCACTTCTAGTGCAGTTTAAATCAACAAAACAAAAACAAGGTTGTCCTGGAAGAAAACTTGCTTCCTTCTGCTCTGACAATGTTCCCCAACTCTGAGAATTGGTTTTTCCAGCAGGACAATGCTCCATGCCACACAGCCAGGTCAATCAAGGTGTGGATGGAGGACCACCAGATCAAGACCCTGTCATGGCCAGCCCAATCTCCAGACCTGAACCCCATTGAAAACCTCTGGAATGTGATCAAGAGGAAGATGGATGGTCACAAGCCATCAAACAAAGCCAAGCTGCTTGAATTTTTGCGCCAGGAGTGGCATAAAGTCACCCAACATCAATGTGAAAGACTGGTGGAGAGCATGCCAAGACGCATGAAAGCTGTACTTGAAAATCAGGGTTATTCCACCAAATATTGATTTCTGAACTCTTCCTAAGTTAAAACATTACTACTGTGTTGTTTAAAAATGAATATGAATTTTCTTTGCATTATTCGAGGTCTGACAACACTGCATCTTTTTTATTATTTTGACCAGTTGTCATTTTCGGCAAATAAATGCTCTAAATGACAATATTTTTATTTGGAATTTGGGAGAAATGTTGTCCGTAGTTTATAGAATAAAACAAAAATGTTCATTTTACCCAAACGCTTACCTATAAATAGTAAAACCAGAGAAACTGCAGTGGTCTCTTAATTTTTTCCAGAGCTGTATATATATATATATATATATATATATATATATATATATATATATATATATATATATATAGTATTATATTGTTTTTAATTACAAACTAGCTTTTTTTTAATTTTACAATTAAGACCACATTTTTGGTCTTTTAATTTAAAATGTAATTACATTTTGCATTAGACTGTTTTTAACTTAATGTGTTTGTGTGTGAAGTGATTTGAGATTCTCGAGATGAAAGGTGCTATGGAAATGTGAATTGTATTGTTTCACTCTTACACCATAAGGGCACATGTGCAGCAGTTTAATATGAAAGATAAAGACTGTGCCTCAATGAAAGGTGGTGAATGCAATTCAAGCCCACTAAGTCAAGGAACGCCTCTATACTTAAAGGTAAGGTAGTGGATAAGAGGTTCTACATTAATGGTGAGGCAATACCAACAGTGTCTGAGAAGCCTTTGAAAAGTCTTGGGAGATGGTATGATGGGGACCTAAACATCACAGTTTGTGTGGGAGAAGTGATACAAGAAGCAGTGCAGGGGTTGAAGAGTATAGACAGCAGCGTTTTTACAGGGCAAACTGAAACTCAACAGTAGAGAAGCTGGAAGTGTTAATCAGTTCATGCGGCAGGAAATGGTTGGGAATTCCACGCTGCCTCAGTAGAGTGGGACTGTACAGTAAAGGGATACTGCAGCTGCCAGTCTCAGCTCTAACTGAGGAGTTTAAGTGTGTCAAGGTTCGATTGGAACTTACATTGTTAGAGTCACACAACAAATGTGTAAGGGAGGCAGCACATGTGTTGTAAACTGGAAGAAAATAGGTGGCAAAGGAAGCTGTGGAAGATGCAAAGGCTGCCCTTCGTATCGGTGATATCACGGGAGAGGAGGCCACGGTCTCAGTTCAGCTCCTCCTACGTGGCACAAAGCAGCCCCAGCTCAATGGAGGAAGCTGGTAGTCAACGAGGTGCAAAGGCAGGAGGAGAAGATGAACCAGGATGCAACAAGTTAGGATTACAATGACATATCTGTCCTGCAATAGTGCATCAGCTGAGGATCCAGTAACATTGTGCTTAGGTCAGGTAAGTCTAGTGCACAAATGTAGTCTAAACAGGTTTACCCCAATTCGGCTGTTAAATGCATTTTTCTCCACCAGCCAACCGAGAAAAAAAAAAACAGTAGCCCATCATAACTTATTCTAATATACTTAACTGTTACACACTGCAGCATATGTTTAAAAATGCTGTATACAAGAGGAATATAGCATTTAGATTTCAAGCCCACACTAACATATTTTCTAAACAAAGTTGTTAAGGCAGGAGGAAGGCAGTCAGAAAATCAAGCACATCCTATAATGTAATATGTTGCAATGTGATAATTTGTATTGTGATATTTTGTAATAACTAACTCGCCCTGGATAAGGGCGCCTGCTAATAAATAAATAAATAGATAAATAAATAAATATCATCATCATCATCATCATCATCATAACCTGTGCACAGATCACATGATCTGCCACTGCTAGTACTGTGGTTAATTAATAGCAGCTTGGAGTTTATAGTGGAGACTGCACTGTTAATACAGGAATGTTGAATAGGGTTTTGATTAAAATGTCCTTTTTTCTTGAATTGCAGACAATATATTTGTTTCATAATCATAATGCTCCAGTTCATACCTACTAGAAGTGTCATGCTAGTTTTCATAACACTGTTCTGCCTTTTATTTTCTTTCACAATAAAGAACTTGCACACTTTACACGGGTGTGGAAGACCAATAATCAGGTCCATATTTATTGTAACAAAGTTTTGTTTTCTATAGCAGCTGGATCTGTTGCAGGGCTGCACGCTGTTCATTATGAAGTAAAGAAAAGGATCTATAACACTGCCGGCTCTTCTCGTGAATGTTTTAAAATACCCTCGAAATGGCTGCTGCTACTGCTGCTGTCCAAAGAGTGGAGTAATGCCTGGGCTGAGAAACGCCTCACCCGATTTACTGTACAAAACTCCAAGGACTCATTTAAAGAAAGTTTTGTTGAGGACTGTTTTTTTTCTTTTTTTTTTCTTTTTTTTTAAACCCATTTGATTAAATTAAGCAAACGTGCAGTTCTTAAACGGTTTCAGAGCGAGTTTATTAGTTTTTTTTCAATGCACAGTTTAACCTGAGTGTTTATTATAACCAAAAAGCAGTCTTGATAAACTTTTATAAGAGTCCTCAAGTTTCATCATTTGAAAGCAAACATTGGGGTTTGTCGCTGGCAGGTGCACATCCGTATTCAAATAACAGCCCTTGTCTCCATATGAAAGCAGATCTAATTGATACAGGAAATGTCTTTCATGATACATTCTATATCACAGCCTCCCTTGTAACATTTCTCTTTTTTATCTTTATTTGTAGTATAGAAATGCAGGCTGTCATATTAGTACAAACAGATCATTTTAATAATTAACCACAGAGTGTTCTGCAATGGTCAGTGTTTCACCTTGTCAAACATCTGCTAGGTGTTACGAGGCTCTGGGCTGTAGAAACCAGTTCATAGACTTTAAAAATCCCAGGACTTAGTAATGCCCTGGTTGGGTTTCACAAGAAGAAATAATCCTCTTCGAATAGACAATTAATAAACTAGACTTTAACCAGCATAAATAGTGCGGTGTATACATTGAGTCGCTCACTGTCCTGCTAATAGGAATATCCTTGACAGTATCTATTAAATATGGATAGTGCACTTTTAAGAATGAGATGGGTGTGGATTTTATTCCCAGGTGAAATTTACATTAAAAAGGGAAACTCGTTACTTCCCACCTGCGACACCAAGCCGTGGAGACTACATATAATGTACACTGTTGTATTTCCAGAGCATTTTAGCAGAGAAATACCATACGATATATATATATATATATATATATATATATATATATATATATATATATATATATATATATATATATATATATAGGTAAGTCGTGTTTTGCTTGTTTAAAAAATTAAAGAGAAGTTGTAGTTTTAACATAATAGATGTTTATCTATTCTTTTCGCATCGTTATAAGGTTCCAAAGTTTTCTTATCGTTGGGTTACAATACTGCATAAAATGTTATGACATAGCAAGTAGTTATGTCGTCACGTAAACGATTCATACTATATCAATATGAAATTGTTGTGAAATTATATATTTTGTATATAAATACATAATCACACACACTTCTACAGTGAATACAAATTATTATGTTTTGTACAATTTCATTTGGATTAAAACCTTTTGTTTTAAAACTAAAAGGAAACGGCCTCTTGATAATAATTAAACATTTCAAATCAGACAGAATATATTGAAATCAAAATCAATAGTGCAAAAAAACTATTACATTGGAACATCAGTAATGTTTCAACCCCTGTTGTGTGCAGTAAACTGCAGTAAAAGCTTTACCGCAATGGTATTAGTGGAGTACAATAAATGGCAGGACATGTTAAATAGTATTTTATTTAAGGCTGATATTAATGCATTATAGAATAGATGGTTATACATTAGAAGATTAAAAAAAACAAAAAACTGCCGATTGTGAATCGTAAAAACAGATAGTCAACACTCACATATTGGATCCCACAGAATTGTGACAGCGGTGATGGTTAAAAGCGTGACGCATATCTGATTATTTCATTTTGGCCCGTTCCAACCCTTGTCTGTTTTTCAGGGAACACAAATGATACAATGTCAAAAATGCATGGCTGAACTGTGTTTTAAAATAAGTAGGCTTCCATTTAGATGTATTGTAGTTGGTTTTATTGGTAGAGTAGCCTTCTAAGTGTCCTATTTCCCTCCCCCCCCCCCCCCCCCCCCCCGCCCCCGCCCCCCGTTTAGAGTTTCCAGGCCCCAGTTTGGGAACCCCTGATCAGGTATTGCAGGATTTGTTGCTAGTAAAAGGTCATCACCATCAGAAATAAATACCTGAACATGGATTCTTCCCATAATAAAGTCCATTAAATTAATGTTTGTTTTATGCAAAAGTATTTGTATATTTTATTCAAAATTGGCTTGATCTAGTATAGTATGTTTCGCTTTCAGTTCAGTCCTTTGGGATGTTTAGTTGTAGCTGTTGATTTTACAGCATACAGGACACCCTAGCAGCAGTGATGAGGTGGAGCACTTCCCTACCCCCAAAAATTTAAATAAAAGGAACCTGACCCTTTATCACCCATACACTACTGGTTAGCTCTCTGCTTAAAAAAAAAAAAATCAATCCAAAATCAAACATGAACAATGAACAGAATAGACTTCGTGCAGGGCAGAATCAATACCAGGTAATCGTGAATGCATGCGTCATTGTTCAAAGTGTTACACAAGAACTAGCAGATGATCAAATGAAACACAACTAAGCATGGTATCAAACAGTTAAAAAAAAAAAAAACACATCACTTTAGTTCAACAAGTAATCAAGCATTCATCAGGTGTTCTTCTCAAGGCTCTAATTAGATGTCAGCATGAAATATCCTGCAGTGAATCTCTCGCAACATGCTGTGTATTTGCTTGCTAATCCCTAATTTGCAAACAGCAATTAACCACACAAAGGAAGCTGGAAGTTTCCATAAACATCAGGCATTCCTGAAGTGGTTGATGTTTGACCCATTGACTACAACTTTCTTTACTGCTGATACTGTAACAATCACATCATTACCAGATTTCTATAATGTAGATATTTATTTTACTTGATAAAAGGTATAACAGGTATATTTGTTTACCTTGGCATTTATCCGAGGTACCAGCAGGTAAAAAATACATTAGAACAGTTTATGAAATTATTAATTATTCACAAAGCTTTAACCTATGAGTTATTAAAAGAATGTTTTTTCAAAGTATGTTATTCTGAATAAAATTGTTCTACTGTATATTCTAGGCATACTATAAGAAACTTAATAGAAGTGTTTATGTTTTACATTCTACACTGTTAGAAGCTAATACCAGCGTGGAACATCTATCATGAATAATAAATATATTGTGTATTTATGTATAAAAACATCTTTAAATAACTAACAGTTAAAGTGGTATGATTATGGACTGTAATTATTTAATAGTTATATATGTATATATATCAGGACAAATCCAGAAAATAGCAAAGTTGCTGTGTGCAGTTACCTGCTGCCTCAGTTGTATAATCATACCCCTCCTTGCACAGGCACTCCTCCCAAATGAGCGGAACAATGAACTGGGGCTTTCTCAAGATATCCTGAGTGGAGTGAACAAGTACTCCACGGTAATCGGGAGGATCTGGCTGTCCGTGGTCTTCATATTCCGCATCCTGATCTACGTGGCCGCGACAGAGCCGTGTGGAAGGACGAGCAGATCGACTTTGTGTGCAACATCAAACAGCCGGGCTGCGAGAACGTGTGCTTCGACTACTTCTTTCCCATCTCCCAAATCAGGCTGTGGGCCTTGCAGCTCGTCATGGTTTCCACCCCATTTCTCTTGGTTGTGCTTCACGTGGCATACCGTCACCACTGGGAGCACACGCACAGGAAGAAGCTGTATGTGGATACAGGGACGATGGATGGGGGGCTTTGGTGTACCTATCTCATCAGCCTCCTGTTCAAGACGTTCTTTGAGGTGGGCTCCCTGCTGGCATTTTACTATCTCTACAGTGGCTTTACTGTGCCTCAGCTGCTCCAGTGTACCATGAGCCCTTGCCCTAACACAGTCGACTGCTACGTTTCCAGGGCAACCGAAAAAAGATCTTCCTTTACATCATGGTCTCCACTTCCATCTTGTGCATCGTGCTGAATGTGTGTGAGATGGCCTACCTTCTACTCCAGCAGTGCTGGAAATGTTATTTTAAGAGGTACGGCCCGGTCATGGAGGAACACCAGTGCCACTGTTCACAGCCAAGGCCTTTAAACAGCACTGCAGCTGCAATCCCTGTGCCCCTGAAGGTAGACTCCACAAACTCAAGCTTTCATACATTATAGAGTAAATCTTGCTGGTGTTTTAGTCCTCTTCTAATGGGTTTGCATCTTTAAAATTTGAATTTGACATAAGCAATTTACTGTCCTCTATGCTAATTACTAAACCACACAACAGTGGAAACTCCCAATATTGAAATACTTTTCTTCTGTAAAGACAGGGCAGCATTAACCTGCAAGACCACAATATGTTTAAATTGTTTTTTTTTCTCTGTCATTTAGGGCTTCAATTATACATATATTTCCTCGGTATGGAATGATTTCCTGACAGCTATATAAATATTGTCTAATGTAGTCATAGTCTTGTCTGACTACCCTCCACCACTTCTTTGAAGAAGTTACTTCAAGGATGGATACAAACAGACCATTTGCCAACATATACAAAGCAGTGGGAATCCAAGGTAATACATGCACGTGGATATATAGCTGGTAAAACACAGGTAGCACTTGTAAGGGGAGTAACTGCTAGATCACAGCACGTGTTCAGTGGGGTGCCACAGGGATTGGAGCTGCAACCGTGCTCTTTCCAATCTGCATAATAAATGACTTAGAAAAGGGGATAAATCAGCAAGATTGTAAAATTTGCAATTGACACAAAGCTGGTGGGAGTGGCTGACTCATATGCAGTGGCTCAGGAAAACCAACAGGATTTATGCTGCATACAGAACTGTGTTAAAACATGGCAAATGTAATGTTAAGAAATGTAAGTGTTACCTCACCCAGCAGCAGCATGTACAAACCCAATGAGAGCTCTATGGGACCCCAGCAGCAGCACGTACAAACCCAATGAGAGCTCTATGGGACCCCAGCAGCAGCACGTACAAACCCAATGAGAGCTCTATGGGACCCCAGCAGCAGCACGTACAAACCCAATGAGAGCTCTATGGGACCCCAGCAGCAGCACGTACAAACCCAATGAGAGCTCTGTGGGACCCCAGCAGCAGCGTGTACAAACCCAATGAGAGCTCTGTGGGACCCCAGCAGCAGCGTGTACAAACCCAATGAGAGCTCTATGGGACCCCAGCAGCAGCGTGTACAAACCCAATGAGAGCTCTGTGGGACCCCAGCAGCAGCATGTACAAACCCAATGAGAGCTCTATGGAACTAAGAATGCATTAAGATTGGTTTCAGAATATGTTTCTGTCTGCAGCTTCCTGAACTTGGGGGGCATAAACAGTTTAAAGAAATGCAATATACATTTTTTGGATGTCATTCAATAAATTTAAAGAAAAAAGGTATAAACTAGGTAGGATTGTTCAATGAAGTCTGGGTTTTGTTCTAAAAAAGTACATACAAACTCTTCTGTTTCCATTACCAAAGACGGTGTCAAACAAGCAGGAAAATTTCTGAACTGATCATGGGGTATGGTACAGTAAAAGACTTTTAATTTGACTATGACTAACCTGATAACTTTACACAATGGTATTAGAGATAAGCATCAAATGATCAGAAAGTACACCTGGTTCCAGATGTTCAGCCTTATCTCTAGATTCTTATTGCTCCAAAAAGGACACTGCTAAACCATTTAAGGCAGTAAGGGATTAGATCCAAGTGCAAAAAGTTTAATCCAAATCTGAAATTAGTATAGAAAATAGGGTTATTATGTACACTGAACATAAAATATAAACGCAACATGCCACAATTTCAAAGATTTTACTGAGTTACAGTTCATATAAGAAAATCAGTCAACTGAAATAAATCCATTAGGCTCTAATCTATGGATTTCACATGACTGGGAATACAGCTATGCATCTGTTGGTCACAGATATCTTAAAAAAAAAAAAAAAAAAAAAAAAAGCAGGGGGGTGGATCAGAAAACCAGTCAGTATCTGGTGTGACCACCATTTGCCTCATGCAGCGTGATAAAGTTGATCAGGCTGTTGATTGTGACCTGTGGAATGTTGTCCCACTCCTCTTCAATGGCTGTGCAAAGTTGCTGGATATTGGATGGAACTGGAACACGCTGTTGTACACGTCGATCCAGAGCATCCCAAACATGCTCAGTGGGTGACATGTCTGGAGATTTTATGCAGGCCATGGAAGAACTGGGACATTTTCAGCTTCCAGGAATTGTGTACAGATCCTTGCGACATGTGGCCGTGCATTATCATGCTGAAACATGAAGTGATGGCGGTGGATGAATGGCACGACAATGGGCCTCGGGATCTCATCACGGCATCTCTATGCATTCAAATTGCCATCAATAAAATGCAATTGTGTTCGTTGTCCGTAGCTTATGCCTGCCCATACCATAACCCCACCGCCACCATGGGGCAGTCTGTTCACAACGATGACATCAGCAAACCGCTCGCCCACACGACACCATACACGCTGTCTGCCACCTTCCCAGTACATCTGAAACTGGGATTCATCCGTGAAGAGCACATTTCTCCAGCGTGCCAGTGGTCGGTTACGATGCCGAACTGCAGTCAGGTCAAGACCCTGGTGAGGACAACGAGCACGCAGATGAGCTTCCCTGAGATGGTTTCTGACAGTTTGTGCAGTGTTGGAAAACATGGATTGAGAATTGATTAGCAGTTTGCTACGCATGTGGACTGGCAGAGCTATACTGGTGTTCTTTTCTGAAAAGAGACTAATATTGCAGATAGCAGACTGCTTGGTTCAAATTGCATGTACTGCTAACCATTGATAGAGACGTTGCGTCTACAAGCTCTTGCCCAACATTGACTGCAAGCTAACGAGATAACAATGCTGTGGACTAGAAGGGGACAGGCTCTAAAGACTTCAGAGAGATCGAAAGAGATAATGCCACTAGGATCAAAAGGGGTCGCAAGAAGATAACAAAAGGCAGATGTATGGACCTTTTGTCTCCAGGAGTGTGAAGAATGCACGGAGTTCAGAGGTTGTCACACTAGACTACACACACTCACACAATAAATTAAATTACCTTGACCATTGGTTAAATGTCAGAGAAAGGGGAGGTGGACCATCTATACAGAAGGGTATTTAATGTCATGCAAACATTGTAATGATGAGTATTCTGTTTGTCCTGTACCTGGGACCAGACTCCCTGCATATTTCAATAAACCTGGCAACTGATTGAAGAAAAGGACTCTGTGCATTTTTTTGAATCTACTTAATCACCATCATTTTTTGTAAGTTACTTCATGCAGAAATTCTTCGGTTGTGCAAATCCAGTTTCTTCAGTTGTCCGAGTGGCTGGTGTCAGACGATCCCGCAGGTGAAGCAGCCGGATGTGGAGGTCCTGGTCTGGCGTGGTTACACTTGGTCTGCAGTTGTGAGGACGGTTGGATGTACTGCTAAATTCTCTAAAACTATGTTGGAGGCGGCTTATGGTAGAGTAATGAACATTCAATTCTCTGGCAACAGCTCTGGTGGACATTCGTGCAGTCAGCATGCCAATTGCAAACTCCCTGAAAACCTGAGACATCTGTGGCATTGTGTTGTGTGACAAAACTGCACATTTTAGAGTGGCCTTTTATTGTCCCCAGCACAAGGTGCACCTGTGTGATGATCATGCTGCTTAATCAGCTTCT
Source organism: Polyodon spathula (assembly GCF_017654505.1). NCBI lineage: Eukaryota > Metazoa > Chordata > Actinopteri > Acipenseriformes > Polyodontidae > Polyodon > Polyodon spathula. Next base: position 3,827,640 of record NC_054538.1, on the reverse strand, counting down.
TGATATGCCACACCTGTCAGGAGGATGGATTATCTTGGCAAAGGAAAAATGCTCACTAACAGGGATGTAAACAAATTTGTGCACAAAATTTGAGAGAAATAAGCTTTTTGTGCGTATGGAAAATTACTGGGTTATTTTATTTCAGCTCATGAAACATGGGACCAACACTTTACATGCTGCATTTATATTTTTGTTCAGTGTACATTATGGCTTTAAAATCCACTTTGGAATACCTGGAAAGGTACTGTGTATCTGCCACAGTGCACCAGGTGAGAGCAATGGAACGGTGAGACCAGCTGCTAGCTCCAAACAGGCACAATCAATATTTGGTTACATAAAACATGCCATGAATACCAAGTCATTAATAGAAGTTAAACAGAGTTTCCATTAGTAGACTACTAGACTGCTCTGTAGTGCTGAAAGATTGTGCAAATGTGTATTCAGATACCAGTATGTTTAAATAATGACAATCCATTAGCTCCTGTTAGTGTTAGTACTTACACCACCACTACTCTACCATTATACAGATTGCTTTCTTTTAAATTTGCATTTTATTTTCCTGGTGGTAACAATGGGGTTCTGTTTGCTGGCTCACACTTTCCATCACTGCAAATGTAAGACCTACAAAACACTCCACTGTAAATGAGAACAATCCTAAAAGAAACATCCAGACATAAGTGATTAAAGATGTCTAGGGCTCCTTAGAAACTAACAGTCAAGTTTTTAAATGATCAGTAGGTGGTTACAATAATGAAGTTTTGTAGGTTATGCCATCAAAACAGTTTCTGTTTCAATTTGCATACATTTTTGAGTGACTAACGTTTGAATGGAGTTACGTTACAAGGGAACTGTTGTTTTCAGTAATAGCATTACAACTCAATTCTCACGACAGCATCTAACTAAGAAAGCAGCCCTCCTGCGGCGATATTTGAAAAAAAAAAAAAAAAAAAAAAAAGACTTCCAATAGAAGATAATATGTATTATTAGTTGCCTGTCATTTTGGATAGTTTCTGCTTTCTGTTATTTATAAATACTATGTTTATGCCACTGTAAGGCTGATCTCGGTTTATTAGGGGCACAGAGACTGTGTTTTGAAAACTCACTGTTTCCAGTTTGTGTTTTTTGCACTCTAATATTAAGAGAAACGCATAGATTTGTAAAAAAAAAAAAAACAAAAAAAAAAACATATTCCCATTTTTTCTATGAATATAAGAATTGGTGTTTATCTGCGGCAACAATTGTTCACTCAACCTAAGAACAAACAGATTAAAAGCAGCTAAACTTACAAAAGGTAAAACCATAAACCTGGGAATCTTTGGTATTACCAGAAAATATATTTGGATTATACAAAGCAGGTAAACTATAGTGTACCATTACTATATCTGACCTTCACTGCAGAGATATTCTTTAAACAATTCCAGTACTTCTAATTCTTGAAGCCATTGCCATTATTCTATTTAAAAACACATTCGTATCAGAATGTAGAGCTAAATGAAGGTATTTAGGTTAAATGTTACTTTTTAGGCAGATAGTGGAGATCCAGTAGAATAGAGACAGCTAGTTAATGTAACTCTAGGTAAGTTAGTCCAGCGCTGGTGCTGATCGGGGACTGTGAAATCAGGAGGGCCATTTCATAATCACTCCCTGTTTTCAAATTAAGACAACTGACATTCCAAAATACTTTCCTGTAATTCCACTATTTTCTATCCAAAAAAGCACAGTTAGTTCTAAAACAGCAGCAGCTACATCAGGTAGCTAGATCATGTATTGCACTGCCAAGCAAGTTCAAGTGGCACTCTCACTCAGTGAGGCAGGACATGTACAGGAAATGCTAGCAAAGTCCAAGTACTGTCTCAGCTTGGCAGTATTACCAGACATTAAACAACACTGTACAATGGCATCGGGAGTCTATTGAAGTGTCTGTGCATCTGTTCATGTTTTAAATAAAAGGCACTCTACAATCATTTCACTGTCACCTTAAATTTTTTTTTTCAGAATTAATTTGTGTAGTACTGTTGGTAGGTCAATAAAAGTATCTGTATAGTTGTGTGTAGGTTTTAACACTAAATGTATAAAAAAACAACTCTCAAGTTGACACCTCTATTGAAAGTCCAGCTCACTGGAAGCTGCGGCTAATTTATGTGTGATGTCACACCATGACAAGCTTGCAGACCTGCCAGCTGCTTTCCTGCATTACTGCTCACCAAAACCCTTGTCAGTCACACACAAACGCTGAGGGGAGACACCATGGTAAATAAATGTGTAGTGTACAGTTACTCCAATACACCAGGGCCATTGGCATATCTTCATGGGTTTCCAAACACTGGAGATTTACAAAGAACAAAAGGTTTCTAATGAGGTGTAATGATCATTCTCTGTGCATTCCTGCTGCCTCTTGTCTCGACTCCGGCATAAGAACTTGATTTTGTGCCTCCCAATCACTGCAGATTATTTAGATCATCACTCTTAATATAAACTTTATCTTTATTATTATTATTATTAAAGCGCTGCAGAGTGCCACTTGAAGTGCCCCACCACCCGCTTTTATAATTGTGTCTGTTTGATACGGACCATGTTTGCCCCACACATGTTCCTTACAGCACTTGTGTTTTTGAGATCTCCTCTTCATGGCTTGGCTCATTTTGTAACTTCACACTGACAGTATTTTTATAAAACATAGCCTACTCATTATTTTACTTGCCGTAGATCATAAGATCATGTTTAAGATGGTACTGTTGAATTACATTAGACGGTACATTCTGTTTTAAGATTAGTTTAACAATTCCTGCTTTGAAACATTATTGCTGTGTTGAATTTACTACCTTTATATTTTGAAGCAAGGCTACCTTACATTATTTACTGTATATGTAATTATTATATTGATTTGTGCAATAACTCTGAGTAAGTTGTGCAGTAAGTACGAAAAAAAGGAGTCCTCCTGATCTCGTGTTTTTCTAAGTTGCAGGTACGCAGGTGCAATTAAGCTATATTCTTCTAAATTCACCATCTGAATACATACGCTTGGCAGACTTCACTAAAAGCAATAAGATTTGAGGCATAAACATACTGCCAAGAAATTCAAATTCAAAACCTGAAACGGACAACAAAAAAAAAAAAAAGCGCTATGCTACTCTACCGTCGAAAACATGACACAAAACACAAACCATGAAGAAAGACGCAAGTGCAGAAAAGGTAAACAAACGTATTTTTTGAAATAGCGAAATAACTTTATAGTGGGAATGAGGCAGCCGAAGCTTGTAGTTTGTGATTTTTACATTTATAAATTCTTAGATCATATTTGCCTATGCCAGGCCAGGCTGATGTGTCGGATAAAATACTAATGATATTGAGCTAATTTAACAAATTAATAGTATATTCAATATGTTGACTGCATAAACCTACATGCACATTAAACTTAGGTCTACTACTAACCATTCAGAATCATTCATCGCCTTCATCTGCCATCTACTGCATGTGTTTACATCAGTGAATGTCCTGGTATGATGTCACACAAGTTCGCTCTTTCGGGGAGAGGAACCGAAAGTTTTTGAAAATGGTCTAACCACAAACGAGCCTTTTTTTCACCTTATAAGCAACGGATGTGAATGAAACTTTCAGCACATGACACCCCACCTTTAAAACAATTCCCATCTTACATGTAATAAAATGTGCACTATTGAAAAAAAAAAGTTTTTAAAATTCTGTATTTTATAAGACAATCACCACAGTTCACAAACTAAATACAGAAGAACGTTATAAAACTGAATTTAATAGTTTCGACTACCAGTTTTCAAAGAACAAATATATACACAAAAGATATCTACAACTTACAATTTACATGGTAAGTGAACGAGAGAGAGAGAGATCAACCAAATATCACAGACTATTACACAACACTTTCAGTGATGGAAGAAAAAAAAAAACTGTCTAATTTTTACATAAAGGTTTTGCAGCAAAATGTCCCATGGGGATATATTGACGTTTACATGACTGGTATCATGAATTTTATTATATATATTTTTTTGCAAAGGCAACTTAATGTGACATAAGAAAAGCTTCATGGTACAAACATGCTCTACTGTTCAGTTTGAATTTTCTACACAATAGATTAGCATAGTTCTGGTTTACAGCACATCTGTTAAAAGAGCCAATTAAAAGGCATCACCTAAACCCTTAGAAGTTTTGTGAGCTTACAAAATCTTAAAATCATTTTATATGCCATTTAAATTACAGCTTTTGTTTTTTGTGATGTTTGAAAGACTAATTTGGGATATAATTGACAGGCGCTATATATTCATTGTTTAGTTATGCATACAATAATTTTAAAAAAGTCCCGGTCTGCAGCCTAACTGTTCCTTGCACTAAAATAGAGAGCAATCCTGAGTACTATGCTTTATTTGTTAATTGAACCATTTTTTGCTATTATCTTACCCTCAACAGTACTACCATTTTTCAAGCACAACTGCTGGTCGCATTTCCTGAAGCTGCTTAAGCAAAAGCTCAGCCCCTTCAGAAAAGGTCCTGTCCACAACAATCTTTACATTCTTTACACACTGGAGATTCAAAGGGTTTCGAAAGTCAATAAGGTTATGATAACCGCTAGTCCTGATGTGCAAATCGGACTTACTACAATCCAGACTTCCAGATTTTGGGGGAAAGGCTTTCTTTCTTTTTGAGGCAATTTCGAAGAGAGGATTTTTCTTTGCCTTCCTCTTTGGCTGATCTGCAGATTCTTCCAAGAATTTGAGAAAAGACACTTCAAATCCCATTGGCTTAAATGTACTCAAGTCAATATTGTTGTGCTGCTGCTCCTTTTGAACTGGAACTGTGCAGGAAGAAGCTGCTGATTCAGAGCCACTGCACAGATTGCTTTGATTATATAATTCTGGTTTCAATTTTCTCACCCGTCTGTTTTGTATTCTGATCTGCATGGCTTCTTTGCGCTTTCTCTTCAGCGGAGGTCTCCCTCTCTTGCGCTTGATCAGGGGAACAGAATCAGGAAAGGCTTGTCTAATCTTCCGCTTTCTTCTCCACACTGGCTTGGGTTCAGAACATTCATCAGCTGAACGTTTTTTCTTGAAAGGTTTCGAGTGTTCTGCAACTTCATCCTTTTCAGATGTTAAACGTGAACTTTCTGTTTCACTTAATTCAGGGTAGGTGTCTGCCAAGTCTTGCTCTGAATTCTCAGACTGATCTTCCTGAGATTTCTCTCCATCATCTCCAGTAGACTTTGATTTTTTTAAGGGAAGTGAACGCTGCTTGCAAATGATAAAGTCACTGCCTTGCTGCAGTAGGAATGCATCAGTCAGCCTGTGAGTTTTGTAGTGTCTAAACATATTGCGTTCACTGCGGACAACAGACAGACAACCTTTTATCATACATGGGTATTGCAGAGAGAATTTTTTGGTACACATTGCCAGCGCTTCATCATTTGTTTTTAAAGAAGGCGTTTTTTTGCTTTTTATCCAGACGGTTTTATTTGCATCATTTTTTTTCTTCTTACTCTTTCGCTCCTCTGTGCTACTGATTTTTGATTTCTTATTATTTTGCCAGTTCTCTTTTTCATTGTCTCCTTTACCTCCAGCAGATTTTGACTTTTTGGAGGGGTCACCACTTACTGAACAACTTTCCTGGCTGTCCATTTTTTTTCTAGGTCTAATTAAATGGGACTTGTGGATGTCTTTGTGTTTTCTAAACAGGTGGCGTAAGAGGTTGGACCTAGTGGCATAAACACAATCACAGCCCTCACATTCACACCTGAAGACACCTTCCTCCCCGTCATTATTAAAGAGTTTCTCTGGTTCATGATCCACTTCAAGATGACCAATATACTTCCAAAATGCTGTAAATGAAGCCTTGCACTCTGGCTGGTCACACCGAAATCTTCCCAAGTTCATATCCGACAGTAGGCTCCCAGCTTTTTCCAGACTAAACTCATGAAGCTGTGTATAATGCTGCAAAAGGCTAGGTACTTCTTGGAATATTCTAGAGCAATCTTTAACTTGGCATCTGAACTCTGTGATCTGGTCCATCTCCTCCACCAAGTCGTCTTTGATCTCGGCTGATTCTTCTTCATTATCCTGTTCAAACGTAGGCAGGTCTGACTGATGCACAGCCCTGTAATGCAGAATCAGGTTTTGCTGTATTGTAAACGCTGCAAAGCAGCCCTGGTGAACGCAACGGTATGGCCTGTATGGACTGTAGCTGTGAGATGACTCGCTTGTATTTGCAGCTGGCTTCTTTTGCTTTTTTACTTCTGGTTTTGGTTGCTTTTTAGGCTTCTCCACTTTAGGTTTTTCAACCTTAGGCTTTGATACCTTAGGTTTTGGACCTTTAGGCTTTTTAACTTTCCCTGTTGCAGGCTCTCCTGGTAAAGGTGGTCCAGGGAGACGAAATCCTGTAGCAGTGTGTCCTGAAACAGGCATCTCCATCGGTGGTGGTCCTGCTACAGTCGGCAATTCCACTGTGGGCTGTCCCACTATAGATAGGCAAGCTAGAGACTGAGTTGTTTCAGGTGCTTCAGCTAGTGATTGAGCAGTTCCAGGCAATCCCACTGGGGCCTGTCCTGCTTCAGACTGAGCAGTTCCAGGCAATCCCACTGGGGCCTGTCCTGCTTCAGACTGAGCAGTTCCAAGCAATCCCACTGGGGCCTGTCCTGCTTCAGACTGAGCAGTTCCAAGCAATCCCACTGGCGCCTGTCCTGCTTCAGACTGAGCAGTTCCAGGCAATCCCACTGGGGCCTGTCCTGCTTCAGACTGAGCAGTTCCAAGCAATCCCACTGGGGGCTGTCCTGCTTCAGACTGAGCAGTTCCAGGCAATCCCACTGGGGGCTGTCCTGCTTCAGACTGAGCAGTTCCAGGCAATCCCACTGGGGCCTGTCCTGCTTCAGACTGAGCAGTTCCAGGCAATCCCACTGGGGCCTGTCCTGCTTCAGACTGAGCAGTTCCAGGCAATCCCACTGGGGCCTGTCCTGCTTCAGACTGAGCAGTTCCAGGCAATCCCACTGGGGCCTGTCCTGCTTCAGACTGAGCAGTTCCAGGCAATCCCACTGGGGCCTGTCCTGCTTCAGACTGAGCAGTTCCAGGCAATCCCACTGGGGCCTGTCCTGCTTCAGACTGGCCCATAGTAGGGGGTTGTGCAGCAGGTTGCCCAGCTGACAGTAGACCTACTGTAGGATACTCTGTTGAAGGTTGCTGAGCTGCAGACAGGCCCATTGTAGGCTGTCCTGATGTAGGTTGCTCCAATACAGAACTAGAAATATTTTCTGAAGTTTGTCCATTTGGTGCATCTTGCAAAGAGCATGAAACTTGGGTAGCAGCAACTTTAAATGACTCTTTAACTGCTGGATGCATACCCTGTTCTGAATTGCCTTCAATGGGCTTCAACTTCTCAAGGGCTAGAGTGCTTTCTGCAGATTCTGAACCAAGTTCTTCTCGTTGACCATCCACCATGCATGGCTGTTTGTCAGTAGCAGTTTTTTCAGGTCGAGATTTTTTGGTGTATGGTCGTTTAATTTTCAACTGGACCATTTTGTTCTGCGTCAAGCGATGCACAGTCTGAAAATGTGCCCTGAGGTTTGAGTTTCGTGTAAATGTCTTCTTGCAAATGTGACACCGAAAGGGAGCAAACTTGAGTTGGATTTGCCTGATTTCATTCATCATCTCTTCAGTGTAATTATGCACTTTATAATAGTGTTTATACAATGCATCTTTTGTCATAGCACTATAAGGACAGCCTTCATTCTCACACACAAATGGTTTACTAGTGCTTTCCAAAGGCCGAGCTTCATTTGCTACTGTAGAATCACGACACTGAGCTTCTGGGCGTTCATTTAACACAACAGCATTACAATCAAGCATACTTGTGACAGAGCAGCTATTCACAGCAGGACTGGGAGTGGGATTTTCCTTTTCTAGGTTTAATCTCTGTAAAGCTGTTAGAATTTCCATTATTTTTTCATCTTCTTTTTGAGAATCACAAGAATTACTGAAGGCTGTCTCTGGGGCATTAGACGAACTCTGTCCCGATAAGGATACATTTAACGCACTGTTTAATTTCTCTGTCTGTGTAGTATCACTCAGCAAGCCGTTTGCGTCATCTCTATTGTCAGATCCTGTCACTCCCTGTATCTCTGAAAATGCTGAACCGTGCTTGGCCTCTGAAGTTTGTGGGAAGTTTGATAATTTTTGCAGGTGTCCATTTCCCTGTAAACTGATATCTTGTGCTGGACCTGATGATTTTCGTGAAAAATCATGAGGTTTTTCCAATAACTGAGCACGTAATTTTTTCTTTACATTCTTTATCTTTGGAGCAGAATCCTGTGGGTTGCCCTGGTTTGTTACTAAATGCTGGGGATCAGCCACTGGTATTTGCAACACCTGATTAGCCATAAAGTGTTGTGTAAGATTGGCCATAGCAGCCAGTAAATTGTCATTTGCATTTATTTGAGGCTCTCCATTTCCTTCTACCTTCATTGACTGACAATCAGTTCTCATTATCTGATTTAAATGAGCTGCTCCAAGATTATTCAAGGATATCTGTGAATTATGTTCTGCCAACATCTGTGACAGAACAGAGTCGGAGAAGATATCAGCACAAAATTCAGGCTCTCCTCCCTTTACAAAATGATTTGCAGCACAGGTCGTTAATTCATTCCTTGTTTCATGAATCAATGGAACTTCTGCATCCTCCGACTCCATTTTAATAACTTTTCCTGTATGCTGTATGACTGTGCTTTCTGGCATATGTGCACTTGTTTGATAGGGGCCACATGGACTTTGGAATGTCTGCTGCAGGATTCCAGAGGTCTCAAACAGGTCTGGAAGTCCTGCTGTTTCCAGGGCTTGCTTAATGATTGGACTACTTTGTTCACCCTCGTTTGGATTACAAACAGCTCCATTAACTTGTGGGAAAACAGCACTAGGCAAAAATCTTGCAGGACGGTTTTCAATTGCTAATGACTGATCAGCTTGGCCTTTGAAAGATACAGTTGGATTGAAATTTGCAGACAGCTGTTGCTGCTGCACATTCAGCACACTGGATGAATTAATTGGATTAGCAATGAATGAGGATGAGCCATCCTGCTGAAGTGCACCAGAGGTTTCCATTTCATCAAATAGTTTACAATTTGAACGCTTTGATAGATGACCACCAAGTGAATTGGGGCTAGTAAATTCCCTATAACATCTACTGCAGATGAATTTACCATCCCTAACAATAGCTGGCCACTTTGTTCTCTTGCTGGTCTTTTTAACTTCAAGTTTAGGTGGACTCACAGGGAGTGGCTGGACAGCAGTGGCAGTCTGTGCAGGTTCTGGCTGGGAAATAAAAACTGACTTCATGACATTTTCCATTTGGGAATTAGCCCCTCTTTTTCCTTTTGAGGAGAAATCAGAGAATGAATGGGCATCTATCTGTGGAAGGAAGAGAGGATTCACGGCAGTTTCCAGTCGACCTGAATTTTTGAAGCTTTCCAGATTTGAAGGTAACAGCGGATGTGTCGCCCTCTCCATAAGTGAAGGCAACAAGGCATTACTTAGATCTTCCATATTGGAAGGCAAATTAGGATTGGAGGGATCCACTTGGGACAACATAATATTTGTTACACTGTCAACTTGTGATGGTACATGTGTGTTATTATGACTTCCCATAGTTGAAAAAGCCATATGGGAACTTCCTTCTTGTGTAGGTGGTGCCCCTATTATATGTGAGCCACAATCTATCTGTAAAGGCAAAAGTGAATCTGCACTTCTTTGTACTCTATTATTGTCAATGTGACAAGGCATCACTGAATTTGTATCATCAGTTAACCGAGAGGTTAGAATGGGATCTGTACTAGTTTCCAAATGAGAAGGCAAAACCTGAAGGCAATTATTTTCAGCTTGTGAAGGCAAAATAAGGTTTGCACTACTTTGCATCTCTGAAAACAAAGCTGGACTTATGACACCTGCTTGTGAATTTACAACTAGATTTTTTGTATTGCCTTGAGGTATCTGTGGAGCAGGGACTGGATTTGCTGCAGTGATTTGTGAAGACGAAACTTGACTGGCGAGTGCTTGTAAATGTATTGGTAGCTCTGCTGAATGTCTTTTATGTGACAGCAGAGACAGGTTCTGACCACTGCCCATTTGTAAAGACAGAAGAGGGTTAACTCCACATTGTGTTTGCAAGGGTAACATTTGATTTGAGACCTCTGCCATTTGTGACAATAGGATTGGATTTACAACGCTTTCTATTTGGGTGGGCAAAACTGCAGTGGTCAGGGTTCCAGAATGAGAAGAAAAGGCTGGGGTTGATACAGTAGCTGCAACATTTCCAGTTTGGTAAGGAAACAGTGGGGTTTGAGTCTTCATCCCTTGTGTTTTGTCTTTTTGTGTTTGGAGAGCACTTTTTCTGTTGTTTTTTTGGAGCGATTTGCTTTTCCGAGCCAACTTCAGTGCAGCATGGTATTCGGGGTGTACCGCCTTCATGTGTTTACTGACGCTCCTTGATGAACTGTAGTTCCGAGTACAGGTTGCAAACGTGCAGTTAAATCTCTCCCCCACTTTCACTTGTTTCTCAGTTACAGCTTGAGGATGGACTGATGGAGAAAGTATGTTATTGCCATCAGGCATCCTTACTGATAAAGCATTACAGTTGGGTACAACATCACCTGCCGGTTTTGGTGGCTGCTCTGGCATGATCTCCTCATTGCTTGGAGTTTCTATTTTTACATGATGCAGTTTAGTTGGCTTTTCCTCCAGCGCACCAGTGAGCATGCCAGGTAGCTGGCTTTCCTTCAACTCTGCTGGGAGACCACTTCGATGCAGTGGTGGATGTTGCACAGGCTGCGGTTCTAGATGTTCAGATGAAGCTGGATCGCATACAACACTGGTGACTCCCATAACAGGCAGAATGTTTTGAGATCTTCCACAGACGTGGATGCTGTCTTTACAATTGATTATATCTACTGCTCCTTTCTGTTCAACATTTACTTGGACACCTTGTGGGCAATTATTCATTACTGGAGTTGGATCCTGTAAAGGAGTCAGGTGTGAACATGGTATTTCTAATTCACTTTGAGTTTGGGTTGGATCTGGGAACGTAATCTGGTTTGAATGCGGTAACTGTAACTGGCTTGGATTTGGCAATTCCAATTTAGGTTGGGTTGGATCTTGTAAAGGTTGGGCTGTATCTGGTAATTCCAATTTAATCTGGTTTGGATCTATTAATTTTGCCAAATTGAGTTCTGGTAAAGGAGTATGGCATGGACCCAGATCTAGTAACTGCGCAGGATTTTTATCTGGTAATTCAGTCAGGTCTGGGTCCTGTAAAGCAGTCTTTTGCTGCGCAAAGTGATCTTCCTGGTGCAAATCCAACTTGGATTGGGAATGAAATATTTTACCACAAGCAGGAAATTTACAAGTGAACGTATTGTAGTGCTGAGCTTCGTGATCATACAGCATGTAGGCTTCATAAAATATTCTTCCACAGTCTGGAAACATGCATTTTGCTTTAAACACAACATGCTCTTTCCTATGTACCAACAGTTCTGGATTAGTGAGGAATCTTGATTTACAATGTAGCTGTATGCAGATGTACGGTTTTACGCCACAATGCATTTGTAAATGATCATTGAGATGGGCGACGCTGACAAACTGCCGACGACAATACTGGCAAACCACCTTTTTGCTTTGCATTTCAAGAAAACGTTTAGCCTCTTCGCTGTTTTTATGGCCTCTTACATGGGCTATCAGGTTTTTGAAGTACTTGAATCCCTTTCGACAGTTTGTAACAGGGCATGTGTATTCCTCTCTGTAGTCCACCCTATGTACAGAGAGGTCAGGTTTAGAATGTTGATCTTTTCCATCACTCTCAGATGCATCCTTGTCATTAAAGACCACACTATCATCAGAATGGGGGCCATTTTTCTTCTTTGGCTTGTTGTCCGGTTTGTTAGCAGCTTTAACTTTCTGATGAGCAGTATTCGAATTGGGCAATTTGGTAGGTTTACCCAACATCCTACTCTGTTTCATTGCAGCAAGTCTTTCTTTGCAGGATTGTTTTACATGAGACGTTACATGTGGGACAAATAGTTCTTTTTGATCAAAATTCTCCCCACATATTGGACAACTATAAACCCCATCCTTGACATGCTTTTGTGCATGCCGTACTATCCTGTGACCAAGAAACTCTTTATCACACAATACACAGTACTGCATGTAAGCCTGCCAGTTTCTAAACCTAGCCGATATAAACCCTTTCTCTCTCAACTTCTTGATTTCCCTCTTTTTCTGTTTTTCATCAGCCATTTCATTAAGCACATTTGTTGTATCATAAAAACAATCTGCAAGTCCATCAAACTCTTCTACCTGAACTTTGCCACCATTTTCGTCCTCGAGCTGCTCAAAAGCCTCACTGTCATTGAGCTCATCTATTGAAGATACAATGGAGGCTTCCTCCCCCATCAGCTCTAGGCAGTGACGTTTCAGAGTCTTCCAGTCCCAGAATTCAGGGTCGAAGGGCCATTGCGTTTTAAACACTAGCAGAAGTTCACAGCGTAGTGAATTGGGCACTGGAAGACTGTCTACCTCAAACTTCTGGTCTGGCTCATTGTACAGAGTCTCTACAGCATAATAGGACTCAACTGTCGGCTCCAGGAGGAATTCAGTAAGCTGGCAAGCTCGCTTCACTTCCAAGTCATCGGGCAACAAACAGGAGATGGTTTTACAAATGGTGGCTTTGATATTCGAATTTTCACTGGACTCCATTCGTAGTGCTTGAATACAGAGCTCTATACAAACTGCAAGTCCCACATCTTCCACCTGAAAGATCAGAAATCAGACTTTACTGTATAGCACGATTGTGAATTTGAACAATACAAGGCAACATATTATATAGTAAGCTAGATGCTTCGTTTTTGTGAACCAATTACATTTTCTTCAAAAGCTATCACTTTCTAGAGGGCAAGAGTTCTATGAAGGCAAGGCAGTAACTCATGTCTGAAAACAGAATCTTACCTCTGATTGAATGACCTTGATCAGAAAGAAAATATGAAACACGGTTTTCGAAAGTTGGGATAGCTGACGACAATGGTCAAGAAACACTTGCGTAGAGGGTTCCGTCCTTTGCTGCAGTTTACTCCAAAACAGTGTAAGCTCCCTGCAAAGAAAAAACACAAAACTGTCAGAAACATGCATCCCCTCCCACGACTACTAGTGCAAAATCAGAGCCATCCGTATGATGAAAACAAATTACCACCATGACTTACAGGCAAACATGGAAGAGGGATATACATAAAGAAAGACAGGGTGCAAAATAACTGATGACGCCAGCGTCAATGCCTCTCAAATAAATACATTTAAAAAAAAAAAAACAAACAAACAAAAAATTATGGCAAAAGTTGCCTGTAAGCCCGTCTGTCATTGCTGCCGGTGTCCCTCAGCACCAGCCCATCACAAACTTGCTCAACATCAGCTGTCACAATTCAATTTGATATGACCGCGTATGGCAAAGTGGTTAGCACTGTGCAGGTGCAAGTGAGTAATAAACAGACAGTTTATACAGTTATAATCCAGATGCAATGTTGTTTCATGGTTTTTTAAATCCAATGGCCTGATGACAATGCAACAGTAAATAATAACAATGGTAAGGAAGCAATACAGCGGCATGTATTGCTTATTTGTAATCCGCGGGTTGGCCCCAAAACAACAACAGTCCTGTTAATTCATCCACATGTACCTCATACAAACACCAGTCCACAGGGTGTACTCTAGTGCTCGTGGTGAATACAGTTCTTCAGTGTTAAACAAAAGTGCAGTGTTGTTGATCGAGGTTTAATGCTGACCTTTGGCTACAACTCCATATCGTGTCAGCCGTCCAAATAATTACAAACAGTATTATTAACTACATACAAAAACAAACAAAACAGTCGCATTTCACAATACAGGTTCTCCTTCTGGTACTTTAATTTAACCATTCACAAAGGAAGAGATCATATCACTACGTATTTTGTATAATGTCACCTATGACCCCTTGGTCAACGAGCGCATCTGCTCCTCCAATTCGCGGATGGCATGCTGTTTTCCGTCCGGGTCATTGAGTTTGTATACCGTAGCTTTGCCTCCTTTCTAGATAGCCGACTTCCACCTAATCCTGGAAATAAACTGTTGTGCCATTTAGTGCAGGGTATTCTGTTCCCTTTATGCAGCTGCCTCGCAGGTCAGGTGGGAGATCTAACCCCAAGAATCATTTGATATGTTACACCACTCTTCCAGCAATTTTGAATCACACATGCTCACTGGCACTGTGTGAATTTTCTGTCTGTAAGCCCAATGCCAACTCAAAGACATTTAGAGTTGTCTCAAGCGGCAGCAAAGCGCTCTAGGATTTGTTTAATGTTCAGCTAAGTAATGGGTGCACAACAATTCGTCCCTTACAATAATAATAATAATAAGTGAACTTACAGCTGTCAAGTACAGTATTGCAGAAAGGATGTGATTAGATAGAAAGAAACTGAATTGTGACAAAACAGGCTTAACCCTTTGTGGTCCATTTATTCAGCGCTATCAGGCGCGTCAGGTCCAATTTATTTTTACACACGCTGTTTATTTTACATGCACTGTTAAAGTAATTTTATTCACAGTAAAACAGGTTTAAAAGGCATTACATATCAACAGGACACTCAGTACTGCATCTCCAGCCCTGCCTCACCCCTTGTTCACTGTATTTATAGACGCGCATACTGATAAATCCTCTCCTGATCACTCGTTTTATAACTAAACTCCTCAATAATGCTATCCAAGTCATTATTTTATTACTATAACATCTCAATAAGCTTGGCAAATGTCTGTGATATTCTTTGAGGGCTGGATGCGGAAGTAGCTATCTTGTTTGTTTATGTCCATGTTATGTCTGTGGTGAAGGGACTATGTGTATTGCTCAGATACGCCCCCTTTTTCTTTTTTTCAGCTTCTACCTGTCTCACTCGGCCATTGAAAGGTTTTCTCTGCTTTTTCCGGAGAAAAAAAAAAGATGAGACCTGTGCTTGACGTCTTTTTGATGATGTTGGACAGGGTCTGCAAAGGGTTAAAATTGCAATACTTTAAAATGCAACGGTGCAACACATATTAACTCCTTTTATGTCTTCAGTGTATATAAATTGTGTACATAAACCCCCCCCCCCACTGAATAGAGCGTCCAGCAATGCACCACAACAAAACTGAATTTCAAGAACTGTGAAACTATATAGTGTCTCAAATGTATACATCTAACATTATGTACATTCAGCTGTTCACTGTGATTCAGAGCACTCTCCATTGCCTGACAGTTTCTATTTTGATTTTTTTTTTTTTTTCAAAGCCACGTTGTATGCACAGGTTTTGTAACAGCAGTCAGCAAACTACAGTTCCGCAGACACTGTAGACCCAACAATTAATTTGACCACTAATGTTATTAAACTTCAGCCATGGGTAAATCTTCAGCCAGTTTGCCTGAAAATCTATCTTTAACTTTCCCTTCACTGACATCGCTTGGTTGTGCTGTTGTATCACTAAGACTGTAATCTAAGCCTCTAGTCAGAGGTGTGTGACCGAGTTTAGAAAAAATACCCTGAATATGGATACTGTCAAAATGTCTTGCTACATACCACACTATGGAGATTTCTAAGCATGTCAAACTAAGGTGTACCTTGAAGGGATGATGCAGAACTAGCCGACTGGAAACAATCCATATCGTGGATATTTTAAACGCTATCAGCAGACACTAAGCTGACTGGAATCTCTAACCAGCATGTTCTTAAAATAAGCGCAACTCACCAGGCACAATACATATCTCCTTGCAGCAGCTGTCGAGTTAGAAATGCTGTGCACAAGTTGAGAGCAGCTTTTTCATCCCCGTCCGACTCAAGGTTACAGATCATCTCTAGCGCATCCTTACAGTCAATTTCTGAAATCTGGATTAAAGGAAAAAGAAATAAATCTACATGCATAACTTTTTTTTAAAGAAACATAAAAATAAATGTTGCTGAATAGTTAGCAGTCTTCCACAGTGCCCTATAACAAAATTAGTGCCAGCCATGAGCATACATCAGAAAGGTAAGGTTGCCTTAATGCAAGAACACTGCCACCCACCTCCTGCATAAGCTGTTCCTGTTGAGCCACAGCAGTAAGACACACCAGGTAGGTCTGTTTGAAACTGCTCTTTGCCCTGAGCTCAGGATGATCGGAGCAGGCCTTTGCTAGTGATGCTGCCTTTTCTATGTGCTTCTCTTTGATAAGGTGCTTGATGCGCATCTCTAGTAGAACAGGACCCTCCAACCTAAGAAACTCATTTACTGAAAAAATAAATAAATAAAAGAGAAAAAGAGAGGCATGCAAATATTAGCAATTGTACAGTTCTACCAAAGCAATTTCCTGCTAGTCAACATGCCATTGCTTTATGAGTGTTTTCTTTTCAGACACTAACATAAATGCAAGTGTGAAATATGCCTTAGCAAACCCGTATTTTCTTGCTTTCAGATGGTCTTGCACTTCCTGAGTCATTTCCACTAGCGAGTGAAACTGCCCCCACCCCTTCAGGGTTTAACCAACCAGCTGCTGCCCCTAAAAGAAACTAAGACACTGCTGAGGTGAAATGACCTAGGAAGTAAAGCAGGAATTTATTTCCGTGAAGGCAAGCAAACTAAGAACCTTCTTTAACCCTTTCCATTCCATTTATTCAGGAGTCCATTTATCCTGATATCATGTTATAAAATGTTTACTACAGCATGTGCTTCTTTCAAAACTGCACAACAGGTAAGATTTATGAAATTACTTTATTAGCTACAACCACCTTAAGAAAAAAAGACAAAAACTAAAAGCCAACTGTCTATGTAGCAGAAACAGAGGCATCTGATTTATAAGATCCATCATCTGACCATTCTAACCAACCTGTTTCCACTTGTGGTGCTTCCTTCGAGAGAATGCACTGCAGCGCCGAGTTTGTCCACACACCATTCTCCTGAGCAATGGCACAGAGCATCTGAAGTTCAGAGTTTCCATTCTCCAGTAGTAGATTATGGGCTGTCTGTAGCAAAAGAAATACAAAAATAAATGAATAATGCACGGCAGAGAGTGTGTTGTGCTGGGATGACATCACGCCTCGGAGGGTCCAACCCCCAGAAGTGATGTCATGCCAGCACAACACAAAACCTGGATGCATTACTCCTATTATACAATGGCTCACACTGTAAAAAAATTAAAACAAAGACAGACTCATTTCATATGTTTAAAAGTGATTTTAAATTAGACAAATGTGGAAATAACATTCAGCCTCATAAAATAGTTCCTGTTTACCATTTTCAACTGTAGAGTATTAACTATGACGTTCTAATGTGTTATTTCTGTTTAAAATGAGTTGACAACAATTGGACTTCAAGTCTTTACATATGCCATGAACATACTGTTGGCAGAGTTACATTGGACAGTATATGGATGTTACGGCTCAGGGATGGTTCATTTAAGTGTCTGTTTAAGCCTGCTCTGAGCCCCGCGTAACTGATTATGCCATACAGCTCTCCGGAGCTATTTCTGACAGAGACATACAATTGTGGTAGAACTGTATTAAGGTGTTCTATTGGGACAGTTTTCAAGTCTATATTTATGTTACTCACTCACCCAGTCATAAAAAAACTTTGACTGCCCAGTTGGTTTGTCATTTCGTGGATGCTTCATTTCTATCAGATTCTATCTTGTCTAGTCCCTCAGACTTGCTCGGTGAGCCGAGGACACCCTGGCCGACCTAAGAACCTCCCCACCTGGGCGGCGCTCGGCCAATTGTGCCTCCTGGGAACACCCATCCACAGTCGGCAGTGGAATAGCCTGGACTTGAACCGGTGATCTCCAGGCTATTGGGCGCATCCGGCACTCCACACGGACTGCCTTTACCGGATGCGCCACTAAGGAGCCCGCTTAGGTGTCTTTTTCCAATATTTTTTTTGTCTAATTGAGAGGTGCTGTCTGGTCTCCTGGCTGCTCTGTTTAAAGGATCTTTGCCAAACAAGGTTTCCACAGCTGTTATGTTCTTTAACGTACTTCACTTCAGGAATTGTGCAATTTATTCTGTGTTATTGACAGTTGTGGCGGATTGATATGTCTGTCTAGGTTTTCAGTGAGAAGGTTGCTGGTACTACATCCGTCATGTTATGCTGGCATAACATCATGGGTCTAGTGCAAGTCTGACCAATCAGAGCTCAGGAATTTCTCTTCCCATTGTATAATGTATAAATTAAAAACACTGGACAATTTAAACCCACACTCCCAGTAAAAAATAAATAAATAAAAACATCCTCTACCATATATTAACGGAAGATTCATAAGAACATTACAAAACTGAGGAAAAAACAAACCAAAAAAAAACAGCAATATGCAACGCTTTGTTCAAATGTATGTCTCCATGTAAAACATGTTCTGTATTCACATACTAAGAGGCCTCCTGCTGCTTACCAAATACCAGGCAAATTGAAAACCACCACATAAAATGGCACAGTACTTGAAAGCAGGGGTACTAGTGCCACAGACACACTCAAGCACAAACAAATAGAATCATTAAAAAAAAAAAAATTATCAAAAATCAACACAGAAAAAAATACAAGTAAACAAAAACTGCTCTTTTACATGGAAAGAAGGGTCCACCCTACCAGAACTGAAGTCTGGAACTCCTTCCAGAAATGACTTGGGGTTTCTTCTGGTAGTGACAGCAAAAGCTCAACACAGCTCCTGAAAAAGAAAACCGATACCCACATTATACATACAAACATTTATTTTATTTTCTTTTATCATTGCTTCCAGTCTTACTTGTGTGTTCACAACAATGTTAAGTCACAGGTTGCTGAAAATGAATAAGGCTGAGTATTAAATCTGTTTCTAGATCACAGAGAAAATCCTATATTGATATTAATAGTAGTGGGTACTTTAAGCTCTATTTAACGATTTTACAAAAACGCAAGAAATACAGAATAGAATACTTACAGTGCTAATCGTTCAAGCACAAGGCTTACATTGTCACACTCAGAGGAAAGCTGGTGTCGAGCTTGAGCATAACTTAATATGGCTACCATGTAAATCTGGACTAGCGGCAGAGGGGCCTCCGAGATCTTCCATCTGCCTGCATATTCTACAAGAGTCTGTGGACAAATAGAAGTAAATCACTGAAATGCCTTCGTTTGAATAAAAAGCAGAAATGCATCCCGGGGCACAATCTACAGAGCCATTGCCAAACTACAAGCACTGTCGATAAATGAATGATTTTTATATTTGCCTTCATTGACGTTAGCGAGTTCCGGAATGCCTCGCATAGACTTTCACTTGAACAAGCCTGCTCAGATAACCTTGGTTGCGCTGTGAACATCCGGTTCTCCAGTGAAACAGGATTATGTAAGCAGACAGAGTTGCATATACAGGGATGCACAATATGGGACAGACTGCTGATGCAACTTATATTCAGGTCTTGCTGTGTTCCGCAGAGCAAGGTTAGGAAATTGCTTGCATCATTATTTTTTATACACAAGACTCTCCAGATTTACAGACGCAGACAAACAACATAAATTACCAAGAGTTAACAAAACTAACACTATGTCTGTATACAGCAGTGCATCTGGTACTGCAGACTGACGAGATAGAAATAGGATAGCCCAGAAAAACTAAAAAAGCTGCAGCTCAGTATACAAATTAATAACTCACATCCTTAGAAATGAACAGGGGTCAGGAACTTGTCCATGCAGGGCACTGCTAAATCTGCTCTGAAATGAACAATGTATTTAATCAGCAGCTGATTGCTCAAACTCCTGCCTCCTGATAACAACTTCATTCAGGATGTTTTGAAACCAAGAACTGGCATTTTTAAAGTAGCACAGAGTAGGACTCTAGATGGTACAAATGTTAAAAGAGTAACAGCAAGATCAGAACGGGTACTGTTGGAGGATTTCCAGTAACACCACATCAACAGTATTAAAGAGAATGTGTTTGACATTTGTCACATGACCGGTTATTCGTCTAGCATATTAAACTTTTGACCACTTCTTTAGAGTGTATACTAAAGCATTTAAACAGCAACCTCAAGGAAAGACAGAAGCTAAAGGAGAGCAGTCATTATTTGAAGTGAAATACTAATAATAAAACTGTAAAAAAATATTCCCTGTTAGGTTATGGAGTGTACTGACACGAATGGGAATGAATGTGCATATCGAGTGTGCGACAAAACTACAGTTTAATGTGTGAAAGTAGCTTATATACAGAGTGTTGTAAACAAGGAAGGAGAACGGCTATTTCCAGATATTGTGCAGTGAGCGTTTCTTCCTGTATTATGGCGTGTTTTCAATAAATATTGCTTGTTAGGGGACACAAATACCCTGTAGATAGCGGCGACCTTTCATCCGTGCATATCTGCAATAGCATTTGTAATGAAGAACAACTACTTCTACAAAAACCTGCCTACATCTTCCCAAGAGAAATCATAATTAAAAAAATGAAAAAGCATGGCCCCAAGAATGAATTTATCACTGCTGTGCACTAAATTCTGTGCAGCTGGATGTCTGAGATCGGTGCAGCGTGTGTCATTTACAGTGTCTTTGATTATCTCAGACAATAATACACAGTGGAAATGGTGTGTGATTTACCACTAGAAACGCTAGTTTTAGTGTTTTGGTTTTTTTTTTTATTAACTGTGAACAAGTAGCTTTCTAATATATTAAATATTTACTTTTTAGGCGTTAGTAAATATCATTTGAATATTATTATATTTAGGATTGTCGTTTTCTTCCCCTTTAAGAATTCGATTGATCCCTGCTAGCCATTTAGTAGTGAAATTGGTTCAATGTACGTGTTTTGGTGCGTGCAGAACGAAGGAACTGCACGCAAACGAGGGTGCAACATTTTAATAAGCGATTAATCTACAATTTAAAAAATAATAAATGCAGGACACAATATTAGAACCACTACTCGTAACTGTATTAACATTACAGGCTAGTCATTCATTAAAATGTTGTGCACTCGTTTTAGAGTTCTTTATTCTGTGTTTAATGAGAAAGTAAAGACTTGGATAACTTAAAAGCCTATTTAGTTGTTTCACATTAAAACCCCATAAATTAAAGCGATTCTCCCTCAAAATGTAATTAAAAACAGCCACATTTTACGGAACAAACGGCCAGGTGGCAGCACTGCAGCTGACATCCGACAGTCGCCAAGTGCAGAACGTTGATAGAGAATAAACAAACAAATAATTAAATAAAAATGCCAGCAGTGCACATTCCTCGCCATGGCTGGATGGTCTCAGCCTCCATTTACTCAGATTCTCCTTTTCTTCCACTAATTTTTAAACTTTTTTTTTTTTTTTTATGTTATTAGTATTGTACCAGTTGAGGGTCAAAGTAAAGTCCCTAAAAAAGTTGTTTAAATCCATAACAAGTCAAAGTAACAACTCATTTTAAAAAAAGTTACCACTGTCCACAACAGTTTAGTAACAGTGTTTTCTATGGCTTACACTTGAATTGTGTTTAAGAACATGATACTGTCCACATTTACTTTTAATTTAAGTGATGACTGGCACTTGTTTACAATCTGCCCAGCATTACTGAATACCTGCTCACTGGGGACGGACGTTGCAGGGATGCTTAATACTTCTGACCAAAGACACAACTTTCAGAAAGATCTTGGTTTTTATTTTTTTTTTAATTTATTATTTTTACTCTGGGGTAGTCCAGATGAATGAATAAATGTGGATTTTGTTTGAAGTTTTGTAGGGTGCCATCTCATTAAATGATCGTGCAAATTTGTGTTACTGGAGTATCCCAAACACTTCTTTTTTGCTGTCTTACTTTAGAAAATAACTGTCAAGCATCGGAAGGCATTGTAGCTCGGTCGATACTTTTAACTTGCTGTGTTACTTTGAAGACTCCTGCACAGATGCAATCCCATCAGCACACACTCCCAGGGAGCAGGGCAGGGGAGAGAAGGTGAGCTCAATCACATGCAGATTCAGAGAGTCAGACCAGAGGGGAGCAGAGAAGACTCCAAATTTAATACAAACTTTCCTTTTTTTAAACCTTATACCCAAGATGCACAGGCTTGGCTATCGATAGTTGTCAAACAAACGATGCATCGCATCAGCCTTTTTATATATATATATATATATATTTATTCTCCACCCTGCCCCACCCCTCTCCCTGGACTGTTTACTGAGTGGATTGAATCTGTGCAGGAGTCTACAAAGTAACTTAAGCGCGAGTTAAGAGCAAGTTAAGAGTGCTGTGCTAGGGTTTCAAATACTGTATCGACTGAGCTACATGCCTTTTCAACGTTTGACAATTTTCAAAAGCAAGCTGGCGAGAAAAAGTAAAGAAAGTAATGTTTGGGCAACATAACAAAATTGCGTAACCATTTAATGAGATGCAGAGGTCGCGCTAGCCTTTAAAAATGTGCATCTATAAAAAGCACATCATCTCAAAATCTGCGTTTTCAACCATAACACCTGTGTTTTTACAGTTATATTTCCCAGTGTAACTATTTCAGATTAATGAAGTTAACATGCAAAACAGTACACAGTATAAACAATGGTAGTAGAAATAGACAAAGACAAGCTACCACGAAACATTTTCTTTTGAAAATCCCTCGTTCACGACATAAGTCAGTGTTGTAGAACATGTACCAACGTCCCTGCGGGTAGCTGCCAACATCATAACTATTTACAGTTTTGCTGTTTAAAAGTTCTTTACATTTTCCTTTTAGCACCCAAATCAAAAATGACTTGTGCTCTTTCCAAATCAGAGTCTTAATTCTGAGGAGCTTCCATTGAAAATGTCATGTTTTATATGATCCTCTCGTAAACAAGTGTTTGCTGGTCTGCACTTTGTTCAGCTAAAACCCTGTTCTGCTGGTACACTAGATACAGGTATTATAATTGATGAAAAACCCTACATGTCTCAGCCATGGTCTTAAAACCATGATTTGTGAGCATGTGGTTTACTTGTCCAAATTCTTGGCTGAGATTTCAACAGGTAAAACACTCTGATATCAATTAGTGAATCAACTCGCTCCCAGGGACGTGCACAGTGCTGTATGGGATACGGAGACTGAGACTGGATAGGGATGAAAAGGGGGTCTGTTGTCTTTAACATCTGCGTTTTAAAATGCACTGCTGTTATTGTTTTGTGTTTTATTAAAATGTCCTGCATAGTTTTTCTTTTGATTGGTTATTACTTTGGTTATTACTTTGATTGGCTATTACTCTGACTGGTTATGGATTTAAACAACTTTTTCTTCTGATTTTGCTTTGACCCCCAACTGGTACAAATCAATACAAATAAGGTAAAGTTGTAAAATATCATCATTTAATATAATTATTACTGTATACGCATAAACTGATGTAATCAATGTATGAACGACACTAGTTTTTAAAGCTTTTTCTAGCAATGTTACAGTAATCCACAGCTTCATATGTATTACTGCGTTTTTTTAAAACTTTCGTAATGTTGATGAATCAGCTTTTTTGGAGAACGATATAATCGATAGTGAAAAATTAGGCATCGCCCCAGCCTTAAAACTTTTGCTACAAAAGATTGTTACATATTTGGTCTTTGCAGAATTTCATGGAGCCTACTGTAAATATTGTGTGCATTCTGGTCGGAAAACGGTAAAAAAAATGCAGAGAAACTTGACAGGTTATACACAAGTCCTTCTGGGGTTCAACAGTTACAAAACGAAGAATGTCAAGAAAAATCAGAATTCCACACAGCAGCAGTAATAGTTGGCAATGATTTTGTATCTGTGATGCAACAAACACACCTGAACATCAGGAGTTGAATTCAGCTTATAGAGAAAAAGTGGAAAAAAAACAACAGGCAGAAGTTATTTTTTTATATTGGAATAACTGCAAGTATTGCTTATACTTTTGGTATGTTACTTAAATTTATAAGCAAATGTGTTCCAAACTGCACTCAAGGGAACATTTCTTTAAAGTATGTCACAAATGTGTTGAGGTGAGCGGAGGTCACAGGGGACCTCTTGTATCATGAATTTAGTGAACCAGTCAAGCCACAAGGCTAGATTCACCCCTGTGAATCACTAACCCCCGTTTCAAACCGCTGCTCCAGTGGAGTGAAGACTGAATTGAAATGAAGCAAGCGTTAGAGCTGCTCTTTATTATATTCCATTAGCCCACTGACTTCATACTGGAGAACAGAAGCGTGCCACACGTATTCCAAAGCAATCTCCTACACTGCGTCATATTAAGCAATGACAAATGTTTACATTTGTTATCAATACTGTGCAATTGTACAAACGAAAACATTTACACACTCTATCACATAGCATTCTGCGTTCTGGCTAGCTAGTTGCATATGAATTCAACCAGACAGCGAATCATTACTTGGAATCAGTTTCAAACAGGAGGTATTGATTGATTGTGTTCACTGTTAAACAAATCCCATATCCTACATGTTATATTCTACCTTTGTGTGTGTGTGTGTATGTGTGTGTGTGTTTTGTGTGACGATGAGGGGGCAAGTAGATTCTTCTAGCATTTTGTCCCGTGGACAACAAGTTTCTTTCAAACACTGCACACGTGTATGTGAGTGTAATTGTATTATATATATATAAATAATGTTGATAGTTAAAATAAAGTACATTTAATAAATAGTACCACAATTATTATTTTTTTTTTCAAATCAGACTCTTGTAGTTGTAATAGTAAGTAAAGCACCTGAAGACACTTCAAACCTGTCACTATGCTTACAGACATCACTGGCCAAGCTTAAAAATAAAAATAAAAATAAGCAGGGAAATCAAAGACTTATATTACAACAGTTCAGAAAACCAAATGTCCAGCACAGTTGTGAGAATCATATTTAGTCTTCCACTAACACAGTAGTTCAGTGTACAAATAAAGGTGTTTTGAAAAGACGTGTTTAGCTTACTGTTGGCATTTGCAAAAACAATAACAAATATGAAAGAGTTTAGCAAAACAGTCCAGCAATGTCATGTGAGAGTAATCCTATGCACAGTACTCCACAAATTAAGTTTGTCGTTTTACTGGCATTATCATAATAACCAGGATAAAATATGAAACACTGATAAAGGCATGTTGACTGACTCGTTGCTCTAAAACAGGTTCACTGCTGTGTATTACCAGATTGTAATTTAAATGAAAACACATAATTAATCCTCTCAATTGTTTCTTTCCTAACACTTTAACAAGAGGTGTGCCTCCAGACAGAATGTCTTTATGAAACAAACTGTGTGTAGTGTAGTGACTGCATCCTTTACACAGTAAAGTGAGAGATTTACTTTAGGATTGTACAGCTAGAAAACTAGTTTGGAGATCATTTCTTCATCGTCAGAAAATATAATTAAATTAAGAAACAGACATTGTTTAAAATTGCTAATTATAGCTTCATTACAAGCAGGTGCCATGGAAAGAAATAAACTGAACAATAAATAAATACTCGATTCAGTTTACTTCAAGAAAGCTCTGCCTTTACTCTACCTTAGGTCTTCGTTTTTCAGAACAGAAGAATGAACTGGTTTGCCATTATTGTCTTATTTGCTTTCTTTTTCTCTACGTTTACAACTGGCACTAGTTAATGGCATTGACTCGTACATGATCACGCGAATTACAGCAAAACTAAGAATACTATCACACGACTCATACAGATAATCCGATTTTTTTAGCTCTGTCTTACTGAAACATTGCTTTCTTTTTTCCTTTGTTGGTGCAGCTGCCAAAAAAAAAAAATGGATCTGTTATGTCTTCTTCAATTACTATACACTTAAATGTGTATTTGACGAATGTGCTGATTACATTTTTACCAGTTTCAAAAGGTTCTGAAATGGTCGCTTTTTGAAAGGGAAATAAAACAAAAACCGTCAAAGTGTGAGTGTTGTGATTTTTATTTATGTTTACCAGAATATTTATATCTAAATAATGCAGGAAGATTGTGCTTCACTGATTTTAGTATTCAATTATACGAGGAGTTAAAAGCTGTGAAGTTCATGAGCAGCACCCTCTATAGAGACAGAATCGGCAGACGCCTCGCCCACCCTGTACCAGCAGATTCGCTGATGCCCAAGCGAGTTCTGCACTAATGTGACGTCCATTTTTATACAGAGAAATCAGAGAATCAGCTGCAAGACAGACACAAATATGCGTGTTAATGCTTTGTAAGGACGGTCTCAAAATAATAGCTTTACCTCAAGATGCTGGAGTCTCGATTGAGGTTGATATTTATAACCCTAACATGCGAAAGTTAATAAACTAAGTGTGACGGTGGATGCCAATTACTGTAAAAAATGCGTGCATTTTAGACTTGGACAGAATGCTGTGTGTGTCATTTTATATATATACATAAAAATTAGTACCAGTCAAAAGTTTGAGTACACCTGATTGAAACCAGGTTTTTCATGATTATCTATGCTTTTAACTGTATAAACTTGTCTATAAACACTTAATATTTCATTATATGATACATGTACTTATATAAGCTGATAATCATAAGTGAATTGCTTTCAAAAATTAAATTTTTAAATGAAAATGTAAATCTTGTCGATTTCAATGAAATGGTCACCCAAAGCAAGAGTATTTCAGTCTGAAGCCCAAGTCAGTTAAAAGTCTGAAATGTGTATAACACGGTGTTAGAACACTGGCCTAAGTATAAAAGTGTCTTTGTTAGATGTTCTCTGAGTTAACTAGCATATTACCTAATTAACCTTTTGTCACCAATTATTGTTAACAGGCAACGGTCCATGATTACTACAAATATAGGTAGCATAGGCACACATTTGTCATTCCTGAATGTAAAGGAGCAGAAAATGGCAAAATATGCTCAATTAAGCAAAGAAAAAAAAAAGTCTGTAATTACTTTAAGAAATGAAGGTCAACCCTTAAGACAAATCGCAAGAACTTTGCAAGTGTCTGTAACTGCTGTGGCCAAGGCCATTGTTAAGTGTGCAGAATAAGAGGAAGAGACTTGCCTGGGCCAAAAAACACAGAAACTGGATGTTTGAGGAGTGGAAGTCGGTTTTCTGGACTGATAAGACAAAATTTGAAATATTTAGGTCCAACCACTGAGTATTTGTAAGACGCAGAGAGGGTGAGCGCATGACTTCTGCATGACGGAGTTGGTGATCTTTACCAAGTCCATGGCAAGCTCAACCAGCATGGCTATCATAGCATACTTCAGAGGCACGCCATTCCATCAGGATTATGGCTAGTTGGGCAGTTATTCATTCTTCAGCAAGATAATGACCTGAAACACACCTCAAAGTTGTGCAAGAACTATTTGGCAAAGAAGGAAAGTGAAGGACAACTCAATCCAATGGCCTGGCCTGCCCAGTCTCCAGACCTCAATCCCATAAAACTTGTATGGGACGAACTGGACAGAAGAGTCAAAGCAAAGCTACCCACAAGTGCCCTACATCTCTGGGAATTGCTGCAGAAGAGCTGGGAAGACATGTCGGGTGATTTCCTGCTGAAACTTGTTAACTGAATGCCTCGTGTTTGTGAGGCTGTTATTATTTTGAGGAATCCAAGATTTAGAGACAATTTTCTTGAACATTGCTTTGATACTCCTCATGTTTTGTTTTGTACATTGCAACATTTGTTTTCATTTTCAAGTATTTACAGAAACGTATACGACGTAAAACATTGTCAATTATGAAAAAAACCTAGTTTCCAGCAAGTGTAATCAAATGCTTGACTGGTACTGTGTGTGTGTGTAATTTCTCTCTCTCTCTCTCTCTCTCTCTATATATATATATATAGTAAAGCACCTGATAGGAACACCTCCTAAGAGAACATGCTTGTGGTGAAACAGATTTTTCCCATTGTAAATGCTCTGGCTAAAGGAACAAGAACTTCGCTTAAAAGAACACCTTCCTTGCATCGACAGAGATTAGTTTAACATATGTATATTTGTAAAAAAGCTACATCACGCGAGTGTCTTGAGGGACACAGATTGGTTTATTAAATCTTTACAGACCCGCCATCATATCATTGACTCGTTTTGTATTTTGTTTTCCACGAGTGCACCTCATCACTACAAAATGGCATGTAAACAAACAGAAAAATGCGCCGCTGTTTCTCTTGCTACAAAAAGTTGGAAATTGTTCGAGCTCTTGAAAAAAACCTGAATTAGACACAAGTTGCAGAGGAATTTGGTGTTTTCTGTTCTGGCGAGTTGCTTCACCATTCTGTTAAATAATGTGCATGTCTTGTATATTGCTGCTGCATTTTGTAAAGTGTGTAGGAGTGCTGTGTTAATTTAGTTTGACAGTTAGTTTATTAATGTTAAGTTAACCCTAAGTGACGCCCACTATTTTTGCCTCTGCCGCTGTGACAGACCGAAACACACCGGCCAGAAAATGTCATAGTACATAGCAAGTTAAGCTTTTAGACCGTGTTGTTTTGCTTTATTTTTTTATTAACGTTAGTTTGTCTGTTACTTTATTATTATAGTTTATTAAAATATCCATGCCTATTGTTTTGCTTTTACTTAAGTTATTTTCATATGTTGATGCTTGTGCGTCATGACAAGTAATACGTATGTATTTATTTATTAATTCATATTGTGTCTGGTGGTTAACTCCGTCTTAGAGAACACTTTGCTTGCTTCCTGACTGGTGTTCCCATAGCTGGAGACTATGTGTGTTATATATAAAAAACATTTCGAAGACAGTTTTATGCAATCAAGCTCAAGGTCACAGGGGTTAAGTGTTAGACTGTTTTTTTCTGAAACACTGCAATTAGCAGCAGCATTCCTGGTTGATGCAGAGTGTGTCAATGAATGAACTGCATTAGCTCCAGCTAGCTTCTGGTCCTTTCCCTTCCCAGGTGGACGAGTGAGTCACACTTTTATTTCTGTTTGCAGCTGAGCCTCAAGGGGAAGTATCGTTTTCCAAAAGCAGCACAACAGTTAAAGCTGCTGAAGCTGAACAGTTCCTACTGTACGTTTGAATGACTTTGAATTTATTGTTTTAAAATAAGTGCAAAGAAAAAAAGACGCCTGTGTATATTTGTTCATTTAACAACTTAGCTACTGTATGTAGTTATATACCAAACGTAGGATTAACTTATACACAGTACCCTTTTCACAGTAGACGACACACAGTCGGGCTCTTTACACAGCAGCAGACTGGCTGCTCTTCTTTTATACCTTATTTTTTTGGCAGTTGGCCTCGTTATTGTAAATTGAGGCCAACTGCCAAAAAAGAAAACAATTAAATTAAACAAAAACAATTACCTTTGCAGAGAGGCTTTTAACCCTGTCCCTGCCACAAAACAAATATTTTTACACCTGCAGGGCTCCTGCTCTGCCACCATATATACATATACACACACACATACTCAGCACTCACACATCCACCCTATAAAACTGACTTCAGCGACGGTTAAACGCATGTGATGCATATCTGATTATTTCATTTTGGCCCGTTCCAACCCTTGACCGTTTTGCGGGAACACAAAAAAGTTACAAAGTCAAAAATCCATAGCTGAAAGGAATGTGCTTTAAAAAAGATTACAAAAAACACAACGAAACAGTTTCCAGAATGAAAACAGTACCCAAAGTCAGTATTCAAAATTGCAGAACATAGTGCTCATGTCACAGTTCACAGTAACAGATTACAGAATTTAAAAAATGCATCACACTATCAAAATGTTTAATGATTAACTGTTTTACATTGCCGTAGCTTGTGTAGCTCCAGTAACAAGTTCCTAGCGCCGCTGCTTCCTCGTGTCCAATACTGTAGAGTTCATTCTCAGATCAACACCACACAACATTTGTAAACAAAAAGGCACATGTTGCAGGTCTGTGTTACTACATTCAAGGTACAAAGCCAGAAAACAAACAAGTACCCATTTTTCTGTATTAAATATGGCAGACTCACGGTAGTACCTAAAACAACAAATGCATATCATTGATAATAATGTTTAAATATTTAGCTTGGCCTTAAGATACAGAACTTTCTGCTGCCCCCTGATGGGCATTTACAATACTTCACTGAAGAAGAAGGAAGGAGTGAAGCCAGTAAAGTGGTTTCTCCTGTCTCATATGTAACTTAGCCACAATTTACAATATTTTCTCAGCAAATGAAGACAAGCAGTTCCGAAGATATTGGTCCCTTTTCATAAAGGATCATCTCATAAAACACAGACTGATGCTGGCTCTCTAAAGGATGTGAAAAAAGGACACGTACAGACAGGTTAATTCTTACATCAACAGAAAAGAATACTCACATGGCTAATATGCCATTTACCAGGGGTTATCACAACTTCTCTAGATATATTCAGATGTGTGATTTCCATACAGACGCCCCCATTACAACCCCAGTACCAGTGGTACGCACCAGCGGTTTGACTGTTTGTGTAGAGAAACCTCATTACCAACAGACCAGACCACAGAACAAGAGAGACAAATCCTCTTAGGAATGAAAACCGTTACTTCAGGGCAGGTGCTTCAGACAGGTGGTTCACAAGCACGGCTATTCACTGCAGTGCAGGTCTGATACCCTCACTCAGCAAAACAACACGTGCTAGTCATCTCCTGATAGCTCCAATGCAAAATGAGAGCAATCAGTATTTTGAAAAGTTAAATGCCCATTCTGATCAGATCTACACAGGGATAGCCAGACATTTCTAATGCAAGCAGTCTGAGTGGGTTAAAACAAACCTGCAGGGGTGGAACTATATTTCTTCTAGTCTCATTATATGTGAACATGTCAAGTGAGACACTACTTTATAAACAAGTATTCATCCCACCAGGGGGATAATTACTAGTATTTATAGGCACAATAACAGAATTATTGTATGAACAGAGGTTTTCACTGGTTGTGAGAAGGAGGATCTAATTGAAATATTGACAATTTTTAAGTTTTATCCCTGCATTATATTACAGTATTAGCAGCAGGCCGTACGCTGTTCAGTTTCAAAACCTTCAATAAGCTACAGCACATGAAATTGTATTACCCAGCCAGAGCTCTATGTTTAGATGTTTAACTACTGGCCCTTGGGGCCACTGAGCTAGTGCTTTTACTGGCCCTTGGGGCCACTGAGCTAGTGCTTTTACTGGCCCAGATACAAGTTTATCTGGCCCAATTCATTTTTTATTCCATATATTTGTGTACGGTAACTGAAGAGAGCCCACGTCTCTCAACAGTGGCTAAGTGAAGCCTTTCAATATACGTTCTTGCATTATTTCAGCCATTTAACATATACACATTTGTGTGCTTGTCAGAAAATGAAAATACTGTATTCAAGATTTGAAAATGTATGTATACAAATGATACTCATTTTCTCAGAAGCAAAACCACAATTCAGATGTTACCATATGGCCACAACAAGGCTAAAAGATTTACTGAATTATAACAATCCTGATAATAAACACTAATACAAACAATCCTTCTCAGAGCATTGTCGCTTTTGTAGCCTCTCCCAAGTCAGCACCAATCTTACTGCTGATACCAACGAGTCCTGGAAAGATTGTGAATGGCATTTCTGACCAGAACGCATAGTATCAAAATCAACAAGCTTCACAATTCGACCCCGTTCTCCAGCTTTCATTACTCTAAAACTGGACATAATTATCTGCAAGTCTGGGAAACTGACAGCAAACAAGGCACAACATGATATTTTTTCACGGTCATAATGAACCCAGCTGAAGTTTTTTCTTCCACTCCATTCAAAAATCTTTGTGTTAATTTTTAATCACATTCTGAATGTACAACAGCCATCATATCATTGACTCGTTTTGTATTTTGTTTTCCACGAGTGCACCTCATCACTACAAAATGGCATGCAATCAAACAGAAAAATCCGCCGCTGTTTCTCTTGCCAAGGTGGAAATTGTTCGAGCTCTTGAAAAAAACCTGAATTAGACACAAGTTGCAGAGGAATTTGGTGTTTTCTGTTCTGGCGAGTTGCTTCACCATTCTGTTAAATAATGTGCACGTCATGTATATTGCTGCTGCACTTTGTAAAGTGTGTAGGAGTGTTGTGTTAAATTAGCTTGACAGTTAGTTTATTAATGTTAAGTTAACCCTAAGTGACGCCCACTATTTTTGCCTCTGCCGCTGTGACAGACCGAAACACACCGGCCAGAAAATGTCATAGTACATAGCAAGTTAAGCTTTTAGACCGTGTTGTTTTGCTTTATTTTTTTATTAACGTTAGTTTGTCTGTTACTTTATTATTATAGTTTATTAAAATATCCATGCCTATTGTTTTGCTTTTACTTAAGTTATTTTCATATGTTGATGCTTGTGCGTCATGACAAGTAATACGTATGTATTTATTTATTAATTCATATTGTGTCTGGTGGTTAACTCCGTCTTAGAGAACACTTTGCTTGCTTCCTGACTGGTGTTCCCATAGCTGGAGACTATGTGTGTTATATATAAAAAACATTTCGAAGACAGTTTTATGCAATCAAGCTCAAGGTCACAGGGGTTAAGTGTTAGACTGTTTCTTTCTGAAACACTGCAATTAGCAGCAGCATTCCTGGTTGATGCAGAGTGTGTCAATGAATGAACTGCATTAGCTCCAGCTAGCTTCTGGTCCTTTCCCTTCCCAGGTGGACGAGTGAGTCACACTTTTATTTCTGTTTGCAGCTGAGCCTCAAGGGGAAGTATCGTTTTCCAAAAGCAGCACAACAGTTAAAGCTGCTGAAGCTGAACAGTTCCTACTGTACGTTTGAATGACTTTGAATTTATTGTTTTAAAATAAGTGCAAAGAAAAAAAGACGCCTGTGTATATTTGTTCATTTAACAACTTAGCTACTGTATGTAGTTATATACCAAACGTAGGATTAACTTATACACAGTACCCTTTTCACAGTAGACGACACACAGTCGGGCTCTTTACACAGCAGCAGACTGGCTGCTCTTCTTTTATACCTTATTTTTTTGGCAGTTGGCCTCGTTATTGTAAATTGAGGCCAACTGCCAAAAAAGAAAACAATTAAATTAAACAAAAACAATTACCTTTGCAGAGAGGCTTTTAACCCTGTCCCTGCCACAAAACAAATATTTTTACACCTGCAGGGCTCCTGCTCTGCCACCATATATACATATACACACACACATACTCAGCACTCACACATCCACCCTATAAAACTGACTTCAGCGACGGTTAAACGCATGTGATGCATATCTGATTATTTCATTTTGGCCCGTTCCAACCCTTGACCGTTTTGCGGGAACACAAAAAAGTTACAAAGTCAAAAATCCATAGCTGAAAGGAATGTGCTTTAAAAAAGATTACAAAAAACACAACGAAACAGTTTCCAGAATGAAAACAGTACCCAAAGTCAGTATTCAAAATTGCAGAACATAGTGCTCATGTCACAGTTCACAGTAACAGATTACAGAATTTAAAAAATGCATCACACTATCAAAATGTTTAATGATTAACTGTTTTACATTGCCGTAGCTTGTGTAGCTCCAGTAACAAGTTCCTAGCGCCGCTGCTTCCTCGTGTCCAATACTGTAGAGTTCATTCTCAGATCAACACCACACAACATTTGTAAACAAAAAGGCACATGTTGCAGGTCTGTGTTACTACATTCAAGGTACAAAGCCAGAAAACAAACAAGTACCCATTTTTCTGTATTAAATATGGCAGACTCACGGTAGTACCTAAAACAACAAATGCATATCATTGATAATAATGTTTAAATATTTAGCTTGGCCTTAAGATACAGAACTTTCTGCTGCCCCCTGATGGGCATTTACAATACTTCACTGAAGAAGAAGGAAGGAGTGAAGCCAGTAAAGTGGTTTCTCCTGTCTCATATGTAACTTAGCCACAATTTACAATATTTTCTCAGCAAATGAAGACAAGCAGTTCCGAAGATATTGGTCCCTTTTCATAAAGGATCATCTCATAAAACACAGACTGATGCTGGCTCTCTAAAGGATGTGAAAAAAGGACACGTACAGACAGGTTAATTCTTACATCAACAGAAAAGAATACTCACATGGCTAATATGCCATTTACCAGGGGTTATCACAACTTCTCTAGATATATTCAGATGTGTGATTTCCATACAGACGCCCCCATTACAACCCCAGTACCAGTGGTACGCACCAGCGGTTTGACTGTTTGTGTAGAGAAACCTCATTACCAACAGACCAGACCACAGAACAAGAGAGACAAATCCTCTTAGGAATGAAAACCGTTACTTCAGGGCAGGTGCTTCAGACAGGTGGTTCACAAGCACGGCTATTCACTGCAGTGCAGGTCTGATACCCTCACTCAGCAAAACAACACGTGCTAGTCATCTCCTGATAGCTCCAATGCAAAATGAGAGCAATCAGTATTTTGAAAAGTTAAATGCCCATTCTGATCAGATCTACACAGGGATAGCCAGACATTTCTAATGCAAGCAGTCTGAGTGGGTTAAAACAAACCTGCAGGGGTGGAACTATATTTCTTCTAGTCTCATTATATGTGAACATGTCAAGTGAGACACTACTTTATAAACAAGTATTCATCCCACCAGGGGGATAATTACTAGTATTTATAGGCACAATAACAGAATTATTGTATGAACAGAGGTTTTCACTGGTTGTGAGAAGGAGGATCTAATTGAAATATTGACAATTTTTAAGTTTTATCCCTGCATTATATTACAGTATTAGCAGCAGGCCGTACGCTGTTCAGTTTCAAAACCTTCAATAAGCTACAGCACATGAAATTGTATTACCCAGCCAGAGCTCTATGTTTAGATGTTTAACTACTGGCCCTTGGGGCCACTGAGCTAGTGCTTTTACTGGCCCTTGGGGCCACTGAGCTAGTGCTTTTACTGGCCCAGATACAAGTTTATCTGGCCCAATTCATTTTTTATTCCATATATTTGTGTACGGTAACTGAAGAGAGCCCACGTCTCTCAACAGTGGCTAAGTGAAGCCTTTCAATATACGTTCTTGCATTATTTCAGCCATTTAACATATACACATTGGTGTGCTTGTTAGAAAATGAAAATACTGTATTCAAGATATGAAAATGTATGTATACAAATGATACTCATTTTCTCAGAAGCAAAACCACAATTCAGATGTTACCATATGGCCACAACAAGGCTAAAAGATTTACTGAATTATAACAATCCTGATAATAAACACTAATACAAACAATCCTTCTCAGAGCATTGTCGCTTTTGTAGCCTCTCCCAAGTCAGCACCAATCTTACTGCAATACCAACAAGTCCTGGAAAGATTGTGAATGGCATTTCTGACCAGAACGCATAGTATCAAAATCAACAAGCTTCACAATTCGACCCCGTTCTCCAGCTTTCATTACTCTAAAACTGGACATAATTATCTGCAAGTCTGGGAAACTGACAGCAAACAAGGCACAACATGATATTTTTTCACGGTCATAATGAACCCAGCTGAAGTTTTTTCTTCCACTCCATTCAAAAATCTTTGTGTTAATTTTTAATCACATTCTGAATGTACAACAGCACTTCGGAAGGCAGTCTCACATTCTGAATGTACATCATGACTTGCGGGGGGGTCAGATTAGTTCAAATATGCCATTATCGGAGGGGGGGGGGGCGTACGGTAGTTATGATTGAAAAAATTGGTTTATTAGTTAGTTCTCTCATCTTTTTGGCAACCCTGCCCATTTTCCTGGGTTCATGAAAACAAAAGCCATGTATACATTTTACACATTTTAAAAATGTAACCGGCCCAGTAACTACAGGCCAAACTGCAATCTCCACTGGCTCCGAGGCATGGTTAATGTCGATCCCTGCCAACTGAAAACCTATAAACTTTCAAATAAATGCTCATGTAAACAGAAAACACAACTGTGACCAATACAACCTGACCTAAAAATGTTTTTCCTTAAATGAAGTGTTGCAAAACAATCCAAATCAAAACACAAAAGTAACACTGTTATAATAGTTTTCAATGTTGAGGGATTCCATCATCAATCTTCACGTGTTTCTTGAAGTCGGACGAAAACGACTGCATAGTAGGGTCCATAGAGACCATTATATTACACATCATACAGAGAACTAATTTCCAGTTTGCATCTTGCACCTGTCAAGACTATTGTTGAAAAGAGGCACATAAAACATACAGAAATTGTGCTATGGAAAAAAAAAGGCTTTACCACAGAAATAAGAGCAGCGTCTCTTCACGTAGGGCATTATTGTTTAGTAAAGTTCACAAGTTTGAAGACAGCGCTTATCAGTCAAGAGGGTCTGCTTAAGATAATGCAGAACTACATTTAAAAAAAGTATCAGGTCTCCTGATTTACTAAGAGCGTTATGTATGAGTTTTGATTATATACCATTTTAGACAACAGGAGACCGCATATCATTCTCATCCATCTGTCACGCATTTTAAAAAGACATTTTTAAAGTTTGGTGTGGATGTATTTTATTAAATCTACTATTTGTTTCATATTTAGAATCAACTGTTTATTTCACAAGTATTGTCTAAGTTCTAACGCCCATTTTCATAAATGTGACTTGTAAATAAATATACCGTACTACATGCTGTATAGGTCACAATCTATTCTGAGACGATATGTACCATGAAAAATACATTACGTGCTTCACCTCAAAACCAATTTCTCAGCAGATGGTAATCGACAAACATGGATGTGTATTAAACGTGCGCCAGATTTCATCGACACTGATCCGCGCGTTTTCAGCAACGCATTTCGAGCAAGAGAACATGTTTACACTGCATTTCAGAAACACAGTATTGGTTGGCATGTGCACAGCTACACGACAGTCTTTCTCCATTTAGACATCTTGTTTAAAATGACGTTATTGGAATATATAAGGAGTAACGCCGTAAATCTAGACAGTGTTATACAGCAGAGTTTCTTTCATGGAAGTTCTAAAAATTTTCAAATAAAAACACGTATAAAATGACCCCAGTGTCTCCGCTAGTTAGAACTGGCATGTCCGTCCTCTCCCACTCACTACCACCGCCAGTCAATTTGCACACACCAAAAACATTAACAGAATCTCTTCAGAAATATATTTTAATAATACAACACTCGGCCCTGGTCTCTTGCAAAGCTATGTTCCAAATGATGATGATATACGGCAAAGGATTGCTTTATTTCTTGTCTTACCCGGTGACGCAAAAACAAAGGTTAAATCAACGGAAGACAGGCCGCAGTCTTATTTACAATACACTCTGTGCGAAATATCGATTCCTTATGCAAACTATTTTAAACGTTTTAAAAAACATCTAAAACACCACTTTTTGTGCAACCATAAAACATTTAATTAAATAAACACACTTAAGACCGCTTGTCACGAGAATCAGTCCACTGTATGTCAAATCATAAAGAAAACCTCAGATGTGGACAATCGCTAATAACATGAATAGAGGGTAAATGCTGTGTTTTTGCAGCAGCACGTAAGCTACACAAAGGAGCACCTCCCCCCTTTGGCTCTCGCTACCCCCTCCTCAGCAATGGCACTGATTAATATAACGATCTCATTTCTCACGCTTTATTTTGCGTTCGACTGCATGCACAGCTGCGCCGTGCAACGTTTATTTTGTCTGACCTGGCAGAATTTCTGGCAGTACTGGGAAGCGGAATGCAAGGCAGGTTCCCTGCTGTCCGTCAGTTCGGTGGCCAGCTCTTGCAGCCGTTCTCTGAGCGCCACAATCGCTTCGGCGCTGCCGATCTCAGTGCTGCGGTCCTTCTCGGCCTCCTCGTCCGCCATCTTCACACCCAACTCCGCCGCGTACACACACAGCGTCACGTGATCGGTGCTGCTCACGCTCAGGCACGCACAAAACGAGGACACCTTACGCACGATCACGTGACATCATCTCTGTCGAGTCGGTGAATCACGTGAGATACACTGGCGACGAGTCAGCTGCATTATTATTATTATTATTATTATTATTATTATTATTATTATTATTATTTCCTAACACACGCCCTTATCCAAGTTTTGTTTCAGTTATGGTGCACAGTGATATTTATTTATACACACAGATACCGTTGTGGGCGGCGGCTCGTTTTTCTTTCTCTACACGACATTTACAGTGCCCCAGTTTGTTTGCTTTGTGTCACATGCAACGAACTAAAAGGAGCGTACTAACTGAGGACGGTAAACATAGTCCCCAGCTGCGTATTAAACATTTTGTCAATTGCAACGAAGTGCAAGTAACTGCTATTGCCCTCTAGAGCAGTGTTTCCCTGCCCTGGTCCTTGGGACCCCCTGTGTCTGCTGATCTTCTTTCCAACCGAGCTCTCAATTACATAACTAGACCCATAGTCGAACTGATCATTTGCTCAATTAGAACTTTTAAAAATGGTTTTCGGCGAAAGTATGTTAATGTTATACTCGTATTGGTAAGCTGCAATGGACCCAATCTGAATGGGTCACTTATGTGATCAGTTTACCGTGCTTCCCTTTTACCTAAGGATGTCACAGTGAAATATAGTTAAACCGTTTACAAATTGGAACAAACTTATGTATGTTGTAATAAGCTGAGCAAATTAAGTTATTCATGGCTGAAATGATTTACCTTTTTTAAAACCTCTTTTTTAAAAAGCCAACTTTGGGGACATCATAAAACGCTTCATGTGAAACACCTTGAAACTTTACAAATGACAAGCTAGCACTTGCCAATACATCGTTAAAACTGAAGGTTTCCATGCCTACGCGCAATCCACAGATGAATAGTGTAAACAGACAGGGCTGCTGCAAGGTCTGTTTTCTGGTTATCAATTTATTGTTTTACATTAACCCGGTAATGGGCTTTTACCTCAGGGAGTTGGACTATGCAATACCTAATCACAGCAGTTTGCCCGATTTAACACACTGATGTTGGGTACGTTCATGTTGGAAATGTGTATTTAGTAGCGGGTGGGTCAGAGCGATCCTGATTTGCCGCTAATCTAGCAATTAGCTGCTGCCGATGTGGATTATTATCACGGCATCATATAGGGTAAAATTACAAGGTCCTTCTGCTCTGGCTGAGCTGGTCGGTGGTGTCTGACTCGGGCCGCCGCGCTACTAAAAGGTAAAGCAAGCATACTGTTGACAATAACCCTTCCCAGCGAGCCAATTGCTAGCGATGGGAAAAGTGAAGCCTCCTGAACCACCGAATGCTCTGATTTGGTTCGCAAAAAGATTCACTGAGCCGAAGCACATTAAGCGCTTCATGCTCTTGTGTGCCATTTCTCGTAAATCTGCACAACTCTACATCGAGAGTAAAGACAGCCCCCTACCTCCAGATAGAAGGCATTTAGCAAAGTGGACAATTGCACTAATGCTCAGAGAAGGCAATGTGTTATATAGTGCCATTTCATACACTTTCGACATACAGTATGAAACATTTTTTTTTTTTTTTATTGGGCACGTATAATTTAAACAATCGTTTCAAATAACATTTCAGTGCTTTTTCTAGACAGAGCTTGGCCGACTTTTTTTCGAAATTACCAGGAATATTTATTTTACATATCAACCACACATGCGATTAACCAATAAAACCTTCTTAAATAATCAAACTAGAAATATAAAGCTGTTGTCCAATCGATATCAAGCTGCTTGACTGAAACACCACACAGTAAGCACTGCTGACAGTGTGTATTGGGTAAAAAAAAAAAAAAAAAAAGTTTCCGTCCTATCAGCTCCTGCAAACACCGTTCACAGATCACATGACCGTGGTTCAATGAACCACACGAAGCTTTGCTTCGTAACACTGTTTGCCTCAATTGGTTCATGTGGGGTCGAACCAGCTGAGGCTTCATCCCCATCACTACCACCTGCTGTAGATTTAGTACCGAGCTGCATAAATTGCGCACCAGCTAATACGGTGCTATGGATCATATCCAGCTGCAACGAAAAAAAAGTCAATACGGGGCGGGGTGGTGTTTGTATCTATTATTTTGTATTATTTGTCCGATGATTGTTGGTTGTTTTGTTTGTGTTTTGTAATATATTAACTGTTTGATTTTAATTTTTTTGTGGTTTTATTTTTCGCACGTTATTTTCAAAGAACACTTTTTAAAACACATTAGTTGCACACGTTGGTAGTTGGGAGGTGCAAGGTGTTAAATACTTCACGTGGACAACAAATTGAGAGAGATCTGGTTGGAAGAAAAGGTAGGAGTCAGCTATTTTAATGTCACGAGATAAATCTGTTAATAAGAAAGCTGTACACAAGACAACGCTGAAGTACTGTTAGTCTACGTGTTGAAGTGCCTGCCCTGCTGATTTGCTACTGCAATTGTGAGGAATTGGTTTCCTTTCAATTTGAAGATGACCACCAACCACATTGTGTATGGGATATGCCTGTCCATTGGTTAGGCATCACTGAGCTCTCTATGCCGATAGGCTCCTTCCTGGGGTGATGCACTTGGTCCCGCCCACTGAGGGATTAAAACCGTCATCCTGAGGAAGCCATTTCTCTTTTTCCTTCTCAAGATGGTATGGTAAGACTCTGTGTTGAACTGAGCGTGTTGATAGAAAAGAGCTCCTCGAGTCAATTGTATTTCACTTACATTCGTGCTGAAAGCTGGCTCTCCACTTTCCCAGAATCAACGAATCCGGTACCGCGGCGTACACATAGCCCTTGACACTTTGATATCTCGATGCGCAAGGTGCTCCTTGCATATGGCACATGGTGGACAGAGCCAGAGCGCTGCATGGTATACATTGCTCTTGGTAGTGGGCATGCACGGTGCTACAGCGCTAGTGCACGAATGCATGGTACTGCACAGTACTCGGTGCACATGGTGCTTGGTGCCCACTGCTATAGAGCTAATGCAAGAGTGATCAGCCGACTGTGACAGTGTCAGTGCAGGAGCGCACTGTGCTGCACGGGGCATGGGCATATGGTGCCCTCCTTTACAACCAGTGCAAACAGTGTTTGGTGCTCAGCCAATGCAGAACACCAAACCCATGTCAGGCAAGTCGGGGTTCCACCCCTACTCGGCCTGCAATGCAAATATCCCACTAGAGGATAAACATACCCTCTGTGCGCGGTGCTTGGGCATCCAACATGCCACTTTGGCCCTCAGGTGAAGAAAAATAGGTTGGAGAATGCCACAAAGGCTAGTTCCGCATCCTCGGTGGCTCTTGGAGCCCCAGGGCCCTTCCTTCATGACCTGCCACAGGACCTCTTGCTGGACATCCCTGATTTGTAGGCCCCCCCGTAGTTGCTCCCCATCTCCAAAGGCGAGACAGGTGAAGTGTTCCAGGCAGGCGAGGGACATTATCGACCTCAAAGCTCCCATGGCCCAGGTCCTGGAGCTCTTGGCCAAACAGGAACCTGAGGCCCTGGCCGCAGTCCCAGCTCCATTGCAGCCCCAATTGCCATACCCACCCCCCCCCAGGGGAGAGCAGGGTGGATGGGAAGAGGCATCCCAGCTGGTGCAAGACGACACGCTTTCTATAGCGGGCACTGGGGATAGGGCCTCCTGCTCCTCTGACAAGCAGGTAATAGGGGAGCTCGAATCCCTTGCCGAGGAAGAACCTGGCTTCGAGGTAGCTTTGGAAACCAGTGACCCCCCCCCCCTCCACACCGTTGTCTAGCTCACTGTGGCACTGATGGGATGTGCTACAACCTTTCTGCAGGTCCCCTGGATGCCAGCAGAAGAACCGCGGCAGTTGGTTTTACGGACGCAGGCAATGGCTGTTTGCCCTCAAACGTTCCCGGCTTTTCTGGACTTCATGGAAGAGCGTGCTAAAACAGGCCGCACCGCATGCTTCTCTAGAAGGCATGGATGCTGGGCCTAGCGGGGTTTCCCCTAGTAGACTCCACCATCGTGGCCCTGTTTAATGATTGACTGTTTTTGTTATGATAGAAAAAGGGCTGCATTTTGTCTTACAGTTCTAATTTACTCTAACGTTTTGAAGGTGACATCCTTGGATGTCCACTGTGTGATGTGTAATTTCTGCAAGTTTGTCAGGTATTTGCACATTTAGTGAGTTTGTTCTTAGTGTGTAATGGTAACCTTTAGGGTTTCAGTTATATCTATAGAAGAAACAAGGACGTTTCTAAAAACAAAGGGAGAAGTAAATGTAAGAATTGTTATGGGAAATGTTTGGAGTATTGGTTCAGCGATGTTTGAGTGGCCATGCGACTTAGCTAAGTCTGGGGAGAGCGGGAGACAGAGAGAATATGGTGACTTTTTTGTTCTTGTTGTTCAGTTATGTGTACAGATGTCTAGTTCTCTATAAACACCACCTACAATGGTACAGTAGGTTTATACCGGGTCCCCCCCTCCCCAGGTGTATTGCGTTAACCAGCACTCCACTGGATTAATGACGAGCCCTATACAAAAGGGCTCACTGAGTGAGTAAGGAGCAGAGTCAAGAATAGGAGTGGATATACGGAC
The DNA here is from genome assembly GCF_017654505.1 of Polyodon spathula. NCBI lineage: Eukaryota > Metazoa > Chordata > Actinopteri > Acipenseriformes > Polyodontidae > Polyodon > Polyodon spathula. The sequence goes on along the minus strand of NC_054538.1, from coordinate 3,785,304 downwards.
TACAGGCAGCCAGAGAGGAGAAAGAAAGAGTGGAGTAAAGCTGGGTGGAGAGTCACCTGTGAGAGAGAGCACAGCTGGGATCCTGGAGCTGACCAGGCTACTAAGACAGTTGCTGTCTTGGACTAAAGACACTCAGTGACACCCTCATGCCCCCTAAACTCCCGATTGTATTATACTACTTGCGTTACTTAGAAAATAATGTTTTGGTTATGTTACTATCCTCACACTTATTGTAATGAGTTAATCCAGTGAAATGTGATTCTAAATCTCTAATGGTTTTGGGAGACACATTTTTCCTTTGAAATTAAATGAAAGTAGAATGACACAGTGAATTAGTGTCACACAAATTCATTTTAAATCCTTTCCACACCCATAATCCCAAATCTATTTCTCTAGCAGAAATTATTGTTCACCTTACTCACACACCATTCACCTGGAGCCTAACCCTCAGTGGGACGATTGAAATGTTATTCTCCTTAAGTGTGGAGAACATTTCAGTTAGCGTACAAATTGATAACTTGCCACCATAAGAGCAGGCAGCATTCAAAGCCTGTTCACGTTTATGACAAATTGATAAAACAAGCTGCTTTTAAAGCCTATTCACTGTATTCAGTGAACATTCATGTAATTATTTACACCAGTTCTCAATCGGGAAGCAAACTGTAATTGTGATATAGGGGAGGTCTACTATAAGTAATCCCCTGAACAAAAAATTAGGTTAGACACACTGGGCGCGTTAAGTAAGTGAGCCGCTCGGAGTGCGAGTGCTCAGAAAGCACGCTGAGCTCATTTAAATGACTTAACGCTCTGCTCCATGAGAGCGCTGAGCGACATTTAAAAATGGAGAATAATAATTCTTTGCTTGTTTGTGTTTCTGAGGTGATGGTAGATGAAATGGCCCTGTGTGAAGTTACTGTCCCCTGCTGTACCTCACTGAGTTCGGCACTCTGTTTGGACTGAACCTCATATCTGGCTGTGTTTAATACTGACATTAATAATACAAATTATGAATAATATTAATACTACAAGCCTAATAATACATTAATAAGAGTAAAACAGCTCTACGTTTTTTTTTATGAAATTAAATGATACAAATTCGAAAACAACAATTTTTACCATCTTATTAAGCCAATTAATACATAACTTCATAAGTCGAAACCAGTTAATATTTCTTGACAAACGTATTTGTCAGTCCTGTCTGTGATCTCCACTTGTTTCCTGCAGGTGGCCATTGCGTTCGCTCCCTCTGATCACTGATGAGAAATGCTCAGGAGCGCTCTGAGCGGCTCGGCAGGAGCGGAACTGAGCAAGTCGTGAAGTTGATTCTTTTACTGAGCCGCTCACTTACTTAACGCACCCGCTGTGACCCGGGTGGCTTGGGGTTGACATTAGACCAGGAAGAGAGGGACACTGCTATGGGATGACAAGCACTATGAGATGGACAAGTACTATGGGTGAGGCTCTGATGCGCACGTTTATTAATGAAATAAAAAAAGGTTGCACAAAAAAACAACACTTTCAAAAAACAGCACGGTGGCCAAAACAAACAAACCAGTTTGTTTTTATTCTTACGCTCTTCATGTCTCTCATTCTCCACTCTGAATGCCAATCCTGTGCAGCCACAGGTGCAGGTTTTTATACCTGTGATCATCTCCAGATTAGTAGTACATTAATCAATCTGGAGACGGTCACGTTCTGCACGAGTTTAGCATGGATGGGGAATTTTAACCCCATCCATGCTATAAAACAACAATGTCAAAACGTGTTTTACGCACTGAACAATACATATAAATAATAATACAAAAATGCACACTGGGGCGGGACGTACCCCATCACACATACATTTTTAAATTTGTAATTTGTTTTGCTGTGAAAGTATCTGTACACTAGACTAACCATGAGGCATCTCTAATGCTCTGAGACTGTAAAGAGTTTTGTGTGTTCTGATGTGACCGGCGTCTGCTCCAGGTACATGCTGACTCCTGCAGGTTAATGACACTGTCCAGGTAACTCAGTGGATACAGTAGTATTGTAAATACCGCGTTGTACGATGGAGCAGTTCAGTTATTTTTCTGAGTAGTTTTGTGCTACTTTTAAAACTATTCAAATAATTTTGTACGTCTCCGAATTTGGTTCGCTTTTGCACTTCAAAGAAAACATATAAATTGCTATAGTGCCAGTGTAAGTAGCAGGGTGACATCTTCTTACACAACTTTTAACGTCTGTTTCAAAGCTTGTTTAAATATCTGCTATAGTGGTCTGAGAGTGTAAGGATTATTAGTCACATTGTCAAATGTATAGCATATAAAAGAGCAATATATAAAAAATCAAAATAACAATTCTTAATTAAATCGCTCTTCCTGCAGCTTTGAAACAGAAGTGTACAAAGATGTCAGGATATTAACAATGAAAATAAAAATAGGTACATTGTTTAAGCAGTTGTAGGAACCCCGCTACTTACTCTGGTAGTGAACTGCATAGAGAAACTTTAAAAGTAGGATTGTTTTTTTTTTTTTGTGTGTGTGTGTGATTGAGGCATAGGGGTAGGTACAAGGATATGCACTTTGCCGTCGTTAATCCATTAAAATTATACTGAAATGAATTCAAATGAAGAAGAGCATGGAATTGGGCGGGATCTGGATACCAAGCGGGCACAAACATTATAATGTGATGTAAAGATTTTGTCTTGCACTTGGGCAATAACTGACCCTCCAAAAACTTTACATGATTCAAGCCTCTCTCCAAGCCATTGTAGAAGTGAGTAACTAAGAGCTGTATAAAAGCACACACCTGCTGTGGTGCACTTCCTCATGTGGCGACACTTGGCTCTTGTTAAGAACATAAGAAAGTGTACAAACGAGAGGAGGGCATTCTTGAAGAGATTCTTGAAGAGATTCTCAACTTCTTGAAGGATCCCACGATGTCAGCTTCAACAACATTACTGGGGAGTTGGTTCCAAATTCTCTGTGTAAAAAAAAAAAAAAAAAAAAAAAAAAAAAAAGTGCTTCCTTTTTTTCTGTTCTGAATGATCTAATCTTCATTTGTGTCCTTGTTTCTTTTTACGGGTCAAAAAAGTCCCATGGGTTGACATTGTCAGTACCTTTTAGAATTTTGAATGCTTGAATCATTTTGCTGCATACTCATTTATGTTCAAGACTGAATAAATTTAATTATTTTAGCCTGTCTGCTTATGACATGCCTTTTAAACCTGGAATAATTATTGTCGCTGTTCTTTGCACTCTTTCTAGAGCACAAATATCCTTTTTGTAGCAAGGTGACCAGAATTGAACACAATATTCTAGGCGAGGTCTTACTAATGCATTGTAAAGTTTTAACATTACTTCCCTTGATTTAAATTCAACACTTTTCATTGTATATCCGAGCACCTTGTTGGCCTTTTTTATAGCTTCCCCACATTGTCTAGATGAAGACATTTCTGAGTCAACATAAACTCCTAGGTTTTTTTCATAGATTCTTCAATTTCAATATCTCCCATATGATATTTGTAATGCACCTTTGTTTTGCTTGTGTGAAGTACCTTACACTTTTCTCTATTAAATGTCATTTGCCACATGTCTGCCCAGTACTGAATCTTGTTTTGAAAGACCTTTGCTGCCGCAATGGCGTTTGCCACTCCTCCTATTTTTGTGTCGTCTGCAAAATTTGCTTACTGTATCAGAATCTAAGTCATTAATGAAGATTAGGAATAGCAGAGGACCTAACAGGTAATCCCTATGGTACTCCACTGGTTATTCTGAGTTTTTTACTCTAAAATCAGTACTTTGTTTTCTACATGTTAACCACTCCCTAATCCATGTGCGTGTGTTTCTTTGAATCCCTACTGCGTTCAGTTTGAGAAGGAGAGGAACATGTTCGGAGGAGAAGGGCAAGATGAAGACGACCCTGCTTATTCAATCCCAGGGTCACTTTGTTTGGGAAGCCGGAGGATGTGGTGCTGAAGCGTTATCGTCTCACTCCGCAGGTCATCCTAGACCTAATAGCTCAACTGAGGGGTGAGCTGGACCCCATAATCAATCTAGGGACCACCATCCCTGCACATGTGAAAGTGTTCTCTGCACTATTTAGCCTGTGGCTCCTTTCAGACCACAGTTGGAATGCCTGAAGGTATAGCTCAATTCCACTTTTCCAGAGTGCTTGGCAAATTTCTAGATGTCACACTGAAAAGGGCAGACCAATACATATCATTTCCTAAGGTTACTAGCATAACTGATGTTGGCTGAGGCTTTTCCAATAAACTCAGTTACGTGCCGAGTGACCTCAGCTATAAGGAGCTCCTTCTCAGAAAACTTTTCTTTTCACTGCGCAAAGAGAACTTTGCTTCCCTTAATCTACTGTGACATTTTTTTTGGTTTGAATTTTTGTGCTCCACAAAGGTTATACAGTGCCTACTGCTCTGTACTCCTAACTCTGCAAATGCAGCCAATAAATAGACCAATGCATTCATTGAGACCCTCATTATCATGATTGTGAATCATTATTTGTTGAGTAATTTGCATTGCTCTTAAACTTACATAAGGCACAGTGCAATTTGAATTTTGGATCCGTAATTATTTGCACTGCGCCTATACTCGACCCCCATAGTGTCACCACAGATATGGTGATAAATAGTTTGTACTGTGTTGCGAAGTATGCATGGTCTCATATTGGTTATAGTGAAGAAAGAGATTAAAGGTAACGTAAACGTATGCATCTCATGTTAGCAGTGACTACCTGTTTTTTTTTTTTTTTTTTTTTTTTTTTTTTTTTTTTTAAAAGATGCACAAACCTATGAATAAGCGACCTACACAATACAATGCTGCTGTGTGTGCTGACCAGCTCCATTTTACCGTCAAGTATATCCCATCAGGCTTTTTACGAAATCTAAACAATGAACCTGCACTCTATGGTATTATTTTAGGCCAACAAGTGAAACATCAGGCATTAACGAGCAGCTATATTTGCGGGGGACAGCACACCTATCACTTTTAACAGGGAAGTATGAACAGCCAATCAGAAGTTCCAAAGCAGGCATCACAGTGTAAAGGATCACGGTGTTGTTGATCACAGCATAGGTGCCAGCTCAGTCAGACATGATTAGGGTGAAGCTTTTATAATTCATACAAATATGGCACAGCATGAAATTACAATAGAATAACCCAGTCAATCATGTTGAGTGCCCAACTGGCAAATACATTTTTTACACACACACCTTAGACAGAGGCTTGCATTGCTCCACTCCAAACATTTATTCTGGGGTATCATTTTCAGAAAATAGAAACATTCAACAGATAGATTTGTTTCAAGTGCAGGCTGTAAATAGATATTGCAGATGATAAACAAAAGATATATATATAACGGTATACATTGCTCTTTATGGTTTTTGATTCTGATAATTCGCTGCTCGTGGGAACATTTTTAGGATTTATGGTAGTAGCAGGTGCTGCAGTGACAGTCTGTGTGGTTCTCCAACTTCAGGTTGGAATTTTCAACGAGGTTAACCTAGAAATAAGCATACAGCAGGGATTCAGACAGGTGCACTAAGGAACACACCTCAATAGAAATAAGCATACAGCAGGGATTCAGACAGGTGCACTAAGGAACACACTTCAATAGAAATAAGCATACAGCAGGGATTCAGACAGATGCACTAAGGAACACACTTCAATAGAAATAAGCATACAGCAGGGATTCAGACAGGTGCACTAAGGAACACACCTCAATAGAAATAAGCATACGGCAGGGATTCAGACAGGTGCACTAAGGAACACACCTCAATATAGCAACACCATCAGTCTAGACCATTCTTTCAACATGTAATGAATAACGGTAATTCAATATACGGGAATTAACAGAGCTGAGTTCAAAATGAATTCCTTCACAACTCGGAGGAAGTGCTTAAGATATTTAAGTGTTCCTGAAGTTTTCAGCTGGAATTCATTATAAGTTTGCAGCCATTATTTTAAAGTGTTACCCTTTTAATCCTTCAATTAATTTATTAAAAGAGTGCTATGCAAGGTGTTCTGTTATCTCTTGAAATCAGCAGCAATATCTTTAATTTTCCTATGATGAAGATATTCAGGTTCTTTGATTTTGGTCTAACTTCTAATACTTGACACCAGGAATCAGCAGCAATGGCTACTTCTGTAGTGTTATATACCACCAGTAGGTGGTGCTGAGGGGACAGAAAGGGGGTGTCTCTTAAGGAGGGGGTGGCGTATGATTATTTCCTTTTTAGTTTTCAGTAAAAACAATAAGCATGCTCTAGCAGTCTACCCCTGGAGGTGGGGGATGTGTGTGTGGTGGCAGGGTTTGTTCTGGAGTCCTGTACCTATTTTATGCTCTGGGCCATTTTTTGTTTAGAGAGTAGTTTAAAACTGAACAAACAGCTTTGTTGTATGCGAGTTGTATCAGTAACAAAACAGCCAAGCCAAAAAAAAACAAAGAGCAGCAGTTAAGTGATCAGAGGTGATGCATACAAAAGAGAAAGAAATGACCTGAATTTGTGTAAAACAGGACAAGAGTGTTTTTTTTAGACCTACTGTATATAGGAAATGACAGCAGCATTAAACACATGTGTCAACAGCTCTGAACACGAGTTCCACCTCAATATTTAAGCTATCCAGAATCATCAAGAATGGATTGTTATTTGAAAATAAATGTATAAAGGGCAGCCTTTTAGATGTCATTGCTCTGTAGTACTGCCACAGCACAGCATGTTACATCAGGGCACAGAGAGCCCTTTCCGATGCAGTGTGAAAGCTTGTACCCTTTTAAAATCCTTCACTACACAGCATGCTATAATATTATTCAGGGCACAGAGAGCCCTTTCTGACGCAGTGTGAAAGCTCGTACCCTTTTAAAATCCTTCACTACACAGCATGTTACAATATTACTCAGGGCACAGAGAGCCCTTTCCGACGCAGTGTGAAAGCTAGTACCCTTTTAAAATCCTTCACTACACAGCATGCTGTAATATTACTCAGGGCACAGAGAGCCCCTTCCGACGCAGTGTGAAAGCTTGTACCCTTTTGAAATCCTTCGCTACACAGCATGTTGCCTCTGAAGTAATGTTCTTGGGAACCAGCATAGTCTTCTTGGATCTCAAAGGAGTGGGATAAGCTCTTGAAAAGCAGCAGCCCACACACTGGAAAATCGGAGCCCCTGGCTTAGAGAAGTATTTGTTCTCTTTGAGTTTACACTCATGACAACCTAAGAGAAGTAAGGGAAGAGCCATTACAGGATTGCTTTTAAAACAATGCCTAAATGCAAGGAAATGCAGCACATTGCTTCTGCACACGTACCCTGTCTATTATTCTCCACATACACATTGCATGTATTTCCTATTAAACTTGCCTTGTGTCATGTCTCCATCTGGATAAGAATGCACATTCTGAATTATCAAAGACAAGACAAACAGAGGAACTCCAACACACTTCCCATAGCAAGCCATGCTACCTGGAGAAAGAGAAGGGTGAGATTCGTGAATTACCAATGTGTGACATACTGCATACATGCACAGTTAAAGATAGGAAAGAAAGTTTGATTGGACCAAAACATATCTGAGATAAGCCAATTACATACAAACAATACACACACAGATTGACAGAGTTTTATACTTTGAAATGATATTAAATGAAAAGAAATGTGTATTGATTTGCAACAGGATTCATTCATTTCATTTTGGTAACACTTTATAGCATGTGGCTGTAATTCAATGCAATTACATTTAAACAAGTGTAATAAACTACTAAATTCAAATGGAGTAAAAAAGTACACTTACCCTTTTAATTGTGACTAAGCCCATTCCTCAGTTTGACTAAGCATTGAGTGCATCCAGAATACATGCTCACTCGTATTGAGTTAAATAGGAAAGATATTAGTTAACAGTATAAATCCTGTATGTGTGAGAGTTGTTTTCAGCGGTTTTCTCGGATGGATGTCTGGGTGTTTTTTTCTACTGTGTATCTACCGTGTGAGCACAGTCATTGTGAGTGCACAGGGGTCTCATTTGCTATGTTAGGCAAAGTTCCTTGCTGTAAAAAGTGTAACCACCTCTCTGTACAGTCGAATGGATAGCATGCAAGAATATGCTTTTAGAAAAATAAAATGTTACCTTTCAGTCCCAGGGGAGATCTCTTTTGACAGTCTTTTCAGCCAGACCTCTTCGTTCTCTGGGCTTCAGGTCTTTTACACCCCTGAGTAGCCTCTACACTTGAGCCTTGGGATTATCTTAAGCTAGTTTACGTCATTGCTGCTGATCCCTCTAGGTAACTATCAGAACCCATCTGCTAAAAGCCCACATATGTTTTAGCAACACGTACTTTTTTCTGGTTCATGAACCTTTACTATGATATAACTGACAGCACCCAGGTAAATACATGGAAATCACATATAGCAAAGAAGAATCTTGAGTTACAGAGCTACTGGGGGCTGTGTTAACAGAAAGCAGGAGCGCTTGAAATACCAATTGATTTAACCTGAACCAGGCAATAAATGGCCATGATAAAGCACACACAATAATAACACTGATTTTATATATAAACGTGCCATAAGTGCCACATACCCAAGTGACTAACTTCTGTCAACCATGCTCAGGAAAGCATAGATTCAACATCACCATACTGCACACAATCTATTTTTTTTTTTTTTCAGGTAAAATATTAAAACATCTAAAAATCCTCACACGTGTAGTGCATGTAATCTATAAAATAATGTCAAGTGCACACAGCACATTATGCAAAGTGCAAGCCTAGTTTAATATGTAATCAACATGTTACTAGTGCAATAATAAATACATAGTTAGATATATTGCTGTTATTAACCAGAGCAGTGACACTGTTGCGAATGCAGGATTGTGTCCTCTGGGTGTTCTCCTATGTTTGATAGCATAAATTACTAAGCAGGAAAATGCATCCTGCAAAGTAAAAAATTGTTAAAGATACTGCTGCCAGGGTACTGGACCTACGCATTAATCTCATACGTGAAGCACACACACATTGACTAATGCTTATTGCCCTTCTTTTTGAAGTTATGGAAGAGAATATATTTTAAGTATAATACCACCTGAAGTATAGATTTTATTTTAATACCAAATGGTATCATAGTGATAGATATTATTATATATATATATATGTCATAGATATTATTATATATATTATATATCTATATATATATATATATATGTATATACTTGAAACTCTTGAACATGTATTTGTCGTCACACATTACATAAGTACTTTAGTCACATTACTCTTATTTAAATCTTATGTTATTATTCATGAACAGGAACAAATGATAATGCATTTAGTTGCCACTTCAATTTACATGGTAATGTGTGTAATGTAATGAAATGTTGAGATTAAGGTTTTTAAGAAAATAAATCAAAGAATTGATTTAATTTCTATTTTTGTATAGCCTATACAAACATATACACATGCTGAATATTTATGTGGCCTGAAGTCCTTAACTTTCTGTATGGTGGAATTTCTTTTAATCTGTTGACACAGCTGCACTTTGATCTTCAGGGGGTGATTACCCTAGCTTATGATTTGTCCAGCTAATCACAGCGTTTGATTTATCCAAACCATTTGATAAATGTAGACTAAATATGTTTCTATCAAACATTTAGGACATTTGCCTCAGACTTGTCTTCAAGGCATCCTTGAAAAGAAAATACAAACCAAGGGGCTTTTTCATATTAATGCAATTCATAACACAATTAAAAGTAATTTCTACAAAAGTAATTTCTCTCACTGCCTTAAAATAATTCCTTAAAATTACATTTAAATCCTTGTTTCCTGTTTTGGAAAACAGAAACCTTGATTTTTGAAAAAGCAAAACAGGCGCATGTTCTTTGAAGAGGCACTGCACTAAATGCCAGGGTTAGCTTTGCATCATTTTTCTTGCATTAACCCTACTCTCAGGCGGTTGTTTGGTCTACCTCCTCTTCACTTTGGTTGTGCTGGAAACGGGCTATGTAAATCAATATGAATATGTGGATCTAACCCTGAGCTGTATAATTTTACTGTATCTTCTTACAGTGTAAATCCTAGATGTTCTGGGCCCGGTGTTTGTTCCTCAAGCTCTTCCGACTGGCCTTCACTCTTTATGCTGAGGATTTGGACAGGATTCCATGTGCTTGGATGTTGGCTGACAGGAATTTGGACCACAGCTGTTTCTATGAGGTTTTCCAAAGTGCTGCCGCTGCTCTAAAAGAGACTGTTATGGAGCAGTTTATTCTACATTAAAACATTTCTGTGACGGCACCCTTTGATCTTTTCATTGATGAATTCTACTAATCTTCTAAGGGTCGATTGCACCAACGTGGACTAACTACTAGCCCAGATTAAACTAAAGATTATATTTTAATAATGTTGCACAAAACTTTAAACCAGCCTTTACGTTTAATCCTTGTTTAAAATGAACTCAAAGTTAAACGTGTCTTAATCAGAAATTTAAATATAATCACATGCACTACTCATTTTAATCCAGTTTTAAATGGAAAGGTGGAGTAAATCTAATCCTCCCTTGCAGGTGGTTTAAACTTAGACATAATGGCAGCATACCTTAACAGAGTGTACCTTTTCTGTAAAACAAGCAAAGGCACGATCGGTCTCCATGTGGAGAACACAAAATGCTAGTCAGGGCAAATCTCACCTGATGAACATTTAGTAAAACCCATTAGCCTCATAATTAGCTATACGCATGCATATAATAATAATAATAATAATAATAATAATAATAACCTGGTTTCACATTATGACGTGTGGCTTATATTGTTTATTGAGTCAAGGCAAAAAGAAATATGAGACGAAACTTCTGTGCATGTTAAAAGTATATCCTTGACGCAGGGTTCATGAATGCCAATCAGATCCCAGATCCTGTACCTTTTTGTCTGACAGGTGAAAATTACAGTTTGCAATAAACTACATGAAAAAAAAGTTATTTTATGTGCAAAAAAGAACTCCATGTACATAACATGTACAAAAAAAGAGGTTTCCTCTTCCATGAATTGAATGACAAAAGCTTTCTGTAATGATATATATTAAGTTTTTTTTTGTTTGTTTTTCCCCTCACAACCCAAATGACGAAACATACAAACTAATGCTCGACCCACTGGTATTGTTCAAACCTGAAGATATATTAAAACAGGGCTAGGCAGGGGTAAAATTCTGCCGGTACTAAGTACCGGGTCTTATTTTGATGCCGGTACTGGGTACCAGGACTTATTTCATCTGCTTTTCATCCAACTCACTTGCATTCCAATCCTTCACACTTGTGCAGTGTTTCTCAAATGCGCTTTCATTCAGCACAAATCATGCTGCTTGCATTCTGCTTCCTAATACTGTTACTGTTAGCTGCTATTGGCCAACATTAAATTCAACACTACATGGCAATGCCTAGAAATTGTAATAATAGCAGGATGTACCATCTCTCCACTGGCTTTTACCATGGCAATGGAAATAATTATTAGGGCATCAAAATGGGTAGTGGGAGGAGAGCGCTTGGCTTCTGTAATGCGACTACCACCAATTCGAGCATACATGGATGACATGACAACCATGACTACAACAGCAGCCTGCACTAATCGGTTATTGGGCAAATTAACCAATAACATTGAATGGGCACAAATGCAATTTAAGCCCACTAAATCAAGGAGCATCTCTATAATTAAAAAGGTAAAGCAGTAGATAAAATGTTCTATATTAATGGTGAGGCAATACCAACAGTGTTCGAGAAGCCAGTGAAAAGTCTAGGGAGATGGTACGATGGGGATCTAAAGGACACAGTTCGTGTGGGAGAAGTTAGACAACAAGCAGTGGAAGGGTTGAAGAGCATAGACAGCAGAGTTTTACCAGGCAAACTGAAACGCTGGTGCTTTCAGTTTGGTCTACTGACAAGGCTGCTGTGGCCACTGACTGTGTACGAGGTTTCTTTGACAACAGTTGAGAAGCTGGAAGCTTTAATCAGTTCATACGTCAGGAAATTGTTGGGAGTTCCATGCTGCCTCAGCAGAGTGGGACTTTATGGTAAAGAAATACTGCAGCTACCAGTCTCTGCTCTAACTGAGGAGTTTAAGTGCACCAAAGTCTGACTGGAAATGACATTAGTAGATTCACGCGACAAATGCATAAGGGAGGCAGCAGCTGTGTTGAAAGCTGGAAGAAAGTGGATGGCAAAGAAAGCCGTGGAAGATGTTAAGGCTGCCCTTCGAATTGGTGATATTATGGGGCAAGTTCAGCATGGAAGAGGGGGGCTTGGTCTCAGTTCAGCTCCTCCTACATGGCACAAGGCAACCCCAGCTCAACGGTGGAAGCTGGTAGTCAACGAGGTGCAAAAGCAGAAGAAGAGGATCAGGTGTGTAAAGGCCGTTTCCCAGGCCAAGCAGGGAGAATGGATGGGATGGGAGAGTGTGGAACAATGCAAGATTGGCTGGCAAGACCAACGGAACAGAGCAGGATCAGTTTCCTCATCAGATCAACGTATGATTTTCTCCCATCACCACAGAACCTAAACCTTTGGGTGGGTGAGGATTCCCCATGTCTTTGTGTTCATCACCTGAAACATTAAGGCACATTTTGACAGGATGTAAGGTGGGTCTTAGCAAAGGATGGTTTACTTGGCGCCATGACCAGGTGCTGCGATGTTTGGCCTTTACATTGGAAGACAAGCATAACCTGACCAATAAGTTGCCACCAGTTCCATCAAAGCATTACACACAAAAGACAATTATCCTCCATCCAGGAGAGCAACCACTAAGAAAAGGTGTTAAAACTAAGCCTCACCCAGGACAACTGGAAGCTGCTAGAGACTGGAAAATGTTGGCAGGTGTTGGTCAACTTCTTATTTTTCCATCTGAGATTACGACCACTAACCTTTGACCAGACATTGTCTTGTGGTCTGGTAGTTAACAGTGCCATGGGAGGATGCTGTGGAAGAGGTGTAGGTGAAGTGGAGCAGCGAGGATGGAGAGTCCGGGTTTACCCAGTGGAGGTGGGTTGTCGAGGATTTGTGGCACACTCTACAACCCGGTTTCTGAGAGATGTCGGGTTCAGTGGCCAGGACTTGTGTCGCACAATTAAGAACTTATCTGAAGCAGCAGAAAGGAGCAGCAACTGGTTGTAGTTGAGACGGAAAGATTCTGGATGGGGATCTCAAGCACAACAGAAAGAAAGCAACGCTGATGTACAGGTAAGTAAGCTGGGCTGAGCTGAATGGGGGACGCAGGGGGGTGATGCTGGGACACCAGAATCACTGTTGATCCCTCTTGAGGTGTTGTGGGCTAGTCGACAAAACACTGAGGACAGAAGGTGCCCACTTGAAGACCCCAGAGATGTACCCTACTTAGCTCAATCCAGACGGTTGTCATGCTGATGCACAGGGAAGACCGCACTGGGTTTATCCCCGGAGCCAGCATTACGCAGCCATTGTATGTGCTGATGCGCTGGGGAGGCAAAATAAGCTAATCCCTGGAGCCAGCATTACATTTCAGCCATCAACGCCAGGCAGAAGGATATCTACATCATTAGATGGAAAGAAACGCAAACGGATGGAGATGCAGATGGATCACATTAGTTTACTGTAAAGCTACATCTTAGTTGGTGCTTATCTTGGCGAGAGATGAGTTCAAATCAGGATGAAGTTTTAACATCTACTCTCATGTATTGGAAATCATGTATAATCACTGCATGTTGATTGGCTGAGCTTTCGTTCTATTTAGGTTTCATTTTGGCATGTGTCACAAATCTCTGCCCATTTTGCTTTTTGTCCGTGCTCATTAATTGAGCAATGAGAGAAGACTTTAGCAGGGAGACGTGAAAACAGCAACATGGAGTCATTATTATATGTTCACAGAAACTATCTGAATATTCGAAAGACCACTGCTGTAGATGAATTTGAAAGCAAAAATTCACGTTAGTGTCCACCATAAATGATACAGCTGATAAAAATATAATAATTATCACAATGTGCTTGGTCTTGCACCAATTTATAAAATGGAAAGTTATGAGTGGGACCAGGATCAACAGGCTGCTTCAGATTGGCCAAGCGAGTCAGAATACGTATACAGATGCAGGTGTGCTTTTACACTTTCTAAGCATGGGCCCAACTTGGCAGGTAAATGTTAAGTTCAGTGATCAGTTTTGTTTTGATCCTAGTATATTCTGTTATGAGGACTGTAAATGTACAATGCACCTTTTCTACAGTTAAGTTAAATTTGAGTTTGCACTTGTGTGTAAAGACATACGTAAAACCACAGTAATGATATTACTTTATAAAAATGTGTAATTTGTCACTTTCTTAGTGTGTAGGAACCACAATAAAAGGGATTTAAAAAAAAAGAGAAACAGATGTTGTGCACTTTTATACTGTTTCTGCCTGAAATATATTAATCTTTTTCAAGAATAGACTATGGTATAATTCATCTAGAAAGAAACACAACAGAAGTACACAGAACATATTGTAGGAGAAGTAATCAGTAAAAGAACCCCCCCCAAAAAAAGAAAAAAACCCCACCCCACCACACACAAAACAAGGATATCCTATATGTTCTAATTCAAGGTTATCTAATTCATGTGATCTCTGTACAGTGTTTCTGCAGTTTGCTTATTGTAACGACCATTATGAGCACTAATACAATCTAAAATAAAAGCTGTCGACACCAGAATGTAATGTTACAAATCAAAGTTTTATCTGAACAGTCCCTTATTTTTACAGCCAATAGCAAAGCATTCCCGCTACAGTTAAAACTGACCACTCTCATTCTGGTCTGTGCAGTCTAATTTGTTTTGTCATTTCTTAAAGTCGTATTCCACTAAAATCACACATATAGTATTTTTAAACCATATACACACTTAAGTGAGATGTGCTGCTTTTATTTCCAACTACTTCAAGATGTTCTTTTAGTAATAAAAAGCACTATATCACACTGCGTAATCCAAAATTTACTAATCCTGGTTAACATTTTTGTGGTGCAATGTAATTAAAACATAACCCCAGATCAGCTAACCCTAGCTTAGCACTAAACTGCGTTTGTATTTAATCCACGTTGGTGCAGTCAGCTGTAAGTGGCTGTGTGGATTTGAAGAGAAGGGGAATGTGGGGCAGATATTGTTGATTAATAAATCCACATTATGCTACAAAGCCACAGAAAACTGTTGATTCGTCAACGAAACCACAGTCAAAACAATTAAACAGAAAAGTGAACACCTTTTTATTACGTGCTAATAATTTCAACAATTAGTTAATTATAGTATTACACATTTCAAACATAGCACCTAGAAAAGGACGTGCGATTTCAGTTTAGCATTTCATATTGTTAAAGAAAATTAATACAATTATACATTAACATAATGTAAGTTTTCATAATTACAAATTCACTCCCGCATAAACATCCCCCATTTTAATTTGTGTTTCTTGTTTCTTCTGGACAGGTTCAAGAACAGCAGTAATTTCATCATCACTTTGTAAATCTCCATCGATTACACGGATGTTAGATGTAAACTCAGCTTTGGCATTTGTTTTGTTTAACCATTGTACAAACAAGCTTACAGCCCAAGAACGTTACATCTTGAAAACCAATAGCTGCCATGGAGATGTAGAACTTCACGTGTTTTAGATTCAGCAAAACCATCAATAACTTTACTTTCTGTTGCTGGTTCACATTCCTTTGTGGTTTACATTTTTATTTTTCTAATGCCATTCTCATATTCTACATCTAAAACCCAGTCCTCACTGATATCTTCACTTAACAGCCCATTTTGCCTGTGTGGGATTTCAAACACAGGCCCGAGGAACTCTGACAACATCCCCACAATCTGAGACAAACATTTGAAATGTTTGAAGCGTAACAAAAGAGCAAAAAAAAACTAATCAAATGTCCAAATGAAATCAATTGAATCTCATTATCAAACAAGTATCAATTAGAAAGAAATTTGTTAAGTGGAATAAACAACTCAAAGTGCTGAACCGGTAAGAAAATAATCTACAGTTTCTCGTACCCAACAGAACTCGAAATTTTTTACCAGTTCAACACTTATTGTTTATCGCTTACTTTATCAGACTATCTAAATGCATCTGGAACTCTTACAACATCATAGGAAATGTTACAAATAAGAGGAGGCCATTCAATACTCATTGGGTTCCTAATTGCAATCCCATACAGAAGGCTCTTGAATAGTCCCAAATAATCAGTAGCAACAACATAGTTTGACAAACCCATCCGTACAGCCACTGCTCAAGTCTCGTCTTTCCCTTTATAAGACTAACAGGTTCAGTTCCCTCAAGCTACCCTCTAACTAGTACTGGGATTAGTCTTGGTGCTTTTCCCTGCAAGCTCTTCAGTGCTGCAATAAGGCATCAAATACATGCTTTCTATCTGCCAGGTGACAAATACTCCAGGAATATCCACTGCCTTCACAAGGAACTTCACTAATCCTAACCACAAAACACAATTCTGCCCCAAACCTTTAAATGAATCCTAATCTTAAAGTCACTATCAGATTGTAAACGATTGCGATTCAATCCCCTATTAAAATATTATATCAGTATGGAATAGGTGCTCAAAGTGTGGATGTACTATAAACGATGCTGTATTTAAATATTCATCTTACATTCTAACCCTGTATTGCCCTGTAACATCTGTAAGTTACCTTGGATAAAGGTATCTGCCAAGTAAATAAATAAATAAATAAATAGTAATGCTGGGATGCCAGAATCACTGTCGAGTCCTCTTGAGGTGTCGTGGGCTAGTCGATGAAACACTAAGGATGGAAGGTGCCCACTTGAAGACCCCAGAGATGTACTCTACTTAGCTCAATCCAGACAGTTGTCATGCTGATGCGCTGGGGAGAGCGCGCTGTGGTTGATCCCTGGAGCCGGCATCGCAGCTGTTGTGTGTGTTGATGCGCTGCGGAGGCAAAATAAGCTGATCCCTGGAGCCAGCACTACACTTCAGCCATCAACACCAGGCAGAAGGATATCTACATCATCAGATGGAAAGAAACACAAATGGATGGAGATGCAGATGGATAACATCAGTTTACTGTAAAGCTACGTCTTAGTTGGTGCTTATCTTGGCGAGAGATGAGTCCAAATCAGCATGAAGTTTTAACATCTACTCTCATGTATTGGAAATCATGTATAATCACTGCATGTTGATTGGCTGAGCTTTCGTTCTATTTAGATTTCATTTTGGCATGTGTCACAAATCTCTACCCATTTTGCTTTTTGTCCGTGCTCATTAATTGATCAACGAGAGAAGACTTTAGCAGGGAGACGTGAAAACAGCAACATGGAGTCATTATTATATGTTCGCAGAAACTATCTGAATATTCGAAGGACCATTGCTGTAGATGAATTTGAAAGCAAAAATCTTAGTTGGTGCTTATCTTGGCGAGAGCTGAGTTAAAATCAGCATGAAGTTTAACATCTACTCTCATGTATTATTATTATTATTAAAAAACAAACAGGATTCAGACATTTCAAACGATTAGTTCATCCTGGAACTTCAATTCATCATTCATGGGTTTATAGTGACCTCTACTGGGGGAAAAAAAAAAAAAAAAAAAAAAAAAAAACACCTTTCAAATTGACCGGTCATTTGATTTAGTAATAAGGTTTTTTGTGATTCATTTGTGTGCTTTTAAAATGCTGTCAATATGAGAGTCTGATTCATGATAAAAATCCTTTGTTTTATCACAGTTTATCATGTAAATTACAATACCCTAAGCCTCTGGTGTCATTTAAATTAGAATGCACATTACAAGATCCTTTATACAGATTTACTATGTATACCATGATATGACCAACAGATGCTTCTCTAGCATCAATGGCAAGCTTTATTATTAAATATAGACTGCAGACATCTTAATGAAGGTACAGTCATTTCAAGTCTTTGAAAGATAGGCAACAGTGCTTTTTTTTTTTTTTTTTTTTTTTTTTTTTACCATGACATTATTAAAAAAAAAGAAAAACATTACAATAAATATGCAAGATGTCACGACATACATGTTATTGTCTGGACCACATATATATATATATATATATATATATATATATATATATATATATATATATATATATATATTAGCTCAAAGAGCCAGCTGCCCAACGTTTCGATATGTTGTATATATATATATATATAGACATAGATAGATAGACACACACAGTATATTTTGTATTTTTTATATATATATACAGTGCCTTACAAAAGTATTCAGACCTGTGAACAATTCTCTCATATTACTGAATTAAACTCAAAATCAATTATTGTAAGGTGACATTGGTTTTATGTTGGGAAATATTTTTAAGAAAAATAAAAAAACTGAAATATCTTGCTTGCATAAGTATTCAACCCCTGTGCTGTGGAAGCTCCCAGTTTGCACCCATGAAAGAAATTGCCCTAACGAGGACACAATTACCTTACCATTGGCCTCCACCTGTGAACCATTAAAGTTGCTGTCACATTTTCCGGATAAAAACCCCACTGTTGAAGAATCATTGGTAAGGCTGTGAATCTGAAGGAACACGAAGACCAAAGAGCATTCTACAGAAGTTACAGATAAAGTAATACAAATGCATAGATTAGGGAAAGGGTACAAAATAATATCCAAGTGTTTGGATATCCCAGTGAGCACAGTTGGATCAATAATCAGGAAGTGGAAGCTGCATCACACCACCCAGGCACTGCCAAGAAAAGGCCGTCCCTCAAAACTCAGCACTCAAACAAGAAGGAGACTTGTGAGAGAAGCCACAGAGAGGCCAACAATCACTTTGAAGGAGCTACAGAGTTCAGTGGCTGGGAGTGGAGTAATGGTGCATCAGTCAACCATATCAAGAGCTCTGCATAACACTGGCAGTATGGGAGGATGGCAAGAAAGAAGCCGTTACTCAAAAAGTACCACCTGAAAGCACGCCTGGAGTTTGCCAGAAAGCATGAGAGTGACCCAGCTGCGATGTGGGAAAAGGTTTTGTGGTCAGATGAGACCAAGATAGAGCTTTTTGGCCAAAACTCAAAGCGCTATGTGTGGCGCAAACCTAACAATGCCCATGCCTCAAGACACACAATCCCTAAAGTGAAGTATGGTGGTGGCAGCATCATGCTGTGGGGATGCTTCTCATCAGCAGGGACTGGGCATTTTGTTACAACTGAAGAATGGATGGATGGAGGAAAATACTGCAAGAGAATCTGCTTCAGTCCGCTAACAAACTGAAGCTTGGGAGGAAATTCACCTTTCAGCAGAACAATGATCCCAAGCACAAGGCCAAAGCAACATTGGAGTGGCTCAAGAACAAAAAGGTGACTGTCCTACAGTTGCCCAGTCAAAGTCCTGATCTCAATCCCATTGAGAATCTGTGGTACTATTTGAAAATTGCGGTCCACAAGCGTTGTCCAACCAACCTGAACAACCTGGAGCAAATCTGCCAAGAAGAATGGGCCAAAATCATTATTGCAGCAAAAGGTGGCTCTACCAAATATTAATGTGTGGGAGTTGAATACTTATGCAAGCAAGATATTTCAGTTTTTTATTTTTCTTAAAAATATCTCCCAACATAAAACCAATGTCACCTTACAATAAATGATTTTGAGTTTAATTGTTTTAAAATAAAATATCGAACAGAACGAAATTTCAGTGTACCATTTGTAATTCAGTAATATGAGAGAATTGGTCAGGGGTCTGAATACTTTTGCAAGGCACTGTGTATATATATATATATATATATATATATATATATATATATATATATATATATATATATATATATATATATATATATATATATATATATATATATATCATGAATGCTCTTTGGATCTGACCAGTTTTTTAAAAGCAGACTTAAAATCTTCATTAAAGCTTGTGTAGAGCAATGGGTTGACGAGAGAGTTGGCATAGCCGAGCCAGGTCAGAAAGTCAGAGACCTTCGGAGATGCGGTCAGAAGCTGAAGTCCCACAAACAGTTCCTTGACAAAGAAAGGCAACCAGCAAATGACAAAAGCCCCCAGTATGAGCCCGAGGATCCGGGCTGCCTTGCGCTCTCTGGAGCTTGACAGCTGCTGCCGCTCACAGGACTGCTCCATTACGGTCTCAAAGGGGGGGATTCGAATCGTAACGTTCGTTTTATCCAACTCCATCGCTGGATCTGACGTAGAGAAATCAGACATGCAGAAAGTCTGGGAGAGTTTGCAGTTGGTAAAGGAGCTTTGTCTGTCAGTGTTCCTGTTGCTCAGGTGTCTGCTTGAGCCCCTCTTTTGGTAGAGGTGCTTTGCGGCATGATAAATCCTGTAGTACAAAATTAAAATTAAGGTCAGCGGAATGTAGAATGCCCCAAACGTGGAATAAACTGTATACACAATGTGGCTGTGCTCAATGATACAGTGGGTGAGGTGGTTGGTACTGTAGTTGTGCCTCCAAAACAAAGGAGGCATTGAAATGAACACAGATATAGCCCAGACTGCTGCTATCATCACTGCTGCTCTCTTCACTGTGCGCTTCCTAGCATATTCAATAGCATTAGTAATTGCCCAGTACCTGTCTAGTGCAATCACGCACAGGTGTAAAATTGAACAGGTGCAACAAGTCATGTCCACGGTAAGCCACACTTCGCAGATTATGTAACCAAGGGACCACGTTTCCATGACAATGTACATGATGCTTAACGGCATTACTAAGGTTGAAACCAGAAAGTCAGTAACAGCCAAAGAGCAAATCAGGTAGTTGGCAGGTTGATGCAGTTTCTTGGTTGTGGAAATTGCTGTGATGACGGCAAAATTCAACAGCGTTGTGAGGAATGTTAGAATGCCCAGTATTACGGCAATAAGCATTTTTTCTGTGCCTGTTTTTGTTTTGAGCGCAACAGTGGGTTCAGGAGCAGTGCTGTTTGTGAGATTCATTGTCCCAGTGTTGTTTAACACAAAGCTGTGAGTCTCAATCAAATCATTTTTGGGCCCAAAATATCTGCTTTTTTCTTTTGAAGAAATATGTAAACATTATGACTGGCTTTGATCCACATCTTCACGATAACTGTGCTCAGTTTTCCTGTAAAAAAAATAAAATAAAATAATATATAAACAATTTTTACTGTAAATCAAACAGTACATGCAACATTTGAATGTTTTTCAATTGCAATGCAAAGCAGACCATTGTGCAGTAAACTGCCTCTTTCTTTTGACCTTCATGTAAAGACTTGCTAACCATTAAGAGCAGATGGTCTCAATGCCCTTGTTATTTCCGTTCTACAGTTTTGCTACCACAGCGGTGTATTTGGGGAGTGTGTGTGTGCTCACCTATGAGCTCACATTTAATAGTGCTACATAACAGGGCCAGCTGTGGGTGATAGAGTGGTGCTGCATTTTTTTATTGAAGGGTTATAGTCTAGAAAAAGAGTTCATCTCAAAAGACTGTTCAGACCTTTTTTATTTTAATCTTAAAAAGTACTATGCTAGACTATAGAAAATGAGCTTTACCTCCAGAAAAAAAGGGTTAATTACCTTTGGAGTAGGGTCAGTGAAAAAAGCTGGCCCTTTACCACAGTGTTGCCAATAATAATCTGCCTGTGTTAATCTATTTATGGGTTACAATTGTTCAGCTATAATAACATCAGCACAGCAAGATTCAATTTAAGGACCTGGCCTGTTGACTCCTTTTAAAATCAGGGTTCACTGGCCCCTCCTGAGATTGCTGACGCTATTCTCTTACTGATTAAACCATTAAACTGTTGCTTAGCAACAATGTGGCTATATGGGTCCATGAATCTGTCTGTCTTTATACTCAAATGTTTTTTTTAGGCAGATTATGAAAAAGAATTCTATAAACTACTAAATTAAAATAGATTAGAGTTCATGGTAGTCACCAGCACAGTAGCATGCAGTGTGTTTATAACCCTGCTGACGAAAAGTGTGAAGTTGCTGGACAATGCAGTGGCAGTAGCTTTGTAACATTATTAAAGGGTTAAATGTTTTTGTATGTCACCATGATCCTCAAAAAATTCAGTCAGGTGTTCATGTGAAAACGCAAACCATCCAGTGACTCCATTCATAAAGATATAACTGCCCTCCTTAATCCATGTGTAATACATCAATATTACATTTGTTTCATGTCCATTGATAATCGTTTCTGATTACCAATGGAATTAATTCTGCGCTATACACAGGAGTTTACCAACATGCATCAGTCTAAACTTTTGAACCGCAATCAGAGAACTGGACTGGGAACCAAAACACGTAAAGGGACCATTTTTGATGGCTTATGTATACTGTGAAATGCTTCCAAATGAGTCATTAACTTGGTGAAAATTCAAGTTCAAAAGTTAACATTTTTTATTCAAAGCAGAATTTATTTAAATAATGTATTACTTGTCACTTTTTATTTGAATTTTGTTATGGTAGTTACATAGTAAATACATATGTACTTATACATAATTGCAATATTATTATGCAGTTACTATGTGCTCAATCTTGTTGCACGATATATATAAAGAAACACTAGTAATTGGTTTAATACTCACTCTCTGAATAATAAGGCATTACTCTTCAATGACTTTATCATTGACAAGGATCTGGACTTTTTGTGCTTGACTGAAACCTGGCACAAACAAAATGACATTTTTTTGTTTAATCAAATTGTACCTTGTGGCTTTGGGTTGTTTGGAAAATGCCTCTCTGTTTGCCATGGCGGTGGACTTACACTTCTTAGTGTATAAGCTAGAATCTAGCCTGAACCCTATCCCTATCCCTAAGAACACCTCATTTGAATGTCTGGTTTTAAAAGTCTGTTCCTCAGCCTTTGGTTGTTATCATTGTCTATAGACCTCTTAAACACAATGCTGCCTTTTTAGGTGGATGAGCTGATCTGTTAGCTCAAATGTGTTTTAAATCTTAATCTTAGGTGACTTAAATGTTCACATTGATTCCGATCTTTGCAATCTAGCAGGAGATTTTCTAGCTAACCTTGGACTGTTTTGGCCTCATGCAGACTGTCCATGATCCGGCTCGCAACAAAGGTCACATATTGGATTCAGTTATTACTAACTGTCCTCATGTTTCTCATCTCACTAATATAGAGTTAGGTATATCGGATCATATGGCCATTTTATTTTCAGTCTCAGTTTTTAATACTGGAGGAGAAGATGTAGCTTTTCAATAGCTCTTCAGTTAACACCCTAGACACCCTGGTCCCGGTCAAGTCTAGGTCTGTCTCCTATCCTCGCTGTGCTTCATGGTACACCATCCAACTGCACTCTCTTAAAGCTTGTTGTTGTAAAATTAAGCATAGATGTCAGGACTCTGGTCTTACTGTCCATCTTCACGTCTGGAAGGAGTCACTGGTTGAATATACGGTTGTTATGGCAACTGCCAGATCGAGTTATTATTCAAATATTATTGCGAATTATCAAGACAATCCTAGTTCTCCACTATTGATCGGCTGTTAAAGCCTAACTGCCCCTCAACACTTCCGTCAGTTTTTTTGAAATTTGTTCCTATGCTGCTCTCTCACAGTCACTCAGTTTGTCTGCTTTGTTGGGTCCTCTCTTGCTTTACACCTCTTACTTCTGCATCTCTTACAGATCTTGTCCTTTGAATGAAATCCACCTCCTGTTTGTTGGATTCTACTCCCTCTTTTCTTTTTCACTCCTGTTTTGCGATGCTTTGCCCCTTGGTGTTAAACATCATAAACGATTCCCTGAGTGCTGCTGTGGTTTCCAGTAGCTTTTAAAGATGCAGCAGTCATGCCAGTGCCTAAAAACCCATACATGGCCTTGGATCATTTTAATAATTTTCAACCTATTTCAAATCTGCCCTTTCTTGCTAAACTACTAGAAGGAGCTGCGACTCTGCAATTAAATTGTCGCCTCGCTGCTAACAAACTTTATGAACCTTTTCAATCTGGTTTTCAACATCTTCACAGCACTGAGACTGCCCTTGTCAAAGATACTAATGATCTATTAGCAGACTCAGGTGCTTTATCAATATTAATTCTTTTGGGTCTTAGTGCTGCATTTGACACTGTAAATCACAAGATTCTTCTTGACAGATTCATTTATTTGGTATCTCTGGCACTGCTCTTAAATGGTTAAACTCTTAAATCTAACAGGGCGTCAGCAATTCATCTCCCTGGGCGGGTTTAGTTCTGAGGTTGGGTTAGTAACATCTGGTGACCCACAAGGCTCTATCCTGGGCCCCCTGTTATTTAGTATTTATGTTTCCCCTCGGCCACATATTAAGATCACATGGCCTGAATGATCATTTTTACGCAGATGACACTCAATCTATATTAATTCTAAACCTGATGCTGCTGCCTCGGTTCTTACAGCCTGTATCTCTGATATAAAAATGCTTGAGTTCAGATCTAAAATGAAATATTTGGGTGTGATTTTTGATCTGAGAAATTGGTAAAGCTTTGGTAAAGCTTGATTATTGCTTGCTGGTGTTTCTAATAGCATTCTCAACAAACTGCAATATGTTCAGAATTCTGCGGCTAGAATTTTGTCTAGGTCACACTCTTGGGATCACATTACACCTGCGCTGGAGGCCTTGCATTGGGTGCCTGTTAGGTTTTGAGTGGATTTTAAAATCCTTCTCCTGACCTACAAGGCTCTCCATGGGGCTCTGTTTTATTTGTCAGATCTTTGAACCTTTTTACACACCCACTTGCAATCGCTCCACCAATCTTAGACTGTTGTGTGTCTCTTTTGCTTGCCTGCTCTCTACGGGCGACAGGGCCTCTATTGCTATGCCCCAAAACTGTGGAACTCTATTCCGTTAGAGATCAGAGATTCAGCAACTTTGAGTGTTTCTAAATCTAGCTTAAAAACTTCCTTTTTCAGAAAGGCATTTTTATGATTCCTTTCCCTTGCTTCTGTTTTTGTTTCTACGTATTATTGTTTTTGTTGAATTTATCTTTGTTCTGTGAAGCGCTCTGAGACCATTGCTTTTAAGGGCGCTATATTATTATTATTATTATTATTATTATTATTATTATTATTATTATTATTTTTAGGGTTAGGTTTAGCGTTAGGGTTACATAAGTGCATTCTAAGTGTGCATAGTAACATTGTAATTATGTGCAAGTACACATGTATTTACTAAATACTATGTAAATACACAGTAATTAGAGACACGTCAGGTAAAGTGTTACTATTATATCAGGATTGTCTTTTTGTGAAGTTACATAGTGCTGAAAGAGCTGGAAATTGTAAATGACATATTTTCTCTGCAAAAAGCATGGCAGGTGTATGAGCTTTAATTACAGCTCTGTTCTTGCAGAGGATTCAATGAGATCAGAACACAAGCATGCAACCTCCCACAGAGCCCTGATTGTGGAAACAACTGAAATACTGCCTGTTCCTGAACCACTGAAGTGGGTCTGTGCTAGACTAGGTGTAGTGTTGTTTTCACAGTTGTGTTTGCTCATGATATTTGTTTAGATTGATATTTGCACAGAAGTAAGCTTTCATATTACTTCAGCTTGGCCTTTACGAATGGAAAATGTGTAACTGACCCCTGGACTGAATCCAGTTCTCACTACCTTCTGTGCATCATTAAGTATAATCTCGGCACATCAATTAAAACAAAATGTTTGGCTATGATTCAAATTGAATATTAATATAGCCCTTGTCAACTAAAGCATGATTTATGTTCAATTCTACACTATAGCAAAAGGGTGCATTAACCATTTGTTTGCCAGCTGTCTCGTAACTTACCCATGGGTTTTTAAATTTATTTTTATTGCTGCAACCTGCATGCATTGAAGAGGTTAATCCATTGTTGGGTAAAAATCAAACATAACATACTATCTATAGATAGAAAAGACAGGAAACAACATTAGAACTCTAAATCTACCTGTGTTAGAGTGAACTGATCTGAACTACATGGTCTTATTTGCCAATAAACACTAAAAAATAGGTTTATTTAAGAGAAGCATGCACCTATCTGAAGCCATCTGCCTTTCGTTCCCTTGGTGACCGGTTAAGAAGCCAAACTATTTTAGAATTGCTTAATATTTAAATAGAATGTTGGATTTAAATAGAACGTTGGTCTCAAGCTAGTTCATTTATCAAGGCTGGGCTAATTTAGAAAGTCCGTCAAAATTCAATTAGTGACCTTGACATTTCCTGCTTAAATTACAGTAATTGCTGCCATCTGGTCAATTCTTAAGTGCTCGTAAATTATGTTTCAATAGAGACGATCTGCTTCAATCACAGAGAATGCTATCAAAGTGGGTTTTTATAGACGCTTATGGAACTGAATTGTGTACCTCTCAGTAACACAGAGGTAGTGTTTGTAGGGTGCTATTGTTGCTTTTTTCCACCAGGAGGCAGTGTTGTATGCTGATGCAGACTGCAGTTGACTCCTTGTCATTTCTCAGTGCTTTCTCAAGCTCTCTGAAGGCTGCAGCATGAATACTGTGAAACAACAGTGTTCTTCTGAAGAAAACCATCCTCTCCAGTTTGCTGTAGGGAGCAGAGCACAGTATGATCACTGAATACACTATGTAACACAATTTTTGTTCCTGGGTAGTAAGTGTTATTTCCTAATTGCTTATGTCTCAAAAGTATAGAAAATGGCTATTATTATACTGTATTTACAGTATAATCGTAAATCTCGAAAAACTACTCACTTCTAAATCTTTTGTAGTCATTTTTGTATTACTTTAGTATAAATACCTGTTAATTTGGATTCATATGTTGTTTTTTTCTGACTTTATGTGAATGAAATGACACACATTTGCCCGTTATCCCATTGGAAATAGTGATATTTTGAAATATCACTGTCCTGGTCACAAAAGCAAAGTTTGTGGGGAATAATAGCCATGTTCTATACTTTTGAGGCATAAGCAATTAGGAAATAACACTTACTACCCAGGAACCAAAAATTAAATAAATAAATAAATTGTTACACGGTGATATCAATCAGCTGTAGAGGGTGAAAGTTGGAAATAATCCAAAATACCTGCCAAATACTTCAGCTAAGTGAGCTCATTCCTGTTGGTGAACAGCACCTGAAACTGTGTGTATGTGCAGGTTTTACACCATTATACCAAGCGTTACGTTTACTTTGTAAATGAATGAAATGAGAATGGGCTATAGATATTGCTGAATGGTTTGATGCAGACTTACTGATAGCAAAATGAAATGCTAAAACACGCCCTAACACAGCCTGTCCCTCACATAACTGTATAACTTGCTATGGAAATCACTGACATTTATCATGTAATATATAAAAGGTGCATCTCCCTGTTGCATATCAGTTTCAGTCATGGTCTGACTAAACTCCCACAGCAGAGGCGTTTCAAGAGTCCCTGGATCTGTGGCATTCATAGGCCTGCCAATGGAGCAATACGTGCTGTTTAAAAAAAGAACATCATAAGCACACTATCAAATATTCAGTATTTTTCATGAGGCAACACTTAGACTCAAACTGACTAAATAAAGTCATAAATCTATAAATCAGTTGCTGTGCTGATGCACTAGGGAGACCACAAATAGTCTGATCCCTGGAGCCAGCTTTATACTTCAGCCATCAACACCTGCCTAATAGGAAATCCACATTACCTGGAGGAAAAGCACTGAAGGAATATTACACTACTATCTAATTTGATCTTAATGAAAGCCTAGTCCAATATTAGCATGAAGTAAATGACAACTTCTCTCACATAATACAAATCTAAATATAGGTACGGTATACAATGCAGTAGTTCCCAGTGAAAACTTTTTTTTCCAGCAATGGGAGTGGCAGTCTGCTTCTTGGGGTGTGCTGTGTATTCTGAGAATCTGCCAACCAGTACACATTGCTAGAGATAAGTGTGAGGTCAGTGATATAATAATACATATTGCAATGCCTGAAGATACTGTTAATAACATTTGTTTAGCTTCATGTGAGCACAAATGTACTAAATATAGATGCCTAGCCTGACAAACATTAGAATATGTTCACTAAGCATCCAATCCCTCAACTTATCTATTGCACTCAAAAGCCAGGAGGAGCTGCCCTATTTTTAGAGTGTGGCTCCTGATAATGTAATGAACTGCAGTTCTCAAGCATTATTTTCTCTCCTGTCATGTGTGGCGAGCAAGTCTTCCACCCCATCTGTGGTTTTGCTGAACCTCATTGATGCATCTCAAAATATTTACCTCCGGATATATGAATGAGGGATATTCTTGTTCCAGAGAGAAGGTATTATCTGGGAAACATGGAAACTGTTTGATTCACATTTTCAGTCAATATTAGCCTATTGACAGAGTGGTGTCATCGTGTGGAAAAAGAAAAGACAATATCTATGAAAAACAGCGTACACCTTGGTCATGCTATTTTGGTATAGTATTTCATTCAATATTTTGATCACAACCCCCCTGGCATAGTAAGCCTTCCTTTGTGTCAGTATTGGAGTCTCTTGCAGGTAGCCAGGCATCCTGGCACCGTACTGGATAAAAAAAAAGCTCTCAATTTGAATGCCAGCTTTTAGGCAGTTTTGCAGTCATTTCACCTGGACTGATTGCACTTTGCACTATGCTGTCTGCTGTGCTAAAAGAGGCTCACTAGTGTAGCAGATGCATTTATATTATTCAAATTAGGCAGCTAGCCAGTGAGATCGGTGTAATCAAGCAAAAAAAAAAAACATTGACCTCCAGATTTCTATTTTCATCAATAACCTTACCCACCCCCCACCCCTCCCCCTTTCCTTTCATGTGGAATGCTTGCCCTGGCTGCAGTGCCACATGCTGCGTTTGAAAACCTATTGTGCAATATTACAGTGTGACCACAGATTACTCCACATTACACAGGACTATATGCTGTCACACCTGTTTATTATACTGTGTTCACAATAGGGTACGATGGCCAGTGCCTTGTGTAGAAGCCCAATACAAGAAGCTGAAGAGAAAGATGGGCCCTGGTGCACTACCTTATTGTGGACCCCTCCAAACTTTAATGTACAACTATAAAACATGCCAAGTCAAGTGTTCAGTATTTACTCAGATAAAATTCTCAGACACGTTTGAAACTAGTCCCACTAAGCATGTTAAGGGGAATAACAAAAATGTACCCCATGCTAGACATACCACACTTGCGGTATAAAACTTTTTAGTGTAATATGAGCATATCTGAACACCCTCCAGTGTTTTACTGCTCTTATAAACTGTCCTCCCCACACCCTATCCCACCCCTTCCACAGTGAACTGATGAATTGGTATCCCCTACCTTTAGAACAGTTTGGACAGTAATTAATCTGACCTAAATTATTAAAATTACATTTCGAATCAACAACAGCAAAAAAGAAAACAACAATTAAAAATGATATAATGTGTAACTTGAATTAAGAACCCATCAATGAATAGAGTGTATAGTGCCTACAATCATATGTTGACAATGACAAACATCACCCAATGAGCTCACATAGATGTTTTATTTTGTGGTTTGTACAATGACTGTTGCTGGTGTGCAGGTTTTAATTGCAGGTCACCTGGGGGTCGGGTCTGGTTCTAGAAGTGATATGCATAGGTTGGAACACTCATCAGCCAATGAGACTGCCCCCTTTGTTCTAGCCATTTGACTAACAGTACTTCAGTATCCCTGCTTCTGTCTCCTGCAGACAGTAATCAGTTTTACATTGAATACAAATATAAGCCTTTGTACAGGGTACACTTGTTCACACAGCCTCATGAATTCCATTAAGAAGATGCCCCGATATCAAATCGTACTGTGTTTTGTATTTGCTCTTATTAAGGTTGAAGTCATTGTATTTTGTATCTTGCTCTTAATTGTTCTGTAATTCTTGATATGGATTTTTTGTATACAACTGTAAGTCACCCTGGGTAAGGGTGTGATCTAAGAAAAAAATAAAATTAAAAAAAAAAAATAATAATGTTATTATCACATGAACGCCAGTAGTCCAGCATGGAGGATTTGTTGTGAAACACAGATTCATTTCTTTGATCTCACTCATGCCTGTGGCCCTTCATTAGCATGTGAACGGATGGCTTGTTTGTTCATGAATATAATCTGTTTACATATAGTCCTGGTGTATAAAAAGAAAGCAGCATCATGAACATGTAACATTCTAGGTTAATCTACACAATACAATTCACACCAGTGAGCCAGTAACAGTATAATCTATCTGCTGTTCCTGTGTACTGAGAATAACTCACACCAGTGAGCCAGTAATAGTATAATCTATCTGCTGCTCCTGAGTACTGACAGAATAACTCACACCAGTGAGCCAGTAACAGTATAATCTATCTGCTGCTCCTGTGTACTGAGAGAATATTTACACAAGGCCAGCATTAGTAAATCACAGCCTGAAGGCCAATATATAATCATTGTAGAGGTTACCAGACATCGCAACTCCATTATTTCACACTTTGAACACTTTGAAATAAAAAGGGAAAAGTTGTGACGATTATGAGGTAGCTTTTCCAGCACAGATAGTGCATATTGTTGGTATGCATTTATAATATGTCAGAACTGGAACTTTAATCTAATAACTGAGAAGATATTGATTTTAAATTAAACTGTGGCATTTGACACATGTGCGTTGTGTAGAGTAAGTTGCCCTAGTTAATCAGGTCCCCCACATCCTTATTAATGTACATATTATAATATAATTACATGTATAATATAATTACATGTACAAACCGTCGTATATATACTTGGTTGCGGTATCGTATTCTTGTTGGGCTGTTGCTGACATATATTAGAACATAAGAAGAACATAAGCAAGTTTACAAACGAGAGGAGGCCATTCGGCCCATCTTGCTCGTTTGGTTGTTAGTAGCTTATTGATCCCAGAATCTCATCAAGCAGCTTCTTGAAGGATCCCAGGGTGTCAGCTTCAACAACATTACTGGGGAGTTGATTCCAGACCCTCACAATTCTCTGTGTAAAAAAGTGTCTCCTATTTTCTGTTCTGAATGCCCCTTTTTCTAATCTCCATTTGTGACCCCTGGTCCTTGTTTCTTTTTTCAGGCTGAAAAAGTCCCTTGGGTCGACACTGTCAATACCTTTTAGAATTTTGAATGCTTGAATTAGGTCGCCACGTAGTCTTCTTTGTTCAAGACTGAACAGATTCAATTCTTTTAGCCTGTCTGCATATGACATGCCTTTTAAGCCCGGAATAATTCTGGTCGCTCTTCTTTGCACACTTTCTAGAGCAGCAATATCCTTTTTTATAGCGAGGTGACCAGAACTGCACACAATATTCAAGATGAGGTCTTACAAGTGCATTGTACAGTTTTAACATTACTTCCCTTGATTTAAATTCAACACTTTTCACAATGTATCCGAGCATCTTGTTAGCCTTTTTTATAGCTTCCCCACACATTGCCTAGATGAAGACATTTCTGAGTCAACAAAAACTCCTAGGTCTTTTTCATAGATTCCTTCTCCAATTTCAATATCTCCCATATGATATTTATAATGTACATTTTTATTTCCTGCGTGCAGTACCTTACACTTTTCTCTATTAAATGTCATTTGCCATGTGTCTGCCCAGTTCTGAATCTTGTCTAGATCATTTTGAATGACCTTTGCTGCTGCAACAGTGTTTGCCACTCCTCCTATTTTTGTGTCGTCTGCAAATTTAACAAGTTTGCTTACTATACCAGAATCTAAATCATTAATGTAGATTAGGAATAGCAGAGGACCTAATACTGATCCCTGTGGTACACCGCTGGTTACCACACTCCATTCTGAGGTTTTTCCTCTAATCAGTACTTTCTGTTTTCTACATGTTAACCACTCCCTAATCCATGTACATGTGTTTCCTTGAATCCCTACTGCTTTCAGTTTGAGAATTAATCTTTTGTGCGGGACTTTGTCAAAAGCTTTCTGGAAATCTAAATAAACCATGTCATATGCTTTGCAATTATCCATTATCGATGTTGCATCCTCAAAAAAATCAAGCAAGTTAGTTAGGCACGATCTCCCTTTCCTAAAACCATGTTGACTGTCTCCCAGTACCCTGTTACCATATAGGTAATTTTCCATTTTGGATCTTATTATAGTTTCCATAAGTTTGCATATAATAGAAGTCAGGCTTACTGGTCTGTAGTTACCTGGTTCAGTTTTGTTTCCCTTTTTGTGGATCGGTATTACGTTTGCAATTTTCCAGTCTGTCGGTACCACCCCTGTGTCAAGAGACTGCTGCATGATCTTGGTTAGCGGTTTGTAAATTACTTCTTTCATTTCTTTGAGTACTACTGGGAGGATCTCATCCGGCCCAGGGGATTTGTTTATTTTAAGAGCTCCTAGTCCCTTTAACACTTCTGCCTCAGTTATGCTAAAGTTATTTAAAACTGGATAGGAACAGGTTGACATGTGGGGCATGTTGTCAGTATCTTCCTTTGTAAAAACTTGTGAAAAGTAATCATTTAATATATTTGCTATTTTTTTTTCTTCATCTACGATTTTGCCATTTGTATCTCTTAAACATTTAATCTCCTCTTTGAATGTTCTCTTGCTGTTGTAATATTGGAAAAACATTTTGGAATTGGTTTTAGCTTCCTTAGCAATGTTCATTTCTATTTCTCTCTTGGCCTTTCTAACTTCCTTTTTGACTTGCATTTGCAGTTCTGTGTACTCTTTCTGTGTACTTTCTTTTTGGTCCTTTTTTAATGCTCTGTAAAGTGCCTTTTTTCGCTGAATATTTTTTTAATTGATCTATTAAACCATTTTGGCAATTTAGTTTTTACATTTAGATTTGTCTACTTTAGGGATATAATTGTTTTGCGCCTCTAGTACTACGTTTTTGAAGAACAACCATCCTTCTTCTGTGGGTGTTTTCTCTATTTTACTCCAATCTACTTCTGTTAGTCTCTGTTTCATTCCTTCATAGTTTGCTTTTCTAAAATTGTAAACCTTAGCTTTAGTCTTTACTTTTGAGGATTTAAAAAACACTTCAAATGAGACCATGTTGTGGTCTGAGTTTGCCAGTGGTTCTCTGACCTCTGTTTTAGTTATTCTATCTTCGTTATTTGAAAAGACTAAATCAAGGCATGCCTCCCCTCTAGTCGGTGCCTTGACAAATTGTGTTAGGAAGCAGTCATTTGTCATTTCCACCATTTCTATTTCATCCTTCGCGCTACCCACCGGGTTTTCCCATTTTATTTGGGGGAAGTTGAAATCCCCCATTAGTATGGCTTCTCCTTTGCTACACACATTTCTAATGTCATTGTATAACAGATTATTTTGCTCACCGTCTGAATCTGTCGGTCTATAGCATGCTCCTATTATTATGCCCTTTGAAATTTTGTCCATTATTCTGACCCATATTGATTCGGCTTTATTTTCTTTGTCCGGGTTTAACACCTGGGCTTCAAGACTGTTTCTTATGTATAGCGCTACCCCTCCTCCTCGTCTGTCCTGCCTGTCTTTCCTATACAGTGTATACCCACAAATATTATATTCGTCCCCATCACTCTCAGATAACCACGTTTCTGTAACACCTATCACATCATAGTTACCTGTTAGTGCAGTAGCTTCAAGTTCTAGAATTTTGTTTCTGATACTTCTAGCATTTAGATAAATACATTTAATGGTTGTCTTACCTGAGTTGCTCTTCTTGTTTTGATGCGGTCTCCCTTCTGTTTTTTTTGTTTTTTTCTCCCCCCTTCCTTTCTAGTTTAAATGCTTCTGAACCTGCTCGAGGATCTTTTCTCCGAGTAGACTAGTTCCCTTGTTATTTAAATGCAGTCCATCCCGTCTATACAGATAGTCCTCGTTGTAGAATGTGGTCCAATGATCAAGATAGGTGAAGCCTTCCCGTGTGCACCACGTCTTCAACCATTGGTTTTGATTTATTATTTCCAGCTGTCCATATGGTCCTTTGCAAGGTGCGGGTAGTATACCAGAAAATACCACAGTTTTTGGTTTTCTCTTTTAATTTCCTTCCTAGCTCTCTGAATTTGTTTTGCAGGGATTTTGGTCTGTCTCTTCCAATGTTGTTTGTACCGATGTGGACGACTACTACCGGGTCGTCTCCTGTTCGTTCTAGGAGCCTGTCCACGTTCTCAGTGATGTGCTTGACCGAGGCTCCCGGAAGGCAGCACACTGTTGTAGTAAGGGGGTCCAAACTGCGAACTGAACTTGCTGTGTTTCTCAATATGGAGTCCCCAACAATCATGACCTCCCTTCTTTTTACTGTCTGGTCACCACTGTCAATGGGGTCCTGGATGTTGTTCCTTTCATTCTCTTGTTGTTGGTTCTGCTCATCAAAATTCTGAAGTGACTCAAATCTGTTGGTTGTTTTGATTTCTGGTGGTTGTGTTTGACGAAGTTTCTTTTTTTCCCTGCTTCTGCCTACCTGAACCCAGCTGTTCTGACCTTCTATCTCCCTGGTGGCTTTCAGTCTGTTAGGGGTGATGCAGACTTCCATGAATTGTGGGTGTGCCAGTTCCTCAAGATCCTGTTGCTGTCTCACTTCCTCCAGCTCCATTTCTAGCATGCTTACTAGTTTATGCAAATCCTGGATCGTGCTGCACTTTACGCACACTTGGTTTAGCTCCGCTGGGTTTTCTCGGATTTCCCACATCAAGCAGGTGTCACAGATTACTGGCTTGAAGACCATGTTGAGGGTTTTTTTTTTTTTTTGAAGTTTAGTTTCTTCTGCAGCCGTCAACCTGCTTTCAAACTGCTTCGAAACTGCTCTGTACTTTTCCACGCTGTACTTCTCCCACTCGCTGTCGCTTCCACTCGCTGTCGCTGGGAAGACTGCCTCGTTTAACTGCGTTGTTCTGCTGTGCTGTCGGCTCCTCCCCTCGCCCGTGTCTCAGAACGGCGCTGAATTTGAATCAGCTGCTCCGAGTTTCAGCTTGTTTGTTATCAGAAAAACACACGCGGCTGTGTTTCCCCAATGTCCTCTGTTTTCTGATTAAAGCAATTCAAGATGCAATTTCTCCTTTCTGCTTCGAAACTGCTCTGTACTTTTCCACGCCTGTACTTCTCCCACTCGCTGTCGCTTCCACTCGCTGTCGCTGGGAAGACTGCCTCGTTTAACTGCGTTGTTCTGCTGTGCTGTCGGCTCCTCCCCTCGCCCGTGTCTCAAAACGGCGCTGAATTTGAATCAGCTGCTCCGAGTTTCAGCTTGTTTGTTATCAGAAAAACACACGCGGCTGTGTTTCCCCAATGTCCTCTGTTTTCTGATTAAAGCAATTCAAGATGCAATTTCTCCTTTCTGCTTCGAAACTGCTCTGTACTTTTCCACGCCTGTACTTCTCCCACTTGCTGTCGCTTCCACTCGCTGTCGCTGGGAAGCTACGGTTATCCAAGCTCTGGCTGAAACAATCTTGAGTGCTGTATAAAACTGTCTGGCTCTATGCTAGCTTATCATTCACTGCCACTAATCATCTTAATAATCATCTTATGGACTCCCTGAAATTTGAGTTTATTTAACATACACCAAACTGAAGAGATTATCTTTGCGTTATTCTACTAGCTAAAAATCTTATATTCCATTAATTTTTAATGATTGAATAACTGACAAGGAACAATCATTTTTCAAAACTTTTGAGTACATGAGTACAAGGTGTTCTGGGAACAGCAGTGACTGTGTTTAACTTTCATTGACAAAGGAAGTGATAACAGTAATTAATGTAAGTGAATTGCAGTAATTATACCAATTACTATGCACAGAAAGCACCCGTGAATGGTCTGATTTAAAGAAAAAGACATCAGACATGACGAATGCTGAACTACAGGTGTAAAATGCTACCTGTCGTGTGAGCACTGAAAGCCACTGATCCTGTCTGACTGGCTGTACAGTTCACACGCAACAAGAGCTGTCCGTCACCAGATGAAAGACACATACAGGTTTCTATTTGTGATGCCTTTGAATATGGGTCACACGGAGTTCCGTGTATACAATGGGGTAGCAAATCCTACGCAATATTAATCTCACTAGTAAGGGAGTTCTGCGTACTCAATGGGGTTACAAATCTCTGTGCAATATTAACCTCACTAGTAAGGGAGTTCTGCGTACTCAATGGGGTTACAAATCTCTGTGCAATATTAATCTCACTGGTAAGGGAGTTCTGCATACTCAATGGGGTTACAAATCTCTGTGCAATATTAACCTCACTAGTAAGGGAGTTCTGCGTACTCAATGGGGTTACAAATCTCTGTGCAATATTAATCTCACTGGTAAGGGAGTTCTGCATACTCAATGGGGTTACAAATCTCTGTGCAATATTAATCTCACTAGTAAGGGAGTTCTGCGTACTCAATGGGGTTACAAATCTCTGTGCAATATTAATCTCACTAGTAAGGGAGTTCTGCGTACTCAATGGGGTTACAAATCTCTGTGCAATATTAATCTCACTAGTAAGGGAGTTCTACGTACTCAATGGGGTTACAAATCTCTGTGCAATATTAATCTCACTAGTAAGGGAGTTCTGCATACTCAATGGGGTTACAAATCTCTGTGCAATATTAATCTCACTAGTAAGGGAGTTCTGCGTACTCAATGGGGTTACAAATCTCTGTGCAATATTAATCTCACTAGTAAGGGAGTTCTGCATACTCAATGGGG
This sequence comes from Polyodon spathula, assembly GCF_017654505.1. NCBI lineage: Eukaryota > Metazoa > Chordata > Actinopteri > Acipenseriformes > Polyodontidae > Polyodon > Polyodon spathula. The sequence goes on along the minus strand of NC_054538.1, from coordinate 3,748,786 downwards.
TTACAAATCTCTGTGCAATATTAATCTCACTAGTAAGGGAGTTCTGCGTACTCAATGGGGTTACAAATCTCTGTGCAATATTAATCTCACTAGTAAGGGAGTTCTGCATACTCAATGGGGTTACAAATCTCTGTGCAATATTAATCTCACTAGTAAGGGAGTTCTACGTACTCAATGGGGTTACAAATCTCTGTGCAATATTAACCTCACTAGTAAGGGAGTTCTGCATACTCAATGGGGTTACAAATCTCTGTGCAATATTAATCTCACTAGTAAGGGAGTTCTGCGTACTCAATGGGGTTACAAATCTCTGTGCAATATTAATCTCACTAGTAAGGGAGTTCTGCGTACTCAATGGGGTTACAAATCTCTGTGCAATATTAATCTCACTAGTAAGGGAGTTCTGCGTACTCAATGGGGTTACAAATCTCTGTGCAATATTAATCTCACTAGTAAGGGAGTTCTGCGTACTCAATGGGGTTACAAATCTCTGTGCAATATTAATCTCACTAGTAAGGGAGTTCTGCGTACTCAATGGGGTTACAAATCTCTGTGCAATATTAATCTCACTAGTAAGTGAGTTCTGCGTACTCAATGGGGTTACAAATCTCTGTGCAATATTAACCTCACTAGTAAGGGAGTTCTGCGTACTCAATGGGGTTACAAATCTCTGTGCAATATTAATCTCACTAGTAAGGGAGTTCTGCGTACTCAATGGGGTTACAAATCTCTGTGCAATATTAATCTCACTAGTAAGGGAGTTCTGCGTACTCAATGGGGTTACAAATCTCTGTGCAATATTAATCTCACTAGTAAGGGAGTTCTGCATACTCAATGGGGTTACAAATCTCTGTGCAATATTAACCTCACTAGTAAGGGAGTTCTGCATACTCAATGGGGTTACAAATCTCTGTGCAATATTAACCTCACTAGTAAGGGAGTTCTGCATACTCAATGGGGTTACAAATCTCTGTGCAATATTAACCTCACTAGTAAGGGAGTTCTGCATACTCAATGGGGTTACAAATCTCTGTGCAATATTAATCTCACTAGTAAGGGAGTTCTGCGTACTCAATGGGGTTACAAATCTCTGTGCAATATTAATCTCACTAGTAAGGGAGTTCTGCGTACTCAATGGGGTTACAAATCTCTGTGCAATATTAATCTCACTAGTAAGGGAGTTCTGCGTACTCAATGGGGTTACAAATCTCTGTGCAATATTAACCTCACTAGTAAGGGAGTTCTGCATACTCAATGGGGTTACAAATCTCTGTGCAATATTAATCTCACTAGTAAGGGAGTTCTGCGTACTCAATGGGGTTACAAATCTCTGTGCAATATTAACCTCACTAGTAAGGGAGTTCTGCGTACTCAATGGGGTTACAAATCTCTGTGCAATATTAATCTCACTAGTAAGGGAGTTCTGCGTACTCAATGGGGTTACAAATCTCTGTGCAATATTAATCTCACTAGTAAGGGAGTTCTGCGTACTCAATGGGGTTACAAATCTCTGTGCAATATTAATCTCACTAGTAAGGGAGTTCTACGTACTCAATGGGGTTACAAATCTCTGTGCAATATTAATCTCACTAGTAAGGGAGTTCTGCGTACTCAATGGGGTTACAAATCTCTGTGCAATATTAATCTCACTAGTAAGGGAGTTCTGCGTACTCAATGGGGTTACAAATCTCTGTGCAATATTAACCTCACTAGTAAGGGAGTTCTGCGTACTCAATGGGGTTACAAATCTCTGTGCAATATTAATCTCACTAGTAAGGGAGTTCTGCATACTCAATGGGGTTACAAATCTCTGTGCAATATTAACCTCACTAGTAAGGGAGTTCTGCATACTCAATGGGGTTACAAATCTCTGTGCAATATTAACCTCACTAGTAAGGGAGTTCTGCATACTCAATGGGGTTACAAATCTCTGTGCAATATTAATCTCACTAGTAAGGGAGTTCTGCGTACTCAATGGGGTTACAAATCTCTGTGCAATATTAATCTCACTAGTAAGGGAGTTCTGCGTACTCAATGGGGTTACAAATCTCTGTGCAATATTAATCTCACTAGTAAGGGAGTTCTGCGTACTCAATGGGGTTACAAATCTCTGTGCAATATTAATCTCACTAGTAAGGGAGTTCTGCGTACTCAATGGGGTTACAAATCTCTGTGCAATATTAATCTCACTAGTAAGGGAGTTCTGCGTACTCAATGGGGTTACAAATCTCTGTGCAATATTAACCTCACTAGTAAGGGAGTTCTGCGTACTCAGTGGGGTTACAAATCTCTGTGCAATATTAACCTCACTAGTAAGGGAGTTCTGCGTACTCAATGGGGTTACAAATCTCTGTGCAATATTAATCTCACTAGTAAGGGAGTTCTGCGTACTCAATGGGGTTACAAATCTCTGTGCAATATTAATCTCACTAGTAAGGGAGTTCTGCGTACTCAATGGGGTTACAAATCTCTGTGCAATATTAATCTCACTAGTAAGGGAGTTCTGCGTACTCAATGGGGTTACAAATCTCTGTGCAATATTAATCTCACTAGTAAGGGAGTTCTGCGTACTCAATGGGGTTACAAATCTCTGTGCAATATTAATCTCACTAGTAAGGGAGTTCTGCGTACTCAATGGGGTTACAAATCTCTGTGCAATATTAATCTCACTAGTAAGGGAGTTCTGCGTACTCAATGGGGTTACAAATCTCTGTGCAATATTAATCTCACTAGTAAGGGAGTTCTGCGTACTCAATGGGGTTACAAATCTCTGTGCAATATTAATCTCACTAGTAAGGGAGTTCTACGTACTCAATGGGGTTACAAATCTCTGTGCAATATTAATCTCACTAGTAAGGGAGTTCTGCATACTCAATGGGGTTACAAATCTCTGTGCAATATTAATCTCACTAGTAAGGGAGTTCTGCGTACTCAATGGGGTTACAGATGTCTGTGCAATATTAATCTCACTAGTAAGGGAGTTCTGCATACTCAATGGGGTTACAAATCTCTGTGCAATATTAATCTCACTAGTAAGAGAGTTCTACGTACTCAATGGGGTTACAGATGTCTGTGCAATATTAATCTCACTAGTAAGGGAGTTCTGCGTACTCAATGGGGTTACAAATCTCTGTGCAATATTAATCTCACTAGTAAGTAAAATCAGGGTGGAGTATTACGAGCCAGCAGCGTCTCCTTTGTAGAAATATCCACTTGGCATCTTTCAAAGAGCAGGGGTTAATCCCGTTGTCATGGAGAAACCACCTAAATCTATAATTCACTGCTGAGATGTTCTCAGTCGTTTCTGCTGGCTGAATGACACATTTGAAAAGTTTGCCTTTTATAAAAGCAACCTTGGACAATAAATAGCCAATTTTTTGTTTTAATTATTCACTATATTGTTCTATTTGTGCATATTAATAGAAGCCTCCATCTGTTCTCTACCAATTACCCTCTCTTCTGGTGAGCAATGCCCGATCTCTGGGGTTAAGAGCTGAGACTTCGGGTAGGTTTGTTTCTCAATGTCCAGGGTTAACTGCACATTAACTATAAACTACTTGTATACCTTCACAAATACAGCAGAGGTTAGTAACAGATTAGTGTTAAAACGAAATATTCCCAAAGATGTAACACAGCGGCGCCAGCCAAGCTCAAAGTCACCACAACCCAATGAGACAATCGGTAAGATACTTCAACCGTGTTGGTTGTAAGGTAACTAGTGGCAGAATGTCTGATTAACACAATACGGCAATTCTCTAGTTATGACCCTCCCTGACTGTGTCTGCAAATAAAGATAGCATAGGAAACCATGAATTTATTCCACTCCGCTCTAAAAATAAATATATAAACACAATTTAAACTTTTGTAAATGTTTTACTACTGTTTATCTGAGCGCAATATTTATGGACACGTTTACATGAAATGTAATTCGCTTTGTCCCAAAACAAGAAGACACTTGTGCAAACATGCTTAATATACAGATATGTTACATTCATAATACTGTGCGTGGCATTCAGTTAATGATATTCTGTTGTAATGTTAATTATATGCAAACTTTTTCCACATACATTTCTATTCATGAATATATTTATTTGAAACTACTGTCGGAAAATCTATTTGAAAATGTTGAAGCTGCCACCATGAAACAGCGCTTGAGTATAAAAAGTTCCTCTCTAATATTAATCACGCACTGTTGGAAGACCACTCTCGATCCAACATCCGCTATTACTGCAAGCAATCACTGTACTAATTGAAAAACCTCCAAATGTCATATATCATTAAGATGCAGGGTTTACTGCATTCTAATAAAAATGATTTTAAATAAATGCACGTTTAACTGCTAACGTTACATAATAATACAAACAAAGCAACAATTTCATGTTGTTAACTTTAGATACTAATGACTCGTTTTTTATAAATACTATAAAATAAATGTAGGGAACATACTTACCTTCATTTCAAATACTTCAATTTCTTTGCGAAAAACTTTAATTCCGAAACGTTTTGTTCTCACATTGACATAAAACAAAAAACCTAAGCATACACATTGAACACGTCTCATATAGTGATGGATTTGATTAGCATCCTTTTTAGGAGTATTGCATGTACTGTATCTTTTACCCGAATCATGTGCTCCAAACCCTCTGTTCGTTGGGTGCACAATTTAGAAATGATGGGCTTCTTTCAATAAGTGGCTATTAGTAATAAAGCGCACAATTGCATTAGCGCAACACTTGCGAGAATATTCCCGTTTATGAACCACTGAACAATGAGAAGGCAGACGTACTGTAGGGAACTCAGATGAATCATAGAAACAGAATCATTTTCTGCAGCTGTAGCAGAACATCCAGGATTGATTACTGCCATCGACAGTCTCCAGCGCATACACACTAGGAACACTGGAGGGCATATTTTTGCAGGAATTAACAACGTTTCTCTTCGGTCTTCATCTGAAAACACAATTTAGCATTTGACGGGGAGTTGTCTGTGTTCTATTTGACTGGGAGTTGCCTGGGTTCTTTTTTATTTGACTGGGAGTTGCCTGGGTTCTATTTGATTGGGAGTTGTCTGTGTTCTTTTCTATTTGATTGGGAGTTGTCTATGTTCTTTTCTATTTGATTGGGAGTTGTCTGTGTTCTTTTCTATTTGATTGGGAGTTGTCTGTGTTCTTTTCTATTTGACTGGGAGTTGTCTGTGTTCTTTTTTATTTGATTGAGAGTTGTCTGGGTTCTTTTCTATTTAATTGGGAGTTGTTTGTGTTCTATTTGACTGGGAGTTGTCTGTGTTCTTTTTTATTTGATTAGGAGTTGTCTGTGTTTTATTTGACTGGGAGTTGTCTGCGTTCTTTTTTATTTGATTGGGAGTTGCCTGTGTTCTATTTGATTGGGAGTTGTCTGTGTTCTTTTCTATTTGATTGGGAGTTGTCTGTGTTCTTTTCTATTTGATTGGGAGTTGTCTGTGTTCTTTTCTATTTGATTGGGAGTTGTCTGTGTTCTATTTGACTGGGAGTTGTCTGTGTTCTTTTTTATTTGATTGAGAGTTGTCTGGGTTCTTTTCTATTTAATTGGGAGTTGTTTGTGTTCTATTTGACTGGGAGTTGTCTGTGTTCTTTTTTATTTGATTAGGAGTTGTCTGTGTTTTATTTGACTGGGAGTTGTCTGCGTTCTTTTTTATTTGATTGGGAGTTGTCTGTGTTCTTTTTTATTTGATTGGGAGTTGTTTGTGTTCTATTTGACTGGGAGTTGTCTGTGTTCTTTTCTATTTGATTGGGAGTTGTCTGTGTTCTATTTGACTGGGAGTTGTCTGTGTTCTTTTCTATTTGATTGGGAGTTGTCTGTGTTCTTTTCTATTTGATTGGGAGTTGTCTGTGTTCTTTTCTATTTGACTGGGAGTTGTCTGTGTTCTATTTGACTGGGAGTTGTCTGTGTTCTTTTTTATTTGATTGGGAGTTGTCTGCATTCTTTTTTATTTGATTGGGAGTTGTCTGTGTTCTATTTGACTGGGAGTTGTCTGTGTTCTTTTCTATTTGATTGGGAGTTGTTTGTGTTCTTTTCTATTTGATTGGGAGTTGTCTGTGTTCTTTTCTATTTGATTGGGAGTTGTCTGTGTTCTTTTCTATTTGATTGGGAGTTGTCTGTGTTCTTTTCTATTTGACTGGGAGTTGTCTGTGTTCTATTTGACTTGGGAGTTGTCTGTGTTCTTTTTTATTTGATTGGGAGTTGTCTGTGTTCTTTTTTATTTGATTGGGAGTTGTCTGTGTTCTATTTGACTGGGAGTTGTCTGTGTTCTTTTCTATTTGATTGGGAGTTGTCTGTGTTCTATTTGATTGGGAGTTGTCTGTGTTCTTTTCTATTTGATTGGGAGTTGTCTGTGTTCTTTTCTATTTGATTGGGAGTTGTCTGTGTTCTTTTCTATTTGATTGGGAGTTGTCTGTGTTCTATTTGACTGGGAGTTGTCTGTGTTCTTTTTTATTTGATTGGGAGTTGTCTGTGTTCTTTTTTATTTGATTGGGAGTTGTCTGTGTTCTATTTGACTGGGAGTTGTCTGTGTTCTTTTCTATTTAATTGGGAGTTGTTTGTGTTCTTTTCTATTTGATTGGGAGTTGTCTGTGTTCTTTTCTATTTAATTGGGAGTTGTTTGTGTTCTATTTGATTGGGAGTTGTCTGTGTTCTTCTCTATTTGATTGGGAGTTGCCTGAGTTCTATTTGATAGGGAGTTGTCTGTTTTCTTTTCTATTTGATTGGGAGTTGTCTATGTTCTTTTCTGTTTGATTGAGCATTGCCTGTGTTCTTTTCTATTTGATTGGGAGTTGTCTGTGTTCTTTTCTATTTGATTGGGATTGCCTGTGTTCTTTTCTATTTGATTGGGAGTTGTCTGTGTTCTTTTCTATTTGATTGGGCATTGCCTGTGTTCTTTTCTATTTGATTGGGAGTTGTCTATGTTCTTTTCTATTTGATTGGGCATTGCCTGTGTTCTTTTCTATTTGATTGGGAGTTGTCTATGTTCTTTTCTATTTGATTGGGAGTTGTCTGTGTTCTTTTCTATTTGATTGGGAGTTGTCTTTGTTCTTTTCTATTTGATTGGGAGATGTCTGTCTTGTAGAGAATCAGAGCTGGGGACAAAAAATTGAAAACACTCAAAACAACACTGTTAATATCGCTGTAGCACAGATTCGATGACATGTGTTTGCAAGGTGTTTCATTATTAAGGGATAGGTGACCATACCTCAATTTTACTGCCACCAACACCAAAAAATTGCATACAAAGTAATTACTTTGGAGCCTGTGCTTAACAAACAATCCAGTCAGAGACAACCATCTTACGCATGTGTGTGTGTGCTGCAAACTGTAGGTTCTGTATTTATAATAATACACAAAATCACTGCCCTCTGTAAAGACAGGATATGAGTGATATCCTGACTCCTCTTTATTATCAGTGTCTGCCTCACAGAGAGGATGAGAATATCATCTTACATGTGTCTGCACAAAGATCAGTGGATCAGTGATATCTCTAAAAGAAGCCCTTGTGGTCTTGACTGTGGGTTTACCCTGTCGAACGCTCAAAGAGACCCAAGATCAGTGAGTGATATTCACAACCTTCTTAAATAAGTATCAGTCCTGTAGTTTGCTGCATCTCCTCTTTATTATCCAGTGTCTGTTCAAAGAGACCATGGATCAGTGAGTGATATCGGCTGCATCTCCTCTTTATTATCGAGTGTCTGCTCAAAGAGACCCTGGATCAGTGAGTGATATCGGCTGCATCTCCTCTTTATTATCCAGTGTCTGTTCAAAGAGACAATGGATCAGTGAGTGATATCGGCTGCATCTCCTCTTTATTATCCAGTGTCTGTTCAAAGAGACCCTGGATCAGTGAGTGATATCGGCTGCATCTCCTCTTTATTATCCAGTGTCTGTTCTAAGAGATAATGGATCAGTGAGTGATATCGGCTGCATCTCCTCTTTATTATCGAGTGTCTGCTCAAAGAGACCCTGGATCAGTCTTTATTATCCAGTGTCTGCTCAAAGAGACCCTGGATCAGTGAGTGATATCGGCTGCATCTCCTCTTTATTATCCAGTGTCTGTTCAAAGAGACCCTGGATCAGTGAGTGATATCGGCTGCATCTCCTCTTTATTATCCAGTGTCTGCTCAAAGAGACCCTGGATCAGTGAGTGATATCGGCTGCATCTCCTCTTTATTATCCAGTGTCTGTTCAAAGAGATAATGGATCAGTGAGTGATATCGGCTGCATCTCCTCTTTATTATCCAGTGTCTGTTCAAAGAGATAATGGATCAGTGAGTGATATCGGCTGCATCTCCTCTTTATTATCCAGTGTCTGTTCAAAGAGATAATGGATCAGTGAGTGATATCGGCTGCATCTCCTCTTTATTATCCAGTGTCTGTTCAAAGAGACCCTGGATCAGTGAGTGATATCGGCTGCATCTCCTCTTTATTATCCAGTGTCTGTTCAAAGAGACCCTGGATCAGTGAGTGATATCGGCTGCATCTCCTCTTTATTATCCAGTGTCTGTTCAAAGAGATAATGGATCAGTGAGTGATATCGGCTGCATCTCCTCTTTATTATCCAGTGTCTGCTCAAAGAGACCCTGGATCAGTGAGTGATATCGGCTGCATCTCCTCTTTATTATCCAGTGTCTGCTCAAAGAGATAATGGATCAGTGAGTGATATCGCTGCATCTCCTCTTTATTATCCAGTGTCTGTTCAAAGAGACCCTGGATCTGCATCTCCTCTTTATTATCCAGTGTCTGTTCAAAGAGACAATGGATCAGTGAGTGATATCGGCTGCATCTCCTCTTTATTATCCAGTGTCTGTTCAAAGAGATAATGGATCAGTGAGTGATATCAGCTGCATCTCCTCTTTATTATCCAGTGTCTGCTCAAAGAGACCCTGGATCAGTGAGTGATATCGGCGGCATCTCCTCTTTATTATCCAGTGTCTGTTCAAAGAGATAATGGATCAGTGAGTGATATCAGCTGCATCTCCTCTTTATTATCCAGTGTCTGCTCAAAGAGATAATGGATCAGTGAGTGATATCAGCTGCATCTCCTCTTTATTATCCAGTGTCTGTTCAAAGAGACCCTGGATCAGTGAGTGATATCGGCTGCATCTCCTCTTTATTATCCAGTGTCTGTTCAAAGAGACAGTGAGTGATATCGGCTGGATCAGAGACCCTGAGTGATATCGGCTGCATCTCCTCTTTATTATCCAGTGTCTGTTCAAAGAGATAATGGATCAGTGAGTGATATCAGCTGCATCTCCTCTTTATTATCCAGTGTCTGCTCAAAGAGACCCTGGATCAGTGAGTGATATCGGCTGCATCTCCTCTTTATTATCCAGTGTCTGCTCAAAGAGATCAATGTGAGTCAGCTGCATCTCCTCTTTATTATCGAGTGTCTGTTCAAAGAGACCCTGGATCAGTGAGTGATATCTGCATCTCCTCTTTATTATCCAGTGTCTGTTCAAAGAGACAATGGATCAGTGAGTGATATCGGCTGCATCTCCTCTTTATTATCCAGTGTCTGTTCAAAGAGACCCTGGATCAGTGAGTGATATCGGCTGCATCTCCTCTTTATTATCCAGTGTCTGCTCAAAGAGACAATGGATCAGTGAGTGATATCGCTGCTGCATCTGAGTGATATCCTCTTTATTATCCAGTGTCTGTTCAAAGAGATAATGGATCAGTGAGTGATATCGGCTGCATCTCCTCTTTATTATCCAGTGTCTGTTCAAAGAGACAATGGATCAATGAGTGATATCGGCTGCATCTCCTCTTTATTATCCAGTGTCTGTTCAAAGAGACCCTGGATCAGTGAATGATATCGGTGGCATCTTCTCTTTATTATCCAGTGTCTGCTCAAAGAGATAATGGATCAGTGAGTGATATCGGCTGCATCTCCTCTTTATTATCCAGTGTCTGCTCAAAGAGACCCTGGATCAGTGAGTGATATCAGCTGCATCTCCTCTTTATTATCCAGTGTCTGCTCAAAGAGACAATGGATCAGTGAGTGATATCGGCTGCATCTCCTCTTTATTATCCAGTGTCTGCTCAAAGAGACCCTGGATCAGTGAGTGATATCGGCTGCATCTCCTCTTTATTATCCAGTGTCTGCTCAAAGAGATAATGGATCAGTGAGTGATATCAGCTGCATCTCCTCTTTATTATTGAGTGTCTGTTCAAAGAGATAATGGATCAGTGAGTGATATCAGCTGCATCTCCTCTTTATTATCCAGTGTCTGCTCAAAGAGACCCTGGATCAAATGATATCAGCTGCATCTCCTCTTTATTATCCAGTGTCTGCTCAAAGAGACCCTGGATCAAGTGATATTAGCTGTCCGCAAGTCAGAACTGACTTGTATGTTTTCTCTGTGTCACGTCAGCTTGGGTAGGACACTTGACATTTTTAGTTTGCATCTCTCTACTTTCTGATACAAATCAAAACAATAATCACAGTCACTGTTAAATTTGTCATCTTGAAAAAGTAACTTTTTCTGCTTTCAAAGGTAGGGAATATTGGTACTGTACAACCATCTTGCTGGTTCTAGCCAATATTCATAGTGGCTTGATGCAGCACATTATTTCATTTGCATCGGTTCTTTCTATATGTAAGCACATATGTCAACAGCTTGATAATCATTGACTTCATCTAAGATGTTTCATCAGTTCTATATGTTTGTCTGTGCTCCTGGTTTAAGATGCTCAAAGTTTCAGCCAGCTTTTCAAAGCAGTTGAGCCAGGTACAGCTTTGCTCTTTGCTGATGCTCAGTCTCAAAGAGTGGTGCAGTTTTTTTTCTCATTTTGTGCTTGTCACAACAACCAAGGCTGTTGCAGTCACTTGCAAACACAACAACTATTTCAACCTTAATTGTTCATGTTAAAAAATGGGGAAGAAGGTCTTGTTTTAATTGAGCTCAGAGTCCCAGATTGTAACGTACAGAGAGAGACCACATTTAAGGCCGACATCGTAGGGTGTTGTCAGTTGTTCAAACACCCGTGCGACCCTCTGTACATTCTCTTCATTGCTGACAAATAAACAATTATCATGCATTCATCATTTAATTGCTTTTGTCATGTGCTCATATTGCCTATGAACTACCATCCTTTCTGAAACCTCAGTTCAGAAATCCATGCTAATGGTAATTTGGAGGAAGGAGTTTATAGCTTTTTGTCTGCTGTTTCATTTCTATTTGAAATTCCTTAAAAAAAATCCTTCTTTATGAATTCTAAACAAGTATTCTGCTAATGACCAAATTTGCTTGACATCCAAAACAAGGCACAACATCATTGACATGCTTGAATTTTGATGCTTTGGGATAAGATCATGCAGGTGGTCCAGCACGAGATATCTTTTCATCAAGAAACCGTTCTGCACATTTAACTTGAGTCTTAAATTACAGGACAATTAGGCAGACAGCGGCATGATCCCTCATTGTGTATATGAGCAGATTAGCTCAGAACCACAAAATGTATTGTTGATTGCAGATATTTCATCTTTCGGCATATGCTTGCATAACATTCAAATATTGCATATTACATTTTTAAACTGTTCAGGGGCACTTATTTAGATCATATATAAATAATACATGGATGAAGGTTATATTTGCATCCTGAGCCATTCGAAATAAAAGGCATAATACTGCAGTAGTGACATCAAAATGGTATATTCGTCTAGAAGATTATACTTGACTGTGGCAAAGTGGTTTGCAGTGCGCAGGTGTAGAGGTGATGCAGGGCTCAAGACAATGTCAAACAACAAAGTACTGGTGAAATTATGCTTTATTTATAATCCCAAGTCCTATGTTTATAGATTATATTTAATAATTAATTAAATGCAAAGTGAGTGAACAGAAGAAAAATCTAAATCAAATCCATATATGGTGTGACCACCCTTTGCCTTCAAAACAGCATCAATTCTTCTAGGTACACTTGCACAAAGTCAGGGATTTTGTAGGCATATAGTCAGGTGGATGATTAAACAATTATACCAAACAGGTGCTAATGATCATCAATTCAATATGTAGGTTGAAACACAATTATTAACTGAAACAGAAACAGCTGTGTAGGAGGAATAAAACTGGGTGAGGAACAGCCAAACTCAGCTAACAAGGTGAGGTTGCTGAAGACAGTTTACTGTCAAAAGACATACACCATGGCAAGACTGAGCACAGCAACAAGACACAAGGTAGTTGTACTGCATCAGCAAGGTCTCTCCCAAGCAGAAATTTCAAGGCAGACAGGGGTTTCCAGATGTGCTGTCCAAGCTCTTTTAAAGGGGATTTCAACTTCCCCCAAATAAAATGGGAAAACCCGGTGGGTAGCGCGAAGGATGAAATAGAAATGGTGGAAATGACAAATGACTGCTTCCTAACACAATTTGTCAAGGCACCCACTAGAGGGGAGGCATGCCTTGATTTAGTCTTTTCAAATAACGAAGATAGAATAACTAAAACAGAGGTCAGAGAACCACTGGCAAACTCACAACATGGTCTCATTTGAAGTGTTTTTTAAATCCCCAAAAGAAATGACTAAAGCTAAGGTTTACAATTTTAGAAAAGCAAACTATGAAGGTATGAAACAGAGACTAACAGAAGTAGATTGGAGTAAAATAGAGAAAACACCCACAGAAGAAGGATGGTTGTTCTTCAAAAATGTAGTACTAGAGGCACAAAACAATTATATCCCTAAAGTAGACAAATCTAAATGTAAAACTAAATTGCCAAAATGGCTTAATAGATCAATTAAAAAAATATTCAGCGAAAAAAGGCACTTTACAGAGCATTAAAAAAGGACCAAAAAGAAAGTACGCAGAAAGAGTACACAGAACTACAAACGCAAGTCAAAAAGGAAGTTAGAAAGGCCAAGAGAGACATAGAAATAAACATTGCTAAGGGAGCTAAAACCAATTCCAAAATGTTTTTCCAATATTACAACAGCAAGAGAACATTCAAAGAGGAGATTAAATGTTTAAGAGATACAAATGGCAAAATCGTAGATGAAGAAAAAAAAATAGCAAATATATTAAATGATTACTTTTCACAAGTTTTTACAAAGGAAGATACTGACAACATGCCCCACATGTCATCCAGTTCCTATCCAGTTTTAAATAACTTTAGCATAACTGAGGCAGAAGTGTTAAAGGGACTAGGAGCTCTTAAAATAAACAAATCCCCTGGGCCGGATGAGATCCTCCCAGTAGTACTCAAAGAAATGAAAGAAGTAATTTACAAACCGCTAACCAAGATCATGCAGCAGTCTCTTGACACAGGGGTGGTACCGACAGACTGGAAAATTGCAAACGTAATACCGATCCACAAAAAGGGAAACAAAACTGAACCAGGTAACTACAGACCAGTAAGCCTGACTTCTATTATATGCAAACTTATGGAAACTATAATAAGATCCAAAATGGAAAATTACCTATATGGTAACAGGGTACTGGGAGACAGTCAACATGGTTTTAGGAAAGGGAGATCGTGCCTAACTAACTTGCTTGATTTTTTTGAGGATGCAACATCGATAATGGATAATTGCAAAGCATATGACATGGTTTATTTAGATTTCCAGAAAGCTTTTGACAAAGTCCCGCACAAAAGATTAATTCTCAAACTGAACGCAGTTGGGATTCAAGGAAACGCATGTACATGGATTAGGGAGTGGTTAACATGTAGAAAACAGAAAGTACTGATTAGAGGAAAAACCTCAGAATGGAGTGTGGTAACCAGCGGTGTACCACAGGGATCAGTATTAGGTCCTCTGCTATTCCTAATCTACATTAATGATTTAGATTCTGGTATAGTAAGCAAACTTGTTAAATTTGCAGACGACACAAAAGTAGGAGGAGTGGCAAACACTGTTGCAGCAGCAAAGGTCATTCAAAATGATCTAGACAAGATTCAGAACTGGGCAGACACATGGCAAATGACATTTAATAGAGAAAAGTGTAAGGTACTGCACGCAGGAAATAAAAATGTACATTATAAATATCATATGGGAGATATTGAAATTGGAGAAGGAATCTATGAAAAAGACCTAGGAGTTTTTGTTGACTCAGAAATGTCTTCATCTGGACAATGTGGGGAAGCTATAAAAAAGGCTAACAAGATGCTCGGATACATTGTGAAAAGTGTTGAATTTAAATCAAGGGAAGTAATGTTAAAACTGTACAATGCACTAGTAAGACCTCATCTTGAATATTGTGTTCAGTTCTGGTCACCTCGCTATAAAAAAGATATTGCTGCTCTAGAAAGAGTGCAAAGAAGAGCGACCAGAATTATTCCAGGCTTAAAAGGCATGTCATATGCAGACAGGCTAAAAGAATTGAATCTGTTCAGTCTTGAACAAAGAAGACTACGTGGCGACCTAATTCAAACATTCAAAATTCTAAAAGGTATTGACAGTGTCGACCCAAGGGACTTTTTCAGCTTGAAAAAAGAAACAAGGACCAGGGGTCACAAATGGAGTTTAGAAAAAGGGGCATTAAGAACAGAAAATAGGAGACACTTTTTTACACAGAGAATTGTGAGGGTCTGGAATCAACTCCCCAGTAATGTTGTTGAAGCTGACACCCTGGGATCCTTCAAGAAGCTGCTTGATGAGATTTTGGGATCAATAAGCTACTAACAACCAAACGAGCAAGATGGGCCGAATGGCCTCCTCTCGTTTGTAAACTTTCTTATGTTCTTATGTTCTTAAAGAAGCACAAGGAAACGGGCAACGCTGAGGACCGTAGACGCAGTGGTCGGCCAAGGAAACTTACTGCAGCAGATGAAAGACACAGCATGCTTACTTCCCTGCGCAATCAGAAGATGTCCAGCAGTGCCATCAGCTCAGAATTGGCAGAAAACAGTGGGACCCTGGTACTCCCATCTACTTTCCAGAGAAGTCTGGTCAAAAGTGGCCTTCATGGAAGACTTGTGGCCAAAAAGCCATACCTCCAACGTGGAAACAGGGCTAAGCAACTCAACTATGCACGAAAACACAGGAACTGGGGTGCCGAAAAATGGCAGCAGGTGCTCTGGACTGATGAGTCAAAATTTGAAATATTTGGCTGTAGCAGAAGGCAGTTTGTTCGCCGAAGGACTGGAGAGCGGTACACGAATGAATGTCTGCAGGCAACAGTGAAGCATGGTGGAGGTTCCTTGCAAGTTTGGGGCTGCATTTCTGCAAATGGAGTTGGGGATTTGGTCAGAATTAATGCTGAGAAGTACAGGCAGATACTTATCCATCATGCAATACCATCAGGGAGGCATCTGATTGGCCCCAAATTAATTCTGCAGCATGACAACAACCCAAAACATACAGCAAAAGTCATTAAGAACTATCATCAGCGTAAAGAAGAACAAGGAGTCCTGGAAGTGATGGTATGGCCCCCACAGAGCCCTGATCTCAACATCATCGAGTCTGTCTGGGATTACATGAAGAGAGAGAAGCAACTGAGGCTGCCTGAATCCACAGAAGAACTGTGGTTAGTTCTCCAAGATGTTTGGGCCAACCTACCTGCAGAATTCCTTCAAAAACTGTGTGCAAGTGTACCTAGAAGAATTGATGCTGTTTTGAAGGCAAAGGGTGGTCACACCAAATATTGATTTCGATGTAGATTTTTTTTTGTTCACTCACTTTGCATTTTGATAATTGATAAATATAATCAATTAACATGTCTATTTTTCACACCTGCCTTAAACTTGCACAGTACTGTGTATATATATATATATATATATATATATATATATATATATATATATATATATATATTATATAATCCATATATGGTTTTAAGATCGAGAGTTTTTAGAAATATTAATTCTAACAGTTTGTAGGCCTATGTGACAGAGATCGAATGACGTTTGGTGTTAGATCTGCCTCCCGACCCGAGAGGGCGATAGTTATGACACTTTATTCATGTGGGTAGGTGGAAGTCGGCCAGCTAGAAAAGGGACTGATCTACAGTACCTGAACTCAATGACCCAGACGGGAAATGGCGTGGCATCAGTGGATTGGAGAAGCGGGTGTGAGCGAGGGTATAAAATAGGGGTGTAGCAAAGTAATGTGTTCCTTTGTAAATGGTTGGATTTGATCTTGAAAGAGTAAACGTATTGCTGAAAACCGTGAGTGTTTGTCTTGTGTTTGTTAGTGTCAGCTGTAACTGTTGTTTGTCTCAATAAACTCCCAGTAACACGATCCGGAGCTGGAGCGCAAGCCAGCAGCAACCCGGACATCACTTTCACCACTGCATTTCACGAAGAACTGTGATTGCACCACTCAACACTCAACACTATCACTTCAACAATTATTATTTACAGGTGTTTGCCTTTGGGCTCTGGACATTGTCATTAATTGTTAAGACACCCTTGCACCTGAAAGCTATTGTCTGTGTGATTAATCTGCTCTGCACTGCACTCACCTGTATTCACTCACCACTTTGCCACAGCCTATTATGTAAAAGCATTCTGAAAGCAACAGTTCTGCATTGTTCGTCAGTTTAATGAAAAATATCAATCTGAGAGAACACATTAACCTCTAATCGCTAAGATTTCCAATAATAATAGAAATAATTAACAAGAATAAACACCAACAACATAAAATATCCACAGCACGTAAGAACCTGAGAGAGCTCTCTCTGCTGGAACAGAAATTGCACATCACTTCATGTTTTAAACATATCTACTGGTTTTGTAAACAATGAACAAGACTGAGATTACTGACCTCTTTAGTTAAATGGTAAGGCATTCATCTTTGAACTGGATTGTTTGCGGTTCATGTAACAGTCAACTTCTTTACATAATAATAAAAAATCTGTTGTATATGCAAGAAATAAATAAGGCAGATACTCTTACCCATTTTATTGGTAACTGTGATGTATTACTTTTCTAATTATAGATAATGAAATGCCAATGGAAGTCACACCAGTTCCTCAAAGACAGCCAGTCCAGATGGTCCATCTTATAATTATAATGAGTCTTGGAATGAGTTTCAAATTAATTTCGCTGTTACAGTATACAAAGCTTGGATCAAGTAATACCTTAGATGAAGCATTCAACAAAGTGTAAGACTAAACTCCCGCTTCAAAGCACTTGCTTTCAACAGTCACACAATACAAATGGTCCAATTCTTTGTAGGCTGTGAATAAACTGTGTTTTATTAATGGTTTCTATTGATGTACTGGTACCAGATGCTAACAAAACAATTCCAGTAAATTTATTTATAATACCTTCATTACGTAAATCACAATTTTTCCTTTATTTGATTTTACATTAGCTCGATTATCTGTATTATTTAGCTAAACCCTCCAAAATGTTAGTGTTATATAATATTGCACAAATGATGCAGATTTTTCCAGCTTCAAAGGTAACTGGTAATAATAATAAATTAAAAAAAAAAAGTGCTGAAGTGTTCCACGAGGAGTCAAGACTGGCAAGGTAAAACATTATTTTTAATTACAGAATTTTCCATTTACGATTTTCCCTGAGCTTTTGCTGTATTTTATTTATTTACGTACTTTATTTAAAAATGTATACTTCATGTATAAGGAAACCAGTAACCAACATTTACTGTATTGGACTCATTAGCTAGAGTCTCAAAGCTGCCAATTCCAAATCTCCAGGAACACAATTTGTTCTGATAGTAAAAATTCATTCAGTAAAGTTAACAGAGTTATAAATAACAGTGACATTGAATTTAGAGACTTGTGAGTAATCTAAAGTTGTTTCCTATTTGTTTTAAAATTAGTCATGGTGTTTTTTTTCTTTCCAGAAAAAATTGTGGGCTAATGACAATTTGGATGTTTGAAAATCCAGCCTTTTGTTTTTTACTCATTAAACTGTGGCACTGGAGAGGTTTAGTGAACGTGAATTTGATTTATCTAAATAAGATTAGGCCCAAAATGTTAATAACAGAAGAAACTTGGGTCCAGTCAGGAAGAAGTGAGTTATTTCCTGTCCTCTCATGTCTCACCTTTTGAACGTAACACGTTATTAAACACAGAAAATAAGAGCTTCTCAGATGGTACACCCACTGACAAAGTTCTGCGCTTTCTCTCAGTCTGCCTTATGTTTGACAGATATGAAGATAAGTTGCATTGCAAGGTTGAGCTCAGTGCTTTCTCTATCTGACATGGGGTATAGATTCATGCTTTTCTACCCTCAGGGTTTGATTATTCCAATTCTGTTTGTTGTCTCCTTTGACGCTTCATTTAACAACTTCATTTAGCAGGCTGCAGATGCAAAATAATGCTTCTGAATATCAACTTGTACTAAACCATCACACTGTGTTCCTTCAATCCTTAGATCAGGGTGAGTCAATAAATACCACCTTATGGTGAAAGTCAAAGTCCTGAACACAAACAAAATAAATCATTCACAGCATTCACAGCATTCCTCTATGAAACTGAAAAGTGTCATGGGCCATAAGCCTTTAAATCTCTAGAGAATCTGCCCCAGTACATAAACAACTTATAAATTCTACTTAGTGTACAGTGTGTGTATATTTTTCAAATCCCTTCTTTATTTCTCTGGACGGTATCTATCTCAGCACCCACACAGAGACCACAGCTCTGTCAGTTTCACAGGAATCAACAACAACTTCGATTTATATATAGCACCTTATCATGTGCAGACCTGCACGTCTCAAGGCACTTAGAAACACACAGGAACTCAGGAACCATGGCAAGAAGAACAGCACACATACACATGCACAGGTCATTACATTGCCCCCACCTTAGTCTCTTTTTGTTCCCAAATAGTCAGCACGGCGTAATGCAACACGTGGCTGAAATCAGTCACCTTCCCCCCTAAAACACAACCCCCCTCCCCCTCATGTCTGCCTTTCCCCTTGTGGACCCTTGGCGAAGGGCCGGCTCCTCTGGACGTGTAGCCAGCAGTGGCAGTGCTGACAGTGGAAGGGCCGGTTCCTCTGGACATGTAGCCAGCAGTGGCAATGTGACAGCACAAATACTGACCTTCGCGCGGGACTCTCCGGCAGTGGTGGCGCAGCACACTCTATTGCCGGCAGCACCTCCCTCTCCGGCACTCGGTCAGACAGCACTTCCCTCTCCGGCACGCGGTCAGACAGCACTTCCCTCTCCGGCACTCGGTCAGACAGCACTTCCCTCTCCGGCACGCGGTCAGACAGCACTTCCCTCTCCGGCACTCGGTCAGACAGCACTTCCCTCTCTGGCACTCGGTCAGACAGCACTTCCCTCTCCGGCACTTGGTCAGACAGCACTTCCCTCTCCGGCACTCGGTCAGACAGCACTTCCCTCTCCGGCACTCGGTCAGACAGCACTTCCCTCTCTGGCACTCGGTCAGACAGCACTTCCCTCTCCGGCACTTGGTCAGACAGCACTTCCCTCCCCAGCACTCGGACGGGCAGCACCTCCCTCCCCAATTCTGAAGATGGCACCGACTCCCTTGCTTGCCTCTAGGAATGTGTGCCCCTCCTCCTTTTTTACTTTCAGACAGGCAGCTCTTTTATCTCTTGGAAGGGGTAGCACTCCACCCTGTGCCTGAACTCCCTGCAGACAAGGTACCAACCCTGGTCCTCAAGGTCACCAAGGAGGTCCTCCCATCCATCCATCCTGCTTCTGTAGCATCTCACAGGAGGCATAAAACTGACAAACATGCTTTGTTACTTGGTTCCAATCTTTTCTTTATTTTCAGACGGGCAGCACCTTCCTCTCCGGCACTATATATATATATATATATATATATATATATATATATATATATATATATATATATATATATACAGCTCTGGAAAAAAATTAAGAGACCACTGCAAATTTTTCTTAAATCAGCATCTCTACATGTATGGCAGCCATTCCATTCTAGTGTCTGTTGAATTCCAACACAGGCACACCTCATTCTACTGAATGAGGTACTGATTAGGGGATCACCTGAACCAAATCTTATTTAACGAGGAAAAGTATAAAAACCACTCCTGTGGTCATCACTATCCTCTTGCAATAGGACCAGCTGGATGGCAAAACAATGCTAGTAGTACCTCAAAAGTAATTGGAATAAAAAAATAACTATTGACCATGCCCAAAGAGTTGAAAAGGAAAGTTTTGAGTGAGATAAAGAAGGGTTCAATTCTGGCTTTACTGGCAGAGGGATACAATGAGCGTCGGGTTGCTTCCATCCTTAAAATTTCAAAGACAGCGATTCATAAGAACAAGGTCAAGCAGCACACATTGGGGACAACAAAGCTACAGACCTGCAGAAGGCGAAAACGACTCACCACTGACCGGGATGACTGCCAGCTCATTCGAATGTCACTCAGCAACCGTAGGATGACATCAAGTGACCTACAAAAAGAATGGCAAACGGCAGCTGGGGTGAAGTGCATGGCGAGGACGGTTCGAAACAGGCTCCTAGGGGCTGAAGTCGTGCAAAGCTAGAAAAAAGCCCTTCATTAATGAGAAGCAAAGAAGAGCCAGGCTGAGGTTTGCAAACCTGAGGTTTGGACCGTAGAGGACTGGAGTAAGGTCATCTTCTCTGATGAGTCCAATTTTCAGCTTTGTCCAACACCTGGTCGTCTAATGGTTAGACGGAGACCTGGAGAGGCCTACAAGCCACAGTGTCTCGCACCCACTGTGAAATGTGGTGGAGGATCTGATGATCTGGGGGTGCTTCAGCAAGGCTGGAATCAGGCAGATTTGTCTTTGTGAAGAGCGCATGAATCAAGCCAAGTACAAACTTGCTTCCTTCTACTCTGACAATGTTCCCCAACTCTAAGGATTGGTTTTTCCAGCAGGACAGTGCTCTGTGCCACACAGCCAGGTCAATCAAGGTGTGGATGGAGGACCACCAGATCAAGACCTTGTCATGGCCAGCGCAATCTCCAGACCTGAACCCCATTGAAAACCTCTGGAATGTGATCAAGAGGAAGATGGATGGTCACAAGCCATCAAACAAAGCTGAGCTGCTTGAATTTTTGCTCCAGGAGTGGCATAAAGTCACCCAACATCAATGTGAAAGACTGGTGGAGAGCAAGCCAAGACGCATGAAAGATGTACTTGAAAATCAGGGTTATTCCACCAAATATTGATTTCTGAACTCTTCCTAAGTTAAAACATTAGTATTGTGTTGTTTAAAAATGAATCTGAACTTATTTTCTTTGCATTATTCGAGGTCTGACAACACTGCATCTTTTTTATTATTTTGACCAGTTGTCATTTTCGGCAAATAAATGCTCTAAATGACAATATTTTTATTTGGAATTTGGGAGAAATGTTGTCAGTAGTTTATAGAATAAAACAAAAATGTTCATTTTACCCAAACGCATACCTATAAATAGTAAAACCAGAGAAACTGATAATTTTGCAGTGGTCTCTTAATTTTTTCCAGAGCTGTATATATATATATATATATATATATATATATATATATATATATATATATATATATATATATATATACAGTTGTAGTCAAAAGTTTACATACCCCAATGGAAATGTATACTTCCTAGAAATATCTTTTGTACAACAGTTTTGCTTTTGTGGATGAGGAAAAAAGTTACGAGAAATAGATCTACAATTATTTATTTCAGCAATTTTTTTGCAAAACTCATCAGTGTATGAATACTTTTGAATTAGCCTTTTTGAACCTTGTTGTATTTGAAGAAATACAATCCACAAAACAACACTCACTGATGCGAGGCGGTTAACACCAGCAACAATGCAGAGGTATTTTTCCACTCCTCATTCCGGCTATAGGGAGTGGTTTATACTGCACTTGCACATTCTCTTCTGGCTGATGGTGCTATGCTGAGCAAGGTATGACACCACTGTGTGCATTCCCCAGTCTCCAGTGCCCATCCTGGCGCTGTGCCAGTAGTTATTCTCATTTCTTAAATCTGACCAACTTTCATAAGGCCATTACAAGCTTGCAATGCACAAACGTATTATTATTATATTAATCAGTAACAATATAATATGTGTTCAGCTCATTAATTTTGCCACCGCTCCGTAGTCTCACTCCAGTCAAGTGTGGGATTATATAAGAAAAAATCTAACAGGAAATTAATAATAATATTTCAGAAATTGACAGTATACTGTAGGCCAGTAGGTAAACTTATACACACCTAGTACTGATGAAAAAAATGTCCTAAATAAACATTGCCTATTGTAACGAATGAACTGGGCATATCATATTCTTACAGTTTTATGTTCAAACCTTATTCAGTTAATTGATTAAGCTATTTATTTAATGCATGTGGGATATTTTGTACTACGTTGCTAGGGAACTGGAAGCAATTCAGTTGTGTGCCCTTTACACCGTTTAAAAAAAAAAAAAAAAACTTGTTTATCTTTTATTATGAAATTATCACTGTGAGAGTGCATTGAATAAGCAGTATAATGATTCCATTATCTATATCTATAGCTATACATCTATATATACAGTCCTACCTCTCTATAAGACTCTCGATTGTAACGCTCCTCGGATGTAACGCTCCTACAGCATATCCCACAGTTCCCTATACTAGTGACTCATGCAATATTTCTACAGTAAATACAGTACCAGTGTTGCTCAAACTGTAAACAGCTTCTCAGTGTAACTTCCATTTCTGTCTCTCCCTTTTGATACAGTGTCTGAACTGAAGAAAAGCTGCGTTGACACTATATATGCATTAAAGAGAGGGAGTTATTTTATTTTGTATTTTAGTCATGTGTGTTATGTGTCCCGCGCTGCCCCCAACCCCCTAGTAGTAGATGCCAGGCGCACTGGTTTGAGCGTGTCAAGAACAACGCTGCTGGGATTTTCACACGCAACAGGTTCCTTTGTGTATCAAGGATGGTCCACCACACAAAGGTCATCCAGTCAACGGCAGGCCAGTGGTCTAAAACGGCTCATTGATGAGAGCTGAAAGGAGGCATACACGAATTGTGCAGAGCAACAGAGGGGCTACAGTTAGTTAGCTGACAGTCCAGTACAACATTGGTGCCAAAAGACCCACAAAAGAATGCACAACTCATTGTACCTTGACATGAATGGGGTATGGCAGCAGATGACCTAACAGAGTTCAGCTTCTTTCGGCAAAACACAAGAAACTGCGGTTGCAGTGGGCTAAGAAACGAAAACACTTGACACTGGAGGATTGGAAAAAAACATGCATCCACCATGCCGCGTGTCAACATTGCAGGCTGGTGTTGGTGGTGTGATGGTGTGGGGTGTGTTTGCATGGCACACATTGGGCCCCTTGATAAAATTTGAGCAATGTTTGAATGCCACAGGATATCTGAACATCACTGCAAATCAGGTGCATCCCTTCATGGCAGCAGTGTATCCATCTGCTAATGCATTTTTTCAGCAGGATAATGCCCCATGCCACAAGGCTAGGATTGTCCAGGAGTGGTTCCACAAACATGACAGTGAATTCAACTTGCTGCAGTGAGCTGCCCAGTCACCAGATCTCAATCCAGTTGAGCATCTGTGGGATGAGATGGAACAAGCTATTCGGAGTAGAGATCCACTGCCAGCCAACGTGACACAACTGTGGGAAGCATTGGAGTCAACATGGGCCAGCATCCCTGTGGTACACTTTCGACACCTTGTAGAGTCCATACCCTGACGAATTGAGGCTGTTCTGAGGGCAAAAGGGGGTGCAACTCAATATTAGAAAGAGATGTATTCTGTCTTTCTAAAGACAGATTTTGCTTTGAAAAATGGTTATAACTGCAGGTATGTATTTTGAATTTATTCATTCTTGTATTTACATGCTTTTACTTACAGTGGGCCATTGTTTAACCCTAACGCTACCCTAATGCTACTCTACAGATTGATAAGAGTACTACTTAAACACTATTTTACTCAACACATTTTTTTAATTTGCTTGACTCTTTAGACTATGTCCAGCATGTTACAGGTCTTACTCTTAATCATGGACACAAGTTAGATTTAATAATTTCTCATGGCCTAAACGCTATGGACTTTATAATTACTGATCTTTTTTCAGATAATTTTGCTGTTATTGTTTTGGTTGCCAGTACTTGTAATTAGCGTGATACACACTTTTACAACTGAGGAACTTAACCCTTCAACTACTTTAAAGTGTTCAGAGGCACTTGGCTCTATATTACCTTTGCACTCTGTATGAGCTTGTTGATAATTATAATGTCTTTTTGTCTAGTACTCTTGATGTCGTTGCCCCAGCTAAGGTTCGAAATGTTTCACTTAAAAAGATACTCGCCATTGTTTAATGACTGCACTCAAAAACTTAAACGGGACTGTCAAAATTCAGAAGGTAAATGTAGAGGTACTAAGCTACATGTGCATGATCTTATATGGAAGGACCATCGAGTAAAGTGTAGAGAGGCTTTGGTAGTAGCCAGATCAACATACTGCTCAAACTTAATTGAAACCAGCAAAGATAATCCTAGATATCTTTCTTTTATTTTGAATAAACTCGTTAATCCTCGGTGTAATCCTTCTGCTGCCACAGTCTCTTGCAATGACTTCACTGACTATTTCCATAGTCAAATTATAAACATCAGAAACTTTCACAGATATCTTTGGTGATGAAAGATTTAACCCCAGTAGAACCTACCAGATCTATTCTGGTTATTTTTTTATTCCTTCTCTCAAGTGATCTTAATAGGTTTAAATGATACAGTCATGCATATTAAACCTACTACCTGCATTCTTGATCCTATTCCAACTAAATTATTGAAAGAAATATTTTGTTCTCTTAATACCTGTATTCTTAATTTGATTAATGGTTCACTTTCTTCTGGGCTAGTTCCATCGGCTGTCATAAAGCCAACGATCAAGAAAAATAATGTAAATCCATCAATTCTACATAATTATAGGCCTATTTCAAAACATCCTTTTCTTGCAAAGATATTAGAAAGGGTAGTTGCAAGTCAACTGCTTCACTTTTTGACACAAAACAGCATCTATGAAAAATTTCAGTCTGGTTTGTGCCATGCACATAGTACTGAGACAGCTCTTGTTAGAGTATGAAATGATCTATTAATTGGTACTGACTGGTTATTTATCACTTCTAATTTTGATACCATGGATCACTCTATTTTAATTAATTGCCTGCAAATTTTGGGGGGTTTATCCTGGTTCAAGTCTTATCTTTCTGATAGGTCTCAATTAGTTTTAATTGGGAATGAAAAATCTGCCTTGTCTGAATTAGTTTGTGGTGTTCCACAGGGCTCTATTTTAGGTCCTTTATTATTTTCCATGTACATGCTCCTTCTGGATGATATTATAAGCAAACATGGAGTGAATTTCCATTTTTATGCAGATGACACCCAACTGTATTTATCTCTAAAAACTGGTGATGCCTCTTTTGGGACCATTATAGTATTTCGTCTTACTGATATTAAGGACTGGATGTCTCAAAACTTCTTCATGTTTAATGCAGAAAAAATAAGGTTTTGTTAGTGGGCTTATCAAACCAGCTAGATAAGCCTAAATCATATGGCCTGGATTTCAGCAGACTACCTTCTGAACCTGTACTAGAAATGAGAAATTTAGGTGTAATTTTTGACCGTACTATTTTATTTAAGAAACATATCAAAAAGATTACAAAATTGTCTTTTTATCATTTGAGAAATATTGTAAAACTTAGTCCTATAATCTCTACACCTGACACTGAAATATTAGTACATGCCTTTGTATCCTCCAGAATCCCAAAATGTTTATTGTCTCGTTTGCAACTGGTTCAAAATGTTGCAGGAATCTTTATTCAAACCAGAGAAAGGGAACATGTCAGCCCAGTGCTGGCTTCTTTGCATTGGCTTCCTGTAAATTTTAGAGTTGATTTTAAAATACTGTTATTAACTTACAAGGCCCTAAATAACTTGGCACCAACCTATTTAGAGAACTGCTTACCCCATATATTCCCACTCGTACCCTTAGATCCCTGAATACAGGATTGCTGGTGATCCCTAAAATAAAGAATGTTGAATGGGGAGGAAGGGCTTTTTGTTATACAGCTCCCAAACTTTGGAATGAGCTGCCAGCACATGAGAGGGAAGCGGAGACTCGATGAAAACATATTTGTTTCAGCTGGCATTTTTATAATACGTATATGTATGTGTGTATCTGTTTTAGTTTTTATTGTTGTATCAATTTGTATTTTATTTGCATTTTATATATATATATGTTTACTGGTGTTTACATTATACATTTCTTAAACTTTGACTTTTTTCATCTGACATGTTTGTTGGTTTTGTTTTTATAAGTGTGACTATTTTTGTCCTGTAAAGTGCTTTGAGATACATCTGTATGAAGGGTGCTAAATAAATGAACTTTGATTTGATTAGTGTGGAGCACGAGTGATTTAAAATGTAAATTTGCAATATGTATTTAGGCTAGTGAATGCACGAATCATTTCACATGCTGGGGTTTGAGTGAATAATAAATTAGTACAGTCAAACCTGTAGTCAGAGACCACTCAAGGGACAGTCAAATAGTGGCCTCTTAAAGCAGGTGATCTCTTACAAGAGGGCCCATAAATTTTCTATGTATCTCTGACATGCCTTCCTGTAATTCTGTATGTATGTTTAAAATACACTGTAAAAGACTCCAAGATAGAATGTGAACAAAAGAAAGTACTGTAATTGAATTACATTCATTTAGACAATGCGTTTCCAAAGACATTATTCTGTGAAAGCAATGAATACGTCAAGTTCTACTCTCCCTTTCAAAATGTTCTGTATCTGCGTCTTTCCAGCGCCAACTTTTTCTGCGACTTTTTGTCTTTCCAAGTTCAGAAACTTTAATTCAGGCACATCTATGGTGAGGAGGACCTTTCCTTCCTCCATGTTTTCTCTCTTCCTTTACAAGAAAGCCTTGTTTTAATAGTTTTATTGATTACAGATAAAAACCAGCTACAATGGGTGTTTAATACAGGTTGAGTCCATTGCTTGGTAAGAGAATTGAGAGAAATGGCAGAGAAAGAGAGAAGGACAGTATGACAATAAGAACGGCAGAGAAAGAGAGAAGGACAGTATGATAATAAGAATGGCAGAGAAAGAGAGAAGGACAGTATGATAATAAGAACAGCAGAGAAAGAGAGAAGGACAGTATGACAATAAGAATGGCAGAGAAAGAGAGAAGGACAGTATGATAATAAGAATGGCAGAGAAAGAGAGAAGGACAGTATGATAATAAGAATGGCAGAAAAAGAGAGAAGGACAGTATGACAATAAGAATGGCAGAGAAAGAGAGAAGGACAGTATGACAATAAGAATGGCAGAGAAAGAGAGAAGGACAGTATGACAATAAGAATGGCAGAGAAAGAGAGAAGGACAGTATGACAATAAGAATGGCAGAGAAAGAGAGAAGGACAGTATGACAATAAGAATGGGAGAGAAAGAGAGATGGACAGTATGACAATAAGAATGGCAGAGAAAGAGAGAAGGACCGTATGACAATAAGATTGGCAGAGAAAGAGAGAAGGACAGTATGACAATAAGAATGGCAGAGAAAGAGAGAAGGACAGTATGATAATAAGAATGGCAGAGAAAGAGAGAAGGACAGTATGATAATAAGAATGGCAGAGAAAGAGAGAAGGACAGTATGATAATAAGAATGGCAGAGAAAGAGAGAAGGACAGTATGATAATAAGAATGGCAGAGAAAGAGAGAAGGAAAGTATGATAATAAGAATGGCAGAGAAAGAGAGAAGGACAGTATGATAATAAGAATGGCAGAGAAAGAGAGAAGGAAAGTATGATAATAAGAATGGCAGAGAAAGAGAGAAGGAAAGTATGATAATAAGAATGGCAGAGAAAGAGAGAAGGACAGTATGACAATAAGAATGGCAGAGAAAGAGAGAAGGACAGTATGACAATAAGAATGGCAGAGAAAGAGAGAAGGACAGTATGACAATAAGAATGGCAGAGAAAGAGAGAAGGACATTATGACAATAAGAATGGCAGAGAAAGAGAGAAGGACAGTATGACAATAAGAATGGGAGAGAAAGAGAGAAGGACAGTATGACAATAAGAATGGCAGAGAAAGAGAGAAGGACCGTATGACAATAAGATTGGCAGAGAAAGAGAGAAGGACAGTATGACAATAAGAATGGCAGAGAAAGAGAGAAGGACAGTATGATAATAAGAATGGCAGAGAAAGAGAGAAGGACAGTATGATAATAAGAATGGCAGAGAAAGAGAGAAGGACAGTATGATAATAAGAATGGCAGAGAAAGAGAGAAGGACAGTATGATAATAAGAAAGTAATAATTGCTATTGTTTAGGACAGCCAACAAGGTGCTTGTTTGGTTTCATTTCTTCTGTTTTGTCTGTCTATTTATCCTGGCCAATGTGATTGTTTTTTGTGCAGTGTTCTGTGTTTTGTTTAAATCTTTTATTTGTTTGTTTATTAAAACACTGAGCGCTATTGCATCTCAGTTTCACCCGCAGTTGCTGTGTGTTGTGGATTCATTTCCTGGCCTGACATCACCCATACAGCCAGCCTGCCCACAATCACTAAAATTCAAAACATGACTTCTGCCCAGTTTGGCTTAACAGGCTTCGACCACTATTGGTTTATTAATAATATTTATATATTTTTTATAAATTGGAAAACAGTCAGTAAATAATTGTGTTAAAATGAATATAAAAATCCAGTTAGCCCGTGTCTATTGATATTTTAAGAACATAAGAAAGTTTACAAACGAGAGGAGGCCATTCGGCCCATCTTGCTCGTTTGGTTGTTAGTAGCTTATTGATCCCAGAATCTCATCAAGCAGCTTCTTGAAGGATCCCAGGGTGTCAGCTTCAAAAACATTACTGGGGAGCTGGTTCCAGACCCTTACAATTCTCTGTGTAAAAAATGTGTTTTCTGAATGCCCCTTTATCTAACCTCCATTTGTGACCCCTGGTCCTTGTTTCTTTTTTCAGATCCCTTGGGTCAACATTGTCAATACCTTTTAGAATTTTGAATGCTGTAATCAGATCTCCACGTAGTCTTCTTTGTTGAAGACCGAATAGATTCAATTCTTTAAGCCTGTCTGCATAGGACATGCCTTTTAAACCTGGAATAATTCTGGGCAATTTACTTTTGTTTTACTGCAATTAAGTTTATTTTCCTTGATGTGTTATTTCTTGTAGTAAACTCCATAAGATGTAATTGAATGGCATGTATCATACGATCTCCAATACAGTGCGGCCATAATTAAACATCTCCAGATGATCTCAGTCTTTATCCTGCTCTCAGAACAAAAAGAGGTGAGAATGATTTCCAAGAGGGGCTATATTGGCATTTTCAGCAGGGTTCCATTATCCTTACTGTCAGAATTTGCATGTGCTCTTTTTATTGCTTTATATACTCTGAGCACATTCCTAAACTCAGGGGAGACGTTCAAGGAGGACATAAAGGTGTTTCAGACTCCTATGAGTGGATTACTCGTGCACTGGGCTTGCAACATATCCAGATAATAAATAATCAAGAAAAACACACAGAATCAGAACACTGTTAGTACTCTTTCGGTTTATTAAATACTTTAAAAATTGGATTGGTTGGTTGCGCAGACCACCATCAATCTCAAGTAATAAGCAGTCCAGGAAATCTGATGCCTTTACAAGTTTAATCAGCATTAGCACTTCAATACAGTAATAAGAATATGGTTATTATATATTTAGCCTTAGGCTATAACATGCAAAAAGCTAAAAATGTCCACCGCTAAATTCTAGAACATTCAATATGTATGTCACTCTCTTAAGACTAAAATATAATTTCTATACCTTAAAGCAATGTATCAATATAAAATAGATATTAAATTCAAATACCGTATATACTTGCCATCCAGTATATGGAAGTGTATTGTAGGATATATTGAAAAATAAGATCTGTCTTCAAAAGGCAAAAACAGCAATCAGTTCGACCAAACAGCAATCAGTTTTTCAGAGGCCCTCAGAGCATGGATCACACAGCTTGTAGTTAGCAAGTTGAATGATATTGAATGGGGTCTTGCTGTGGGATTATATAGGTTGTTGCCTCCATTGAATACATCAGAAGCCACAAGTAAATCTAATCATAACTCGGCCTTGACATTTCCTATTTTTAAGTTAATTATACATTCTAGAAGTATCTAGTTAATTCCTTTTAAAACTGATTGGATATAACTTCTTGCCAAAAAATACTGAAACATGATTTCATCTCTGTCTTTTTCCAATTCCGATTTCTAAAAAGTCAGGTGGACCAAAGTTCACAGAATCCTTGCTATAATATAATACAAGTACATGTGTATATATGAGATATGTTTTTAATATGTAATACCAGCTCTATTTGATTATATTAAGCTGGGTCAAACAATATATCTCTGTCCCTCTTAGCCGCATATTATGTTACGATTTCAGTGTGTTGTCGATGGGTCAGTTTAACTTCATATACAAATGTGTTAACAAAATAAGGAACGAAAAGACTGTAAGGGTTTATCACAAGCCTTTGAATAAGCATATAGTGGTCAGTTCAGTTATTTCCATTTAAATTTAAGATATAATGAAACATGTTAACTATAATAGCCTTGTATTAACTTGTACCATGCTTGGACTAAGCTTGACCTCTCTCTCAGTTTCTAAAATGTGCCTGCACCAGTAGGTTTCCACACACTTTGTTTACTTGCCAAGCCCAGTGTTTTAATTAATATGAAACTCCCCTCTAAGCACTTTCCAAATTCACCTCATGAAGTCATTTTTTGGCCAAATCAAGAGATGCCTTTAAACCTCTACACTAACAGAACATTTATATATATTTATTTCAAAGTATGTGTAACAGGACGAGCAGCCCTGTTCAGGTTATTGTTTTTAGAACGGGGTCTCCCCCTCCACCCCTGTGTTATTTTGTAATTGTTTATTGAGTTTATTTTGTATCTATATGACGGTAGAACGTCGTTTGCTTTGTTATTGTTTTGACGGTATAGCCGCATTTTGTTTTGTTTTTATTTTGAAACATGTTCTGGCAGAGGCGAGGGAGTAACTCGTCCTCTGCCAGAATTGATTAAAAACCTTGTGCAGAAGGTGTGCATCTCCCAAATTAATTAAGAGATTAATTTGTTGCTAATCAGGAGATGGTCAGCTGCATAAATACCTGCAGCTCTCTCCCCTCAAGGTGGGTGTACGGAGGAGAGCGCGAGAGCGAGGAGTGAGAAAGGAATTTAAAGGTTACAGGATCAGTGACAGTAATCTGCCCAGCCTTACCTCTGTGTGGTTTATTTTGTGCTTGATTTGTTTTTTTTATCTCTTTTATTCGTGCTCTTTGAGCAGTGTTTGTTTGTTCAACCTTTTATTTTTTTTTTGTATTCAAATAAACACCTCTGCGTCTTTTTTACTGCAGTATTACCTTACCCCTGTGTTTTTGTTCCTCCTTCTGGCGTGAGGTGACCACTCAGGCATTTCCTGCCACAGTATGTTGTTGCTTTTTTACTCGGCTCAGCAGCTTTCTCCAGAAAGTTAGCTACCAAGGTATGGCACCTAAAACAAAGAGTTTCCTTATCCTGAAAAGGATCTGCCAAGAGCTGGTCACCCAGGCCTTTCTCTGCATGCTTTACACATATTGTACATAACAGCTAGTTAATATTCTCTACTAAGTATACAGGTCTATTTGAAACAGAGTACATGCAGTATTACTATGATTATTGACAAAGAGTATATCATATTATTTAAATCAATACATGTTCATTTAGATCATCCGATTTATGTCTAACAAATCAGCACGTTCCCAGCAAGATTCAAACTCTGCGCCAGGCTCAGCTCGGACTGGTTCTGCGAACACCACGACAGGCCTGTGCAGATCTGCTGATAATACTTTCTACTGGTTGTATATTCCTTAAAACACATTATAGCCAGTACAATATTTGTTGCAGTTTCACAAATGTTCAATTTGTATCCCAAAGATCATCCTGCTTCCAGTAGCGGTGACAGTCTTGTCTAAAGCCTGATACCTGCAAAAACTTAAATCTTGTTAACTGAGCTCCCATCTCTGCATTCTCACTCCAATCATCAGTGGGCAAACACATTTTAACTTTCCATCAAAGAATCACACACCCTTGCAAACAAGGCCTTCCATGCAAAAGGATTTAATGACTTATAGCACAAAATGGAGGTGCCAGAACCATCTGTGACATTATCTTTCTATCAAAGTGTGAACTTATTATTTCTGCAGCCAGAGCTCTCTGGCTGCTAAGAAGACTGGTTCTATCAAAGGTTATTATTGTATGTGAAGGAAAAAGGAGGACAACTGCCTGTAAATAATGTGTGTGTTTTGGTGGTGGTTGACAGGGATGGGGTTAGACTTTGTCAAAGAAGACTGTGTGTAAGAAGACATGCGTGTAGCAAAGGAGAAGCCATACTAATGGGGGATTTCAACTTCCCCCAAATAAAATGGGAAAACCCGGTGGTTAGCACAAAGAATGAAATTGAAATGGTGTAAATGACAAATGACTGCTTCCTAACACAATTTGTCAAGGCACCGACTAGAGGGGAGGCATGCCTTGATTTAGTCTTTTCAAATAACGAAGATAGAATAACTAAAACAGAGGTCAGAGAACCAGTGGCAAACTCAGACCACAACATGGTCTCATTTGAAGTGTTTTTTAAAACCCCAAAAGTAATGACTAAAGCTAAGGTTTACAATTTTAGAAAAGCAAACTATGAAGGTATGAAACAGAGACTAACAGAAGTAGATTGGAGTAAAATAGAGAAAACACCCACAGAAGAAGGATGATTGTTCTTCAAAAATGTAGTACTAGAGGCGCAAAACAATTACATCCCTAAAGTAGACAAATCTAAATGTAAAACTAAATTGCCAAAATGGTTTAATAGATCAATTAAAAAAAATATTCAGCGAAAAAAAGGCACTTTACAGAGCATTAAAAAAGGACCAAAAAGAAAGTACGCAGAAAGAGTACACAGAACTGCAAACGCAAGTCAAAAAGGAAGTTAGAAAGGCCAAGAGAGAAATAGAAATGAACATTGCTAAGGGAGCTAAAACCAATTCCAAAATGTTTTTCCAATATTACAACAGCAAGCGAACATTCAAAGAGGAGATTAAATGTTTAAGAGATACAAATGGCAAAATCGTAGATATATTAAATATATTAAATGATTACTTTTCACAAGTTTTTACAAAGGAAGATACTGACAACATGCCCCACATGTCATCCAGTTCCTATCCAGTTTTAAATAACTTTAGCATAACTGAGGCAGAGGTGTTAAAGGGACTAGGAGCTCTTAAAATAAACAAATCCCCTGGGCCGGATGAGATCCTCCCAGTAGTACTCAAAGAAATGAAAGAAGTAATTTACAAACCGCTAACCAAGATCATGCAGCAGTCTCTTGACATAAGAACATAAGAACATAAGAAAGTTTACAAACGAGAGGAGGCCATTCAGCCCATCTTGCTCGTTTGGTTGTTAGTAGCTTATTGATCCCAAAATCTCATCAAGCAGCTTCTTGAAGGATCCCAGGGTGTCAGCTTCAACAACATTACTGGGGAGTTGATTCCAGACCCTCACAATTCTCTGTGTAAAAAAGTGCCTCCTATTTTCTGTTCTGAATGCCCCTTTGTCTAAAACTCCATTTGTGACCCCTGGTCCTTGTTTGTTTTTTCAGGCTGAAAAAGTCCCTTGGGTCGACACTGTCAATACCTTTTAGAATTTTGACACAGGGTTGGTACCGACAGACTGGAAAATTGCAAATGTAATACCGATCTACAAAAAGGGAAACAAAACTGAACCAGGTAACTACAGACCAGTAAGCCTGACTTCTATTATATGCAAACTTATGGAAACTATAATAAGATCCAAAATGGAAAATTACCTATATGGTAACAGGGTCCTTGGAGACAGTCAACATGGTTTTAGGAAAGGGAGATCGTGTCTAACTAACTTGCTTGATTTTTTTGAGGATGCAACATTGATAATGGATAATTGCAAAGCATATGACATGGTTTATTTAGATTTCCAGAAAGCTTTTGACAAAGTCCCGCACAAAAGATTAATTCTCAAACTGAACGCAATTGGGATTCAAGGAAACACATGTACGTGGATTAGGAAGTGGTTAACATGTAGAAAACAGAAAGTACTGATTAGAGGAGAAACCTCAGAATGGAGTGTGGTAACCAGTGGTGTACCACAGGGATCAGTATTAGGTCCTCTGCTATTCCTAATCTACATTAATGATTTAGATTCTGGTATAGTAAGCAAACTTGTTAAATTTGCAGACGACACAAAAGTAGGAGGAGTGGCAAACACTGTTGCAGCAGCAAAGGTCATTCAAAATGATCTAGACAAGATTCAGAACTGGGCAGACACATGGCAAATGACATTTAATAGAGAAAAGTGTAAGGTACTGCACGCAGGAAATAAAAATGTACATTATAAATATCATATGGGAGATACTGAAATTGGAGAAGGAATCTATAAAAAAGACCTAGGAATTTTTGTTGACTCAGACATGTCTTCATCTAGACAATGTGGGGAAGCTATAAAAAAGGCTAGCAAGATGCTCGGATACATTGTGAAAAGTGTTGAATTTAAATCAAGGGAAGTAATGTTAAAACTGTACAATGCACTAGTAAGACCTCATCTTGAATATTGTGTGCAGTTCTGGTCACCTCGCTATAAAAAAGATATTGCTGCTCTAGAAAGAGTGCAAAGAAGAGCGACCAGAATTATTCCAGGCTTAAAAGGCATGTCATATGCAGACAGGCTAAAAGAATTGAATCTGTTCAGTCTTGAACAAAGAAGACTACATGGCGACCTAATTCAAGCATTCAAAATTCTAAAAGGTATTGACAGTGTCGACCCAAGGGACTTTTTCAGCCTGAAAAAAGAAACAAGGACCAGGGGTCACAAATGGAGATTAGACAAAGGGGCATTCAGAACAGAAAATAGGAGGCACTTTTTTACACAGAGAATTGTGAGGGTCTGGAATCAACTCCCCAGTAATGTTGTTGAAGCTGACACCCTGGGATCCTTCAAGAAGCTGCTTGATGTGTGTTGGAGTTAGGGCTACTACTCCATGTGAGAGTTAGGGATAGTACTGTATGTGAGTTAGGGATAGTACTGCCCAAATGTTGATTAGAGCAAATGTTTGTTCACCCCTGCTGCAATCTGGCTCATTGTGAGCCTCAAGCAACACAAATATGGTTAAACAGAATAAACAGAAATGCTCCCAGGTAGAAGTGCCAGAGTGAACAGGGGCTTAACTGACTTAGCAGTGCTAAGGTATGCCCTCCTGGACTAGGTGTCTCAGGGTGACTGTAGGAGTTGCCATTAGTTTATTTCTTTTGAAAAAGTTTGCAAAAACAGTACTACTACACTACTAATGATTACTGATCTAATATAATAATATCTTAATAATAATAATAATAATAATAATAATAATAATATAATAATAATAATAATAATAATAATGAGCTTGTTATATGTATGTTGTGTAGTGAGTGGTATGCACAAACATTGTTTAATTGACTTCAAAAGAAATTAAATGTTTGTTTTGTAAACATACAGCATTTGCATTGATAAAGAATATGTAGATAACGAATATTAAACAGCTGTCTACAAAGTATTTGTTTAGCTTTATAGCCTACCTAAAACTGCTTCAGACACAAATGACATGAAATGGTAACAAATGTTTCAAAAGTCTTTCTATAGGAAAGCAACCACCAAGAAAAGGTGTTAAAATCAAGCCTCGCTCAGGACAACTGGAAGCTGCTAGAGACTGGAAGATGCTGGCAGATGTTGGTCAACGACTTATTTTCCACCTGAGATTGCCACCACTAACCTTCGACCAGACATTGTCTTGTGGTCTGGATCAGCACGCCTTGTTCATCTGGCAGAGTTAACAGTGCCGTGGGAAGATGCTGTGGATGAGGCGTATGAGAGGAAGAAACTTGGGTATGCTCAACTAGCTGCTGAAGTGGAACAGCGAGGATGGAGAGTCCGAGTTTACCCAGTGGAGGTGGGTTGTCGAGGATTTGTGGCACACTCTACAACCTGGTTTCTCAGAGACATCGGGTTCAGTGGCCAAGAGTTGCGTCACACAGTGAATCTGAAGAAGCAGAAAGGAACAGCAACTGGCTGTGGTTGAGACGGAAAGATTCTGGATGGGGATCTCAAGCACAATAGAAAGAAAGCAATGTTGATGTACAGGTAAGTAAGCTGGGCTGAGCTGAGTGGGGGATGGAGGTGGGTGATGCTGGGATGCCAGAATCACTGTTGAGCCCTCTTGAGGTGTCGTGGGCTAAAATGACTGATCCCTGGAGCCAGCATTACACTTCAGCAATCAACACCAGACAGAAGGATATCTACATCATCAGATGGAAAACAACGCAAATGGATGGAGATGCAGATGGATCACATTAGTTTACTGCAAAGCTACATCTTAGTTGGTGCTTCTCCTGGCGAGAGCCGAGTTCAAATCAACATGAAGTTCAACATCTACTCTCATGTAATGGAAATCATTACAAGATGGCGAATGTAGAATGATTCGCTATCACACCCAAAGTCGGCTTCTCTGCGCTCATTCTTTGCTATTCTTTGCTGACTTAGTAAATGCTTTTGTAATACAAAGTTAAGAAAAATCCTATCATAGCCATGAAAGATAAAATAGGAAAGCAAGTTGTTGTTGTTCTAATATATCTGTAACTGGACCCCACACTTCACTGCCATAAGGGACAATTGGAGGAGGCAGTGTGGTCCAGTGGTTAAAGTCCAGGGGCTTGTAAGCAGAAGATCACTGGTTCAAATCCCAGCTCTGCCACCAAATGACTCACTATGTGACCCTGAGCAAGTCAATTAACCTCCTTGTGCTCCACCCTGTGGATGAAATGTTAAAACAAATTCCTATTGTATGTGATTCTAGAATGCAGAATCACAGCCTACCTACGTAAATCGCTTTGCGATGGTGGTCCACTATGAAAGGTGCTATGTAAAGATATTATTATTGGCTGACTCACGCTTTTGAAAATTTTGAGCCAAATCGTTATGGGGGGGATTTATATTACAGAGCCTCCTCTTTATGGCATAAAAAGCCCTGCATGCCTTCTCCTTTAATATATTCACTGCCAGGTTAAAACTCCCTGAGGCGCTGATGGTCAGACCCAGGTATGTGGCCCTTTGTGTGTTTGATTAGACAGCTGTCTAAGTTTATTCTTTACGGTTTTACAGTCTTTATCAAACCACTTTTCTTTGAATGTAAGCTTTCGGTTGTTTTTCAGATTTAGAATTTTTTATTTGGATTGTTCAGCTACTATTCTAAATAGGGTATTTTGGTCTTTTACAGCCAGATTTACTCCTGTTTTGGTAGGTTGATAATTGTGTGTTTTGAAATGTGTATTTTAGAATTCCTATTTTATTAGTGCCAATTGCTTCTTTGCATAGTTGTGTGCTGGTTGGAGGCCCTCTATAGCAGTGTTTGAGGTTGTACAGCTTACAGAGCTGTGACTATGTGCTTTTACAGGGCTGTGTGTGTATAGGGACAGTGAGTGGGCACGTCTGCACAGCAAAAGGCCCTTCAGTGTCCGTATCTCGGGGGTAGGTGGCACTCGGCTTTGCATTGTGTCATACAATACCCCAAGAAGAGACGGTATATGTATGTGTGTGTCTGTCTACAGCGTCAGTATATATATATATAATGTCGGTCAGTATATATATATATATATATATATATATATATATATATATATATATATATATATATATATATATATATATATATTGTGCAGACTGCAGTTCAAAAAATATATACTTTTATTATAAATTAACGCAAAATAAACGTGCAGAAGGGCAAAACAAAGAAGTTTAAACACAAATACCTAAACAAAGAAAACAAGGTTTCCAGGCTGGGCAATGCCTTCACTGGTTTCAAAATTTCAAAACCACAAACAACCAAAAAACCCACCAACCTATATATATATATATGTGTGTGTGTGTACAAAACATTAGGAACACCTGTTCTTTCCATGAAATACGAGGTGAATCCAGGTGAAAGCTATGATCCCTTATTGATGTAACCTGTTAAATCCACTTCAATCAGTGTAGATGAAGGGGAGACAGGTTAAAGAAGGATTTTTAAGCCTTGACACAATTGAGACATGGATTGTGTATGTGTGCCATTCAAAGGGTAAATGGGCAAGACAAAAGATTTAAGTGCCTTTGAATGGGGTATGGTAATAGGTGCCAGGCGTGCCAGTATGAGTGTGTCAAGAACTGCAACGCTGCTTGGTTTTTCACACTCAATAGTTTCTCGTGTGTATCAAGGATGGTCCACCACCCAAAGGACACCCAGCCAATGGCAGGCCAGGGGTCAAAAATGGCTCATTGATGAAAGAGGCGAAAGAAGGCTGACAAGAATTGTGCAGAGCAACACACGGGCTACAGTTAGTCTGAAAGTCCAGTACAACATTGGTGCTGAAAGACACATAAAAGAATGCACAACTCATCGTACCTTGACACGAATGGGGTATGGCAGCTGATGACCTAACAGAGTTCCACTTCTTTCAGCAAAACACAAGCAACTGCAGTTGTAGTGGCCTAAGGAATGAAACACTGGACACTGGAGGATTGGAAAAACATTGCCTGGTCTGATGAATCCTGGTTCCTGCTGTTTCACACTGATGGGAGGACTAGGGTATGGAGAAAACCACATGAGTACATGCATCCATCATGCTGCGTGTCAACATTGCAGGCTGGTGGTGGTGGTGGTGTGATGGCGTGGGGTGTGTTTTCAAGGCACACACTGGGCCCCTTGATAAAAGTGGAGCACCGTTTGAATGTCACAGGATATCTGAACATTATTGCCAATCAGGTGCATCCCTTCATGGCAGCAGTGTATCCATCTGCTAATGCATTTTTTCAGCAGGATAACTCCCCATGCCACAAGGCTAGGATTGTCCAGGAATGGTTCCACGAACATTATAGTGAATTCAGCTTACTGCAGTGGGCTGCCCAGTCACCAGATCTCAATCCAGTTGAGCATTTGTGGGATGAGATGGAACGAGCTATTCGGAGTAGAGATCCTCTACCAGTCAACTTGACACAACATGGGCCAGCATCCCCGTGGAACGCTTTCGACACCTTATGAAGTCCATGCCCCGACGAACTGAGGCTGTTCTGAGGGCAAAAGGGGGTGCAACTCAATATTAGGAAGGTGTTCCTAATGTTTTGTACACTAAATGTGTGTGTGTGTGTGTGTGTGTGTGTGTGTGTGTGTGTGTGTGTCAGTTATAATTCTGGTACTGGTAATACATTCACTTCCTTTTCTTGCTGATTTATTAGTCTTTTTTACATGAAAAATATTTACACATTAATCATGAAAACCTAATTACATTAAAACAGCTTCAAACTGTCTGAACAGCTCATCTGAAATGTTGTAATGCCACGCAATTCACTTACACTTGATGCTCGGTTTGGGTAATTAAGTGAGAACGATTAGTTTCAAGCAAACAGGAATAATAGCAAGACTATTTTAATTGCTTTTGAAACCTTAAATAGACAAGACATAATTGGAACAAAATGTTATGAATCATATTGATTATGGTGATTTATTTCGTAATCACAATCAGAAATAGCTGTAAGGAAAGTACATTTATTTATCTGTGCACACAACAACCATTTAAGCAGAGTTTAACAAGTTTCATTCATTGATTCAGTAATCAAGAGTCACACTTTTACATCTAATCGTTATCATTATACACAATAATCAGGCCACTACTTAATACCAGACACTAAGCCATGACATCATTTACCAATTGTGTGTTCGTGTAGGGTCTTGATGCTTCTGAAATGCACCTCCTATTGTCTGCTGTTTTTATAGAGTTTTCACACCCCTTTGCACAGCTGCACTCAGAATCATAGTTTTGGATTTATAATCTTTTCATTATCTCTTTACATGACCAAGGCACTTTCTCAACTGGGTACATATTCAGAAATACATGCACAAGAGAAAATGCTGGTAATATTAATTACTGAAATGTGAGCCTGTTACAGCATGTAATTATCACAATTACTAAAGGATCTTGGTTTGTTTTTTTGTACTGAGTGTTCTGAAGTTCGATGCACTGTATAATGATGGCAATTCTTTATCAGAAGCACTTAAACAGCTTGCGGATACCTGCTTAAAGGTCTGTTCTATTAAACAGTGTTTTTAAATAAGAAAGTACGTTAATAAACCCTTTCAAAAACCTTTCATGAACGGCTTTATTTAATTTATAAAAATAGGGCTCAAATTCTTGTGACCCTCTTTGAATATCAAACTCTTATGAATTCATCAGAACAAACTCCTTAATATTTTATGCAGTTACTGTCCATTTTAAATTTACTGCTAAAGATTTTGGATGAGCCAAAGCTGACAGATTAGCAAGAAAAGACTAAAAAGTAATAAAAAAAAAAACTTAATTTAGACTTCATTATTATACTAAAAGGTTGGTTGATTTCAGGTTTTATATCATAACCAACACCCCCTATGAATTTTAATACATAATTGTTTTTGTTTTTTTTATGAAACCACCAATTATGTTTTATAAACAATACTTACATAAATATTAAGCATGGTGAGTGTAGAACATAACTATTGCATTTTAAAAAAAATTTTCCTGATATATTTTGCATAAATTGTCTTTTTCATAAAAATGTCAGTTATGAATGATTGGTGTCGATTATGACATCTTGGTGTTGGTAATGATAAAAAGAGACGATATGCCTTAATAAAATAACCAAGTTAATCTAAATAAAGCTTATTGGACCAGATTATAGTAAATTAGTTATTCTATATAATGCACAGAAACAAATAAGACTCCCTGTATTTCAGGTTTATAGGCTAACTCTTACATAAATCCATTTACATACATAGACATAGTCTGATGACATGAGTGTAAACACATTTAGATAGTACTAGGCTGCTGCATTGCATCAAAAGAAAATACAACTGCATGAAGATTAGAAGAGAATGACGAGAGAGTAAGTACACACCTTTATGGTAATAGTAGACTACAATATTTCCATTTTAGTATCCTGTTTTGTGTGTTATGGACATTAAGAAGTGTTCTTGAGTGCTTGGTGCCTATGTAATTGGAGCTTGCAGAGGGGATAACCTTCATTGGGTTTCTGCAGAAAAATAAGCTGCCCAGTGCAATTTTACAGCTTAAATTCAAGGCTAATTATCCAACATGAGTAAATACATAGGCACAGACTGAAATAATAAGCATGCGAATAAGAAGCTGGATAAACATAGGAAGCCCACTTCAGACTGTGTGTATACTTTTGTTTGGGGGATTTTTTTCCCATTTATTTATTTATTTATTTATTTTATTAAATGTTTGCTTGTTTTTTTACCCTATTATTACTGCTTACTCTACAATCTGCAGCTTAATGTTCAGTCTTGACTACTTTGCTGTGCCCCCGGATTTGGCAAAATATCGTCACCTCATTTTATTCATATATTTGATCATTGGTAATTTACAACGACTATTGTTCAGGTTCTTAGGTTTTGTATTTTATTTATTTATTTATTGCAATTTTGCTTCTTTGACTTCCTCGTTCTGTCTGTGAGTTGCTGACAATATCAATGTTGCGCTTACCCAGCTGCTCTTCAGCTTCAGCTTACGAATGGATGGCCTGACATTCTCCTGTAGAGTTATTTGATACAGAACAGAATTCATGGTTCCTTCAATGATGGCAAGTAGTCCAGGTCCTGATGCAGCAAAGCATCCCCAAATCATGACACTACCACCACCATGCTTGACCGTTGGTACGAGGTTTACTGTGGAATGCAGCCTTTTGGTTTTCGCCAGACATAACAGGGCCCATGTTGGCCAAAAAGTTCCATTTTTGACTCATCTGTCCATAGAACATTGTTCCAGAACTCTTGAGGATCATCCAGGTGCTTTTTGGCAAACTTGAGACGAGCATTCATGTTCTTCTTAGTGAGCAGTGGTTTCCGTCTGGCTACTCTGCCATGAATCCCATTCTTGCCCAGTGTCTTTCTGATGGTGGAGTCATGAACACTGACCTTAGTCACGGCGAGAGAGGCCTGCAGATCCCTGGATGTTGTTCTAGAGTTTTTTGTGATTTCCTGGATAATTTTACACCTTGCTCTTGGAGAGATTTTGGCGGACGCCACTCCTGGGAAGATTCACTACTGTCCCAAACTTTCTCCACGGACAATATGGCTCTAACTGTGGTTTGGTGGAGCCCCAGAGCCTTAGAAATGGCTTTGTACCCCTTTCCAGACTGACAGGCGTCAACAACTTTTTTTTTTTCTCTGAGGTCTTCAGGAATTTCTTTTGATCACGGCACGATGTGCCTCTAGAACCTGTGTGCTGACAACTTCACTCTCAACTAAAACTCTGATTTATATTGGGCAGGGCTGGCTCTTAACCAAAGTATTCAAACAGCTGACCCTAATTATCTCTTTAATTGGCATGAGTTAACTAGGGGGGCAATAACTTTTTCACACCTGAAGATTGCATGTTTGATTACCTTGCACACCAAACAAATGAAATAACCACCAAATGTTGGTGTCATTTATCTCAGACTCCCTCTATATACTACTACAACCCACAAAAAGATCTGCTAAATTCAATGTGAAGAATGTGCAAAAATAGAAAAAATCAGACAGGGGGCAAATACTTTTTCACGGCACTGTATGCTGACATGTGGCACTGGGGCAGGTGCTCTCTCACAGCACAGAACGTGTCTGCAGAATACCATTTCAGTGCAGTCAATGTTTTTTACTTCTCCCCTCTATTCATGTGCCTCTGAATCAGGGGTAAGCTCTGCTCACTCGTGCACTCCCATTTGCGCTGTGATCAGAATAGAGCCCACAGAGTTCAACTAATATTTTAATCAACTGCTTTTCTGCTTCATCACTACAATATGTTTCTCAGTATCATTTTTTCTCTTCTCTCTGTACCTTCTACACTTCTTCGCATTATCTGTAGTTTTCACGGCCTTTAAAATCATAATAATAGATTGTAAATCTACCTAATGGCCACACACTGCCCTTTGAATTACCACTAACCTCTACCATTCTGCAATACAAATGATGAGACTGTGGAACTACATTTAAATTGGTTCAATAGCATACAAATAAAAACATTGAACAACAAATAATTGATCTAAGGATTGAAACAAATAAAATGATTTAAACAATAAAATCATAACTGACACTAACTTCTCATAACCAACGTATTTTCTGTTTGAAGTGTTGGCTATGAGATAAATGTCAAGGTTTCGGTTATGAGAAATTCCACTTTCTTGTCCATTTTAACAAACAAGGCAGCCATTTTTATTGTTGTACAAACTAAATTAGCATTGACAACAAAGTACTTATTTTTTTAAACATGTCCATACTTCATTAATATTTTGGTTTCAGTTTTTTCCTTGGGTGTTGGTTATGCAGTACAACAGTGTGCCAAGTGGCACTTCGAAGTTTAATATGAATATTTTTCAAAAAAGATGAAGCAGTCTTTACCTGTGTTGGTGGTGATCACTGACATGAAGCCTTGACCTTTCACCTCATTTAAAAAACTTTATTGATAGGGTATGATTTCTGACATGCCTTTGGATGTCGGTTATGAGATTTTATATGGAAAACATTGGGACACTCAGTGTTTTAAAAATAAACAAATAAATAAATATTTTTTTAACCTTTAAAAGCTGCAGATTCTTAGAAGTCTTTTCCAGCATTTTTGATGTTTAAATATCTAAAATATAACTCTGAAAATCAAAATTGTCGTTCGGGAACAGCGGTCGGTTATGAGACCTGTACTGCAAAACTTAAATTTAAAAAAAAA
The DNA here is from genome assembly GCF_017654505.1 of Polyodon spathula. NCBI lineage: Eukaryota > Metazoa > Chordata > Actinopteri > Acipenseriformes > Polyodontidae > Polyodon > Polyodon spathula. The sequence goes on along the minus strand of NC_054538.1, from coordinate 3,705,013 downwards.
AAAAATACACAATACAGTTTTTATTGTGCAGAACAGAGTAAAAACAAATATTTACTTAAACATGTATAACTTGTAAATATCCTTCATTTGTACCATATAGTATGAAGGCAGGACAGCAGCTGACATAGTTATTTGCAAATTGCCCTTATATTTGTTCCAATTTCCATCTTTCCGGCCGCCACCAGCTCTCCGGGTATTATTGTTTCCTGCTTTTCCATCATAATAAAATACCAGACAATCCCAATTATTTGTCTGTATGTTGTATTTTAACAGAACTGTTTACAGTCATTTTTTCTCAGTGTGGAATGAAAGAAAATAATAACGGGCAGTAGCAACATCTAATAATTGGCACAGCCTTAATCCCCTGCTGCTATTAGATGATAAAAACAACGTATGAATTAATGACAACTTTCACTGTAGCATCCAATAAAATTCTATAAATATTCACGATTAGCTTTATTATAACTGCCAACCGTGGATACTTGAGATGCCACATGTCACTGGTCAAAAGTTATTTTAATTGGAAAAAGAATGACCTTTTAATATATGCATATAACGCCTCGGGCTTCAGCGACAATGCTTGGATGATCTGCTGTTCTGTATTTGCCTCCTGTTGTACATAAGAACATAAGAACATAAGAAAGTTTACAAACGAGAGGAGGCCATTCGGCCCATCTTGCTCGTTTGGTTGTTAGTAGCTTATTGATCCCAAAATCTCATCAAGCAGCTTCTTGAAGGATCCCAGGGTGTCAGCTTCAACAACATTACTGGGGAGTTGATTCCAGACCCTCACAATTCTCTGTGTAAAAAAGTGTCTCCTATTTTCTGTTCTGAATGCCCCTTTTTCTAAACTCCATTTGTGACCCCTGGTCCTTGTTTCTTTTTTCAGGCTGAAAAAGTCCCTTGGGTCGACACTGTCAATACCTTTTAGAATTTTGAATGTTTGAATTAGGTCGCCACGTAGTCTTCTTTGTTCAAGACTGAACAGATTCAATTCTTTTAGCCTGTCTGCATATGACATGCCTTTTAAGCCTGGAATAATTCTGGTCGCTCTTCTTTGCACTCTTTCTAGAGCAGCAATATCTTTTTTATAGCGAGGTGACCAGAACTGCACACAATATTCAAGATGAGGTCTTACAAGTGCATTGTACAGTTTTAACATTACTTCCCTTGATTTAAATTCAACACTTTTCACAATGTATCCGAGCATCTTGTTAGCCTTTTTTATAGCTTCCCCACATTGTCTAGATGAAGACATGTCTGAGTCAACAAAAACTCCTAGGTCTTTTTCATAGATTCCTTCTCCAATTTCAATATCTCCCATATGATATTTATAATGTACATTTTTATTTCCTGCGTGCAGTACCTTACACTTTTCTCTATTAAATGTCATTTGCCATGTGTCTGCCCAGTTCTGAATCTTGTCTAGATCATTTTGAATGACCTTTGCTGCTGCAACAGTGTTTGCCACTCCTCCTACTTTTGTGTCGTCTGCAAATTTAACAAGTTTGCTTACTGTACCAGAATCTAAATCATTAATGTAGATTAGGAATAGCAGAGGACCTAATACTGATCCCTGTGGTACACCGCTGGTTACCACACTCCATTCTGAGGTTTTTCCTACAGTTTTACCTTCAGCAGGGATTATCAGTTTAAGCAAATGAACTACATTAAAAAATTTAATTTAATTGGTTTGCCACCTTGTGCACTTTTCTTTTTCAGAAGAAGCTCTATTCCTCATATACCAATATAAGAAGTAATCACATTGCCAGGTAGGTTCCAGAAAAACTGTAGGGGTGTCCTGAGTAACAAGTATAAATGAGTATCTAAATCCATAAGCTGTTTTTGTCTTCTGAGTAATAAACAAGAACAAACCTTGGGACCTTGCGACAGAGAAAGAATGAATCTTGGTGTGACCAGGTGGGTTGCAGTGTGCAGGGCAGGAGTGATGCGGTGTGTAATATTAGCAGACAAAGATTTGTAATCCAGTTGGAAAGTATTTTATTTTTAACAATCCAGGTCTGCTGACCAAGCAATGATCCCTGGCAATACACAGCAATGTGTAATACACAGGGTAAATAATAACGGGTTTGCAGTCCCAAACAATAAACACAGGTATCTCTTCCACAATTCACCAGTCCTGGGTGCGTGCTGTAGTGCTCGTGGTGGGTGGTGCAGTTTATTGCATGACAATAGTGTCGTGCTTTTCCAGGTTTTATGCCGGCCCTTGGCGACAGCTCCGGAATGTGTTAGCCGTCTAATAATACAACAAGCAACAATTATAGACACGACAAACAAACACTCAACAATAGTGACTCTGACAGCCCTAATACACTCAGTGAAGTGAAGTAAATACAGTGACAACAAATTAGAATGAATTAAGAATATCATGACTCTTTACCCAAGCTTCATTGGAAATCTCATGGGTCTCATCCTGCCTGGGGAGCCCAGGAGTGAGGGGGCAGGGGGGGGGGAGTTTGTACTTTTCATCTATCCATTTTTGAAAAAGGTCAGGGCAGTTTGTAGAGTTCCTCTATTCTCCCAGTGCAGAGCAGCACAGGAATGCAACATAATGAACAGCAGACAGAACTATCAAAAAGGCACTGAAGCTATTTTCTATGCACAAAGCATTTGGTCACCAAATAGCTAGTAAAAAAATATGGAATTCTCTCTTTCCAATGCCAGAAGATATTTAAAAAGGTCTTTCCTTGCTTTTTATGCTTCTCAAAAGAAATACAAAAATGAAAAGTGAAATGTCTACATTCAGCCTAGGGCTTTCCTGTAAACCGAAAGGAAGTCGACAGAGCTAGTAAAGTGCACGAAGTGCAATGTCCAGTCTGTTCCTTTGCCTGCTGTGGCAAATTAGAGGTGACAGAATGCAACTGGAAGCACAGCCAAGGCCAAGGTGATGTGAGCATCAATAAGAGAGAGAGCTGGAACTGCAGAGCTGCCAAACAGTACACAGCATGAAACGGGTGCAAACACAAAGAACAGCAAGCGACACAAACAGCACAAAACAGGTGCAAACACAAAGAACAGCAAAAGACACAAACAGCATGAAACAGGTGCAAACACAAAGCACAGCAAGCGACACAAACAGCACGAAACAGGTGCAAACACAAAGAACAGCAAAAGACACAAACAGCATGAAACAGGTGCAAACACGAACAACAGCAAAGACACAAACAGCATGAAACAGGTGCAAACACAAAGCACAGCAAGCGACACAAACAGCACGAAACAGGTGCAAACACGAAGAACAGCAAGCGACACAAACAGCACAAAACAGGTGCAAACATGAAGAACAGCAAGCAACACAAACAGCACGAAACAGGTGCAAACACGAAGAACAGCAAGAGACACAAACAGCACGAAACATGTGCAAAAACGAAGAACAGCAAGTATGAATGTGAATAGAATGACTGTTGAGTGAAAGGAAGCAGACAAGATAAAAACAAATGAGAGGAAATGGACAATGAAAAGTAAAACTGAATAGTGCAAACAGCAGAATGGAGTATCTTTGTGGATTCTTTTAACAAACACATTTGCTCAGAAACAGTCATAACATTGACAGATACATTAACTAGCTATTCTACAGGCAACAATGAGAGGTATAGAACACAAACGAATAAATAATTTGATCTTGCCAACCCTGTTTGTTATCCAGGTGTAAATGCTGCGAAGAAATTAAACTACTCAGGTAACTAACAGTAGTAATGAATTTGAGAGCGTGGCAAAGAGGGTCCAATATGACAATGAAGAAGTTGTTATTAAAGTATAAATGAAGACTGTTCAAATACAAACATTAAGACAGTAACACTGAAAAAAATAACAAAGCACAGACCTTGCCTCCAAACTTACAAAAATGTTACTGGGTTTAAAATAAACCAAATAGACTTAAAAACAGTTTAAGTCCTGTATGAAAAAATTAGACCCCCTCAGTTTCTTAAAAACAAGGTTTAAATACCAGTACTAAGGAACACCCTGGAACACCCTGGTGATCTAGTCCTGATGAAGAGGTTTCTCATGCTGCTGCGCTGTAACACCCTGGTGATCTAGTCCTGATTGAAGAGGTTTCTCATGCTGCTGCACTGGAACACTCTGGTGATCTAGTCCTGATGAAGAGATTTCTCATGCTGCTGCGCTGGAACACTCTGGTGATCTAGTCCTAATGAAGAGGTTTCTCATGCTGCTGCGCTGGAACACTCTGGTGATCTAGTCCTGATGAAGAGGTTTCTCATGCTGCTGCGCTGGAACACTCTGGTGATCTAGTCCTAATGAAGAGGTTTCTCATGCTGCTGCGCTGGAACACTCTGGTGATCTAGTCCTGATGAAGAGGTTTCTCATGCTGCTGTGCTGGAACACTCTGGTGATCTAGTCCTGATGAAGAGGTTTCTCATGCTGCTGCGCTGGAACACTCTGGTGATCTAGTCCTGATGAAGAGGTTTCTCATGCTGCTGCGCTGGAACACCCTGGTGATCTAGTCCTGATGAAGAGGTTTCTCATGCTGCTGCGCTGGAACACTCTGGTGATCTAGTCCTGATGAAGAGGTTTCTCATGCTGCTGCGCTGGAACACCCTGGTGATCTAGTCCTGATGAAGAGGTTTCTCATGCTGCTGCGCTGGAACACTCTGGTGATCTAGTCCTAATGAAGAGGTTTCTCATGCTGCTGCGCTGGAACACCCTGGTGATCTAGTCCTGATGAAGAGGTTTCTCATGCTGCTGCGCTGGAACACCCTGGTGATCTAGTCCTGATGAAGAGGTTTCTCATGCTGCTGCGCTGGAACACCCTGGTGATCTAGTCCTAATGAAAATGTTTCTCATGCTGCTGCGCTGGAACACTCTGGTGATCTAGTCCTAATGAAGAGGTTTCTCATGCTGCTGCGCTGGAACACCCTGGTGATCTAGTCCTGATGAAGAGGTTTCTCATGCTGCTGCGCTGGAACACTCTGGTGATCTAGTCCTAATGAAGAGGTTTCTCATGCTGCTGCGCTGGAACACCCTGGTGATCTAGTCCTAATGAAAAGGTTTCTCATGCTGCTGCGCTGGAACACTCTGGTGATCTAGTCCTAATGAAGAGGTTTCTCATGCTGCTGCGCTGGAACACCCTGGTGATCTAGTCCTGATGAAGAGGTTTCTCATGCTGCTGCACTGGAACACTCTGGTGATCTAGTCCTGATGAAGAGGTTTCTCATGCTGCTGCGTTGGAACACTCTGGTGATCTAGTCCTAAAGAGGTTTCTCATGCTGCTGCGCTGGAACACTCTGGTGATCTAGTCCTGATGAAGAGGTTTCTCATGCTGCTGCGCTGGAACACTCTGGTGATCTAGTCCTAATGAAGAGGTTTCAGGTCTAATTTTCATTTGAAGTGTTTTTTAAATCCCCAAAAGTAATGACTAAAGCTAAGGTTTACAATTTTAGAAAAGCAAACTATGAAGGTATGAAACAGAGACTAACAGAAGTAGATTGGAGTAAAATAGAGAAAACACCCACAGAAGAAGGATGGTTGTTCGTTAAAAATGTAGTACTAGAGGCGCAAAACAATTATATCCCTAAAGTAGACAAATCTAAATGTAAAACTAAATTGCCAAAATGGTTTAATAGATCAATTAAAAAATATATTCAGCGAAAAAAGGCACTTTACAGAGCATTAAAAAAGGACCAAAAAGAAAGTACGCAGAGAGAGTACACGGAACTGCAAACGCAAGTCAAAAAGGAAGTTAGAAAGGCCAAGAGAGAAATAGAAATGAACATTGCTAAGGGAGCTAAAACCAATTCCAAAATGTTTTTCCAATATTACAACAGCAAGAGAACATTCAAAGAGGAAATTAAATGTTTAAGAGATACAAATGGCAAAATCGTAGATGAAGAAAAAAAAATAGCAAATATATTAAATGATTACTTTTCACAAGTTTTTACAAAGGAAGATACTGATGCCCCACATGTCATCCAGTTCCTTTTAGAAATTTGAATGCTTGAATTAGGTCGCCACGTACAACATGCCCCACATGTCATCCAGTTCCTATCCAGTTTTAAATAACTTTAGCATAACTGAGGCAGAAGTGTTAAAGGGACTAGGAGCTTCTTAAAATAAACAAATCCCCTGGGCCGGATGAGATCCTCCCAGTAGTACTCAAAGAAATGAAAGAAGTAATTTACAAACCGCTAACCAAGATCATGCAGCAGTCTCTTGACACAGGGGTGGTACCGACAGACTGGAAAATTGCAAACGTAATACCGATCCACAAAAAGGGAAACAAAACTGAACCAGGTAACTACAGACCAGTAAGCCTGACTTCTATTATATGCAAACTTATGGAAACTATAATAAGATCCAAAATGGAAAATTACCTATATGGTAACAGGGTCCTGGGAGACAGTCAACATGGTTTTAGGAAAGGGAGATCGTGTCTAACTAACTTGTTTGATTTTTTTGAGGATGCAACATCGATAATGGATAATTGCAAAGCATATGACATGGTTTATTTAGATTTCCAGAAAGCTTTTGACAAAGTCCCGCACAAAAGATTAATTCTCAAACTGAACGCAGTAGGGATTCAAGGAAACACATGTACATGGATTAGGGAGTGGTTAACATGTAGAAAACAGAAAGTACTGATTAGAGGAAAAAAACCTCAGAATGGAGTGTGGTAACCAGTGGAGTACCACAGAGATCAGTATTAAGTCCTCTGCTATTCCTAATCTACATTAATGATTTAGATTATGGTATAGTAAGCAAACTTGTTAAATTTGCAGACGACACAAAAATAGGAGGAGTGGCAAACACTGTTGCAGCAGCAAAGGTCATTCAAAAATGATCTAGACAAGATTCAGAACTGGGCAGACACATGGCAAATGACATTTAATAGAGAAAAGTGTAAGGTACTGCACGCAGGAAATAAAAATGTACATTATAAATATCATATGGGAGATATTGAAATTGGAGAAGGAATCTATGAAAAAGACCTAGGAGTTTTTGTTGACTCAGAAATGTCTTCATCTAGACAATGTGGGGAAGCTGTAAAAAAGGCTAACAAGATGCTCGGATACATTGTGAAAAGTGTTGAATTTAAATCAAGGGAAGTAATGTTAAAACTGTACAATGCACTAGTAAGACCTCATCTTGAATATTGTGTGCAGTTCTGGTCACCTCGCTATAAAAAAGATATTGCTGCTCTAGAAAGAGTGCAAAGAAGAGCGACCAGAATTATTCCGGGCTTAAAAGGCATGTCATATGCAGACAGGCTAAAAGAATTGAATCTGTTCAGTCTTGAACAAAGAAGACTACGTGGTGACCTAATTCAAGCATTCAAAATACTAAAAGGTATTGACAGTGTCGACCCAAGGGACTTTTTCAGCCTGAAAAAAGAAACACGGACCAGGGGTCACAAATGGAGATTAGGCAGATGGGCATTCAGAACAGAAAATAGGAGGCACTTTTTTACACAGAGAATTGTGAGGGTCTGGAATCAACTCCCCAGTAATGTTGTTGAAGCTGACACCCTGGGATCCTTCCAGAAGCTGCTTGATGAGATTCTGGAATCAATAAGCTACTAACAACCAAACGAGCAAGAAGGGCCAATTGGCCTCCTCTCGTTTGTAAGCTTTCTTATGTTCTTATGTTCTTAATGAGCTAAGCCACAGGCAGACCTATCTGCAGAAGGACTTGAGAGGAATGCAACTCTCATAATGAAGAAATGAAACCCTGACACTGCACAGGTATAGGACATGCAGCCCCAGTGCCATTGTAATACTTGTTTCACTCCTCCCTTCATTTCTGTTGTTTTGCAATCTTTCTAAACGGCTCTGACTCCTCTTACCTTAAAAGCCCTCAATGCATATATCCTGGCACATTGTTTCAAGGAGGTTTGCTTTGCCCAGTGTTGAAGGTTTCTTTGATTTTATCACTGTGTACACACACTACGTTGCATGTGTAATGGGCAGTGCTGTGTGATGCACTGCTGTTCCGGATTCTGTCCTGTCCCCGGTCGGTTAGAGGTTAAGACGCTCGCTTGCGGTGCAAGAGGTTCTCGGTTTGTGCCCAGACTCCATACTGTTATGTCTTTGGGCTAAATTTTTCATGTCATTATTTCTAGGGTACAGCAAGACAACAACAATCTACAAGAAGGAGGTAGACTTGGCCACATCCATCAAGAAAGCTCTACACGGAAGGAGTGGCCGCTTGACTGTTAGTCAGTTTTTTGGGTCTTCCAGTACAGATACCACACCTTGAAAATCGAGTGATACAAGCTATTTCACTCAATGTTTTTCCTTCTTTATGAAAGACAAGGTTGTTATAATAGTAGAACACACTAGTGGAGGCTTTGAGTAAATTGTTGATGTTCATAATGCATCAGATCAGAAAAATGCAGCATGTCTAAGACTTTTACAAAGCAGTGTATGTCTTAATATTAAGACGAAACTTGTATCTATCATAGGTCTATCATTTCATAATAAAGATTTTTAAACATCTGAATTTGGAACGCAGTATCATTCTGTCATTGTATTTCAATGCATGCAATCCAATGCTCAAGTTCTGATGCTAGATCTTTCATCTCAGTGTTCACAGTTCAGTAAGGTGAACAAATGCAGTATCCAAACAATAGACACGTGTCAATTCCACTAGGTTGCCTAGTGACAGATTGAGGCTGACTAAACATTTTCTGCCAGGTTTCTCGCTGAGAGGGGAGACATTAACCTGTAAAACCCCTTTGTGCTATGGGAAATAGAGCTGTGCCGAATATCCAATACTTGTACTCGTGCTGTTTTTAAGAAGTATTTAAACAACAGATATCCACTAAATCCATTCATAATGTGCTGATTTCTTTCAAAACAGAAAAAGCTGTCTCCTTCACATCCTCAGCTGAGTACCAATCAATGTCAATTAACTTCTGCATAGTGTTTTAAAAGCCGCTGTGTCACTTTACTGCCATCCGAGTGCGATGGTGAACATGCCCGGACGAGAGGAACAATGGGCTTTTAAAACACTGTGCAGAAGTGAATTGCCATTGAGTGGTGCTCATTTGGAAACGTGAAGTTAAAGACAATACGAGTAATGAGTATCCTACACAGCACTAGTCATCAATACTTGTTATATTTATGTATTGAATTAAGAGCGGTCAGTGAGGCATCTCTGTTTGCATTAAGAGACTGGGCATACCCTGACCAGGTACACTGTATATAAAACAGCTGCAAACACACACGAGTCAAGCTGTCCATGTCAATTGCATTAGATTCTTATTATCTATACAGTAGTTGGGGGTACTTTTATTTAAACAACATGATGAATTCCTCTGGTTTCTCTGGTTTATCACGTGTCCGTACATTGATTCCTTTTCTTTGTTGCTGCACTTTCCTCCACTTTCATCACATTTTGGAGCATCCGTGTCATTGTGAGGTGATGCAGCTGTACAGTGTGTGTAGCTGTTCTGTGGAGAAGATAGAGGGCCTGTCTAACTACAGGAGGTACATGCATTCTTATTGCCCTGTGTCATGTGACAACTGAAAGATAATAAAACAACGAACTCCTGTAGTTTACAGACAGAAACGTTTAGTACTAATTATAAGAAGCAGAACTAATTTCCATACTATTAACAGTAATGGCACATGCATTTTCAATTTTATTTAAACCCCGCAGATAATAGAGCTGTTGAAAAACTGTGTATCATTAGCACAGATGTTCTTAATGAGAGAAAAAAAAAACACTCAATCATGTGTGTGTTTTAGATTGATCTGAGAGATATTAACCATGTCAGAGATAAAACAGAAAAAAGCAGCTCAGGTAAAGCTAATCGTACATATGCTTAATGAATTACATTGATGATTCGTTGCCGTATAATATGTGACTTTAGTTTATACCTGCACATGGAATAAAACAAATTGATCTGGTCCACAAATGAGATTTTCTGTACAGAAAACACTCAAGCCTAAAACTAATGTCACGCTTTTGGAACACTGACGGAAGAAATTAAAAGTTTACTTTTGTATCCAACCTGTGCCAAATAGGGGAGCTTAGCATACGCACTCAACAAAATGAGTTTAATAGGCTCTTTAACGCAGATTCTAAACTACTTGGAACAAGAGTTTTATAGCAGCAGCAACAGCATTGTTCAGGGTCATTATTGAAGACAACAATTATAGGTCACTCAGTAGCAGCATAGATTTCCTATTGACCAATAGCCACAACAGACTTTCATCAATATACAATTTCTCTTTAAGCACTAAAGTGCAAACTACAGTGCTTAACTCTACTAATGCCTAGTTCCTGATGCTGACGAAAATCATAAACACTGAGTTGTCTCAAATTAAAGCAAACACACACACACAGTGTCAGCGCTAGGGACAGGTGCACTAGTTAAAACCAATGTGTCAAATTAATATAATAAAACATTACAAGTGACTGAATGGAACATGTACAGACAGTTCTGCATGCTTCAAACTGAACTGACACATTGAAGTAACAACCTGTGGCAGCTGGTGGCCAAAGAAAATGGGGAGGCAGAAAAATCAGGGGGCTTGGGGTCCCCTTCAAACCCCAGCAGCAGTAATCTTATTATTGGATTCTGACTGACAACACTTTTTTTCCAAGACTGTTAAAAGTATTTTCTCCACTTGCCAGAAGATAAAAGAAAACAGTACCCTATTGTAGTTTATTCTAATGTAGACTATGCAGCCACATAGCATTCCATATTCTATCCACAGTGATATCCAAAATGAACTTGGAACCAGTAGGCAAGTGCCCACAGAAGAATGTGAACTACTCTGTCTGCTACACTGCTGCTAGTTCTCATCCTCGCACGGACATCCCAAGCAAAAATGATGTGTGAGAACTCCAAAAGCAGAGACTGTTAAAAGTAAACAAGTCCATTTACTAAGTAGATCTCAAACGTGCCCTTTAAAAAAAAAAAAAAAAAAAAAGAGACTCTCAAGCACATATTTTCTTTTTAAAAACAGTACAGTAGGTAGTGGTGCACTTCCTTAGTCATTTCACCTGGAAAGTGAATTTGCCCTAACCCCTTCTAAATAATTCACCAATCGTTGTTGACTGACATGTGTTGACCTAAAAGATACTGCGGTTACACTTAAAAACAATGGCTGTAAATCCACATCAATTCAAAAGCATTAGCTGCCAGGGTTAAGGTTAAGGTTAGGGGTATTTCTGTTGCACTTGAATTTATTATCAGTTTGTGTCCATTGCTTTTTAATCTTCAGGACTACAAAAATCATTACAATGTAACAACAAAACAGGTTTTATTCAGAAGTCAAAACAGGTGTTATACAGGCTCCTACCAGCCAAGGAAACTCTATTGGAATTCATAGTCATTTGTGGCACATATACAGTACATCAGCATATGTTTCATATAGTTTGGAAGAAAGTGTCTCTGCTAATGACAACAATAATAATATATTGTGAAGGGACAACAAAAAAATATAAAAACACCAAAGGCTACAAAATGACTGAGAACTGCACACAAATCAAGAGATTAAAAATGCAGCTTTACTGATAACGTCATGTGAAAGAAATGACAGTCAAGCCAATTGTATTGGATTTATACAGTCAGAGGTTTTATTTATTTCCCAAGATAACAGACCTTGTTTCCAGTGAGCAATTAGATGAAATCATAAACACATTGTCAGCTCTTTCTACTCTTTATTGTCTTTTCCCAAACAGTACTGGATAAATAAATCTGTTACATATAATTACAGAGCTGTTTGTCCAACTGTGACAAAACTGGCAAGGGACCGTCTTTACAGTAGCACACCCTATTGAATGTGCTATCATTCCAGGGGATATACTGTATGGAGGCTGTCTGTCTGTCTGTCCGGCTGTCTCTGGATGTCATTTTGGAGTTTTGCTGGAGAGCAGCATGTTCAATCGGGATGAACAGCCCCAGACCATCATTAGCACAACCTCGAGTGTTTCATAATCTCATGGTATGTATGTAACAGGACATAGGCTGGAAAGTTATTTATATGGGAACTGTGATTTGAAATTGCTTCATTAACTTTAGTGATGCTCTGAAAACATAGATTGGTATGAAACATTTTTTTTTACTTGATAATGTCTGAGAGTATCTCAATCCACAATGTTTTAAACTCAGAATATCCGTGTATATGTTTTAAATTGACACTTAAAAATATGAAATTATCTGGAATAAATTACTTTACACAAGTATAAAATATGGATTATTTAAGAAAGTGGTTTAAAATGCAGAGATCAGGGGAAATGAATAAAGTTGTGTGTAACTTTATGTACTGCATACCTCATTATCAGTTCAGTTCTCTAATCCGGAATGCCAGAATACATCATTCGAAAGGCTGAAGTCTGTCGATTTCAACAATATGGATATTATTTGTATACGACAACAGCAACCCTCAATCAGTTTGCTGAATTTCCTAACAGGATTTCATGAGGAAGCCTGTAATGCAGGTATAGCTTAGTTTTGTTTTAGTTTTTTTGTCCTAGTGTTACAGGCTTGCCCCATCATTAAAATCGGGCCCTTAATGGTTTTTCTTAGATAAACTCAAAGCAGCCCTTATAACAGTTTACCGTGGTATCTTTGCAGTTTTACCATGCTTTTCAGTGGTTATAGTATGCATTTACCATAGCACCTCTGTGTGCTTACATATACTTTTACTATGCTTTATTACACTTTGCGATTATTTTACTATGGTGACCTTTTATAAGAGAGCTACTTATTGAATTTTTTGTAATGGATTTTTTTGATGTACTAAAAAACATCCAACTCCAGTGCAATTAAGTAAAAACGACTGTAATACGTGTTTAAATGAAGTATGCAGAAATCTATGAAGTGTGATCATTGACATAACATTTATTAAGTACTGTATGTGAGTGGGTTTGACAGGTAGCACTGTACAGTAACACATTAAGACTCAAGACACCAGTCTCAAAGTTTTAAAGTAGTGAGGGTATTGTCTTGGTTAAATGATGGCACATTGGGCTTCACAGACAAGGCTAGAGGCACCATCACATCCCATTAGCCCTGATGGATGGATGTGCAGAACAGACTTTGTCACGGCATATAAAGAAAAAACAAATGTATTGAAATATTCAGAGATATTTTGAGATGACTGAATTTATTGGGCCATTTGTTACATTTGAACTTGTTCCAAGTTTCCAGTTCCGGAAACCCTAAAGACAAGGCTTATTTGTTTTTTCACTTTGATACGTATGCCCAAGGCCTTCACACTTAGTGATTTATCTGGTTACACTGTCATTCAGTTCACTCCTTTCTAGGCGGACCAGCACTCCATGTTACCTCTTTATGATATGCAGGACAACAAAAGCACATGTAGCCCTGCTGCAAATTTGTGTTATTCCTTTAAATAAAAATGTTATATTACTTGTAACATAGTTGGAATGCACCAGAATCACATTTACTAGCTTGCTACACCTAAACACAATTCTATTGGACAGGTTTCCCCTCTGAATCAATTAGCCAACATGCAGTGGAATTTGGGGGTGGGACTTAGCATTTTGATTGGGTTTGTGCGGGAGAGAGAAAGGAGGTTCGAGAGAATGAGGAGGAACAGACGCAACGTGCGAGAGAGAAAGGAGGTTCGAGAGAGTGAGGAGGAACAGATGCAATGTGAGAGAGAGAAAGGAGGTTCGAGAGTGTGAGGAGGAACAGACGCAATGTGAGAGAGAGAAAGGAGGTTTGAGAGTGTGAGGAGGAACAGACGCAATGTGAGAGAGAGAAAGGAGGTTCGAGAGTGTGAGGAGGAACAGATGCAATGTGAAAGAGAGAAAGGAGGTTTGAGAGAGTGAGGAGGAACAGACGCAATGTGAGAGAGAGAAAGGAGGTTCGAGAGAGTGAGGAGGAACAGACGCAACGTGAGAGAGAGAAAGGAGGTTCGAGAGAGTGAGGAGGAACAGACGCAATGTGAGAGAGAGAAAGGAGGTTCGAGAGAGTGAGGAGGAACAGACGCAACGTGAGAGAGAGAAAGGAGGTTCGAGAGAGTGAGGAGGAACAGACGCAATGTGAGAGAGAGAAAGGAGGTTCGAGAGTGTGAGGAGGAACAGACGCAACGTGAGAGAGAGAAAGGAGGTTCGAGAGAGTGAGGAGGAACAGACGCAACTTGAGAGAGAGAAAGGAGGTTCGAGAGTGTGAGGAGGAACAGACGCAATGTGAGAGAGAGAAAGGAGGTTCGAGAGTGTGAGGAGGAACAGACGCAATGTGAGAGAGAGAAAGGAGGTTCGAGAGTGTGAGGAGGAACAGACGCAATGTGAGAGAGAGAAAGGAGGTTCGAGAGTGTGAGGAGGAACAGACGCAATGTGAGAGAGAGAAAGGAGGTTCGAGAGAGTGAGGAGGAACAGACGCAACGTGAGAGAGAGAAAGGAGGTTCGAGAGAGTGAGGAGGAACAGACGCAACGTGAGAGAGAGAAAGGAGGTTCGAGAGAGTGAGGAGAAACAGACGCAACGTGAGAGAAAGAAAGGAGGTTCGAGAGAGTGAGGAGGAACAGACGCAACGTGAGAGAGAGAAAGGAGGTTCGAGAGTGTGAGGAGGAACAGACGCAATGTGAGAGAGAGAAAGGAGGTTCGAGAGAGTGAGGAGGAACAGACGCAATGTGAGAGAGAGAAAGGAGGTTCGAGAGAGTGAGGAGGAACAGACGCAATGTGAGAGAGAGAAAGGAGGTTCGAGAGAATGAGGAGGAACATACGCAATGTGCGAGAGAGAAAGGAGGTTCGAGAGAATGAGGAGGAACATACGCAATGTGCGAGAGAGAAAGGAGGTTCGAGAGAATGAGGAGGAACATACGCAATGTGCGAGAGAGAAAGGAGGTTCGAGAGAATGAGGAGGAACAGACGCAACGTGCGAGAGAGAAAGGAGGTTCGAGAGTGTGAGGAGGAACAGATGCAATGTGAGAGAGAGAAAGGAGGTTCGAGAGAGTGAGGAGGAACAGATGCAATGTGAGAGAGAGAAAGGAGGTTCGAGAGAGTGAGGAGGAACAGACGCAATGTGAGAGAGAGAAAGGAGGTTCGTGAGTGTGAGGAGGAACAGATGCAACGTGAGAGAGAGAAAGGAGGTTCAAGAGTGTGAGGAGGAACAGATGCAACGTGAGAGAGAGATAAAGGAGGTTCGAGAGTGTGAGGAGGAACAGACGCAATGTGAGAGAGAGAAAGGAGGTTTGAGAGTGTGAGGAGGAACAGATGCAACGTGCGAGAGAGAAAGGAGGTTCGAGAGTGTGAGGAGGAACAGATGCAATGTGAGAGAGATAAAGGAGGTTCGAGAGAGTGAGGAGGAACAGACGCAATGTGAGAGAGAGAAAGGAGGTTCGAGAGTGTGAGGAGGAACAGATGCAACGTGAGAGATAGAAAGGAGGTTCGAGAGAATGAGGAGGAACAGACGCAATGTGAGAGAGAGAAAGGAGGTTCGAGAGAGTGAGGAGGAACAGACGCAATGTGAGAGAGAGAAAGGAGGTTCGAGAGAGTGAGGAGCAACAGACGCAACGTGAGAGAGAGAAAGGAGGTTCGAGAGAGTGAGGAGAAACAGACGCAACGTGAGAGAGAGAAAGGAGGTTCGAGAGTGTGAGGAGGAACAGACGCAACGTGAGAGAGAGAAAGGAGGTTCGAGAGAGTGAGGAGGAACAGACGCAACTTGAGAGAGAGAAAGGAGGTTCGAGAGTGTGAGGAGGAACAGACGCAATGTGAGAGAGAGAAAGGAGGTTCGAGAGTGTGAGGAGGAACAGACGCAATGTGAGAGAGAGAAAGAAAAGTTTTATAGTAAAAGAAATATTATCTGAACGATATATTTTGTACTTTATTAGCAGGGTATAAGAGGCTAATATATTTCAGTAAACCAAACGTTTGCTGTAGACAGTCTCCATTTTATGGTATAGTCTTTTTTGTTTATTATTAATTTACTTTTCTGCTGGCGTCTGGAACTGCTGCTGAGGCCCAGATAGCACTCGAGGTGACCAGGAGAAAGCCCTGAGTACCTCTGGCCACGCTGGAAAAGAAGATTTTTCAGCTGTCGTTGTGTTTATTGTGTCCTTCTACGAACTTAGGAACTGCTGGTCGTGAGTACTGCTTGCATTCAAAAAAACGTTTTTTGAAAGTATAATTTTGTTGCTTATTTGACATAAATAAGTGACGGGGCATTTTGTTTTTTTATTATTGCCACTACGTACCCGAGCGACGGTTCAGGCCTGCAACGTGATATTTCTGTTATACTGGTGCACGTGTTCAGTACACGTGAGTACACGTGTGTGCATGTGTGTGTGGGCCCACTGTAGTGCAAGAGTTTAATTATTTTGCATAGCAACTCATATTATTTAAGAGTAAATATATTATTTGTAATATTGATTGTATGTTATTTATTTTAATACCTAGCCTTTGTTTATTGTGTGTTTATGTTATTATTGAAAATACCTTATTATTGCACAGTTGTTTGAGTAAATTGTTTACTTGTTTCTATTGGTGTGTGTTGTGTGAGTGGATACTGGGGTTAGTATTTGATAATAGTTCCTATTAAGGGGTGCACGTGTATTTAGATGTCCCTTACATAGGTGGAGGCACCGCATTAAAGAAACAGTACACATATACTTCTAACAGACGAATGTTAGACAAATTATAATTTAAAAAAGTATTGGTGAAATGTGAAACATTTCTGGGGGCGGTCCTGCACACGACCCACCCACACTCAGGTGATTAGGTTGGAGGTTTTAATCTCCCTCACTCAGGTGATTAGGTTGAGGGTTGGTCCTCTCACACTCAGGTGATTAGGTTGAGGGTTGATCCTCTCACACTCAGGTGATTAGGCTGGGGGTTTATTCACCCACACTCAGGTGATTAGGTTGAGGGTTGATCCTCTCACACTCAGGTGATTAGGTTGAGGGTTGATCCTCTCATTATTAAAGGAAGTCAAGCAGAAGACATTTCTGGGGGCGGTCCTGCACATGACCCACCCACATTCAGGTGATTAGGTTGGAGGTTTTAATCTCCCTCACTCAGGTGATTAGGTTGAGGGTTGATCCTCACTCAGGTGATTAGGTTGAGGGTTGATCCTCTCACACTCAGGTGATTAGATTGAGGGTTGATCCTCTCACGCTCAGGTGATTAGGTTGAGGGTTGATCCTCTCACACTCAGGTGATTAGGCTGGGGGTTTATTCACCCACACTCAGGTGATTAGGTTGAGGGTTGATCCTCTCATTATTAAAGGAAGTCAAGCAGAAGTCATGAAGCATGGGAGACAGTTGAGCCTATGGCCAAACACAGACGTTCATGAAAAAAGGGACAACTAGCCAAAAGAAGGACAAAAATAAGATCTGACTAAACATGTGGTGGCACTGGGACATGCTACCTAAAAAATAGGGCTGGGTGGTAGCATTATGTACAGTCGTTATCTGCATGAGATGGGATGTCAGTGTAGTTCAGTTTTGTGTACCATGTGAAACATTTCTGGGGGCGGTCCTGCACATGACCCACCCACATTCAGGTGATTAGGTTGGAGGTTTTAATCTCCCTCACTCAGGTGATTAGGTTGAGGGTTGATCCTCACTCAGGTGATTAGGTTGAGGGTTGATCCTCTCACACTCAGGTGATTAGGTTGAGGGTTGATCCTCACTCAAGTGATTAGGTTGAGGGTTGATCCTCCCTCACCCAGGTGATTAGGTTGAGGGTTGATCCTCACTCAGGTGATTAGGTTGAGGGTTGATCCTCACTCAGGTGATTAGGTTGGGGTTGATTCTCCCACACTCAGGTGATTAGGTTGAGGGTTGATCCTCTCACACTCAGGTGATTAGGTTGAGGGTTGATCCTCTCACACTCAGGTGATTAGGTTGAGGGTTGATCCTCACTCAGGTGATTAGGTTGGGGGTTGATCCTCCCTCACTCAGGTGATTAGGTTGAGGGTTGATCCTCACTCAGGTGATTAGGTTGAGGGTTGATGCTCACTCAGGTGATTAGGCTAGGGGTTGATTCACCCGCACTCAGGTGATTAGGTTGAGGGTTGATCCTCACTCAGGTGATTAGGCTGGGGGTTGATTCACCCACACTCAGGTGATTAGGTTGAGGGTTGATCCTCTCACACTCAGGTGATTAGGTTGAGGGTTGATCCTCTCTCAGGTGATTAGGCTGGGGGTTGATTCACCCACACTCAGGTGATTAGGTTGAGGGTTGATCCTCCCTCACTCAGATGATTAGGCTGGGGGTTGATTCACCCACACTCAGGTGATTAGGTTGAGGGTTGATCCTCCCTCACTCAGGTGATTAGGCTGGGGGTTGATTCACCCACACTCAGGTGATTAGGTTGGAGGTTTTAATCTCCCTCACTCAGGTGATTAGGTTGAGGGTTGATCCTCACTCAGGTGATTAGGTTGAGGGTTGATCCTCTCACACTCAGGTGATTAGGTTGAGGGTTGATCCTCACTCAAGTGATTAGGTTGAGGGTTGATCCTCCCTCACCCAGGTGATTAGGTTGAGGGTTGATCCTCACTCAGGTGATTAGGTTGAGGGTTGATCCTCACTCAGGTGATTAGGCTGGGGGTTGATTCACCCACACTCAGGTGATTAGGTTGAGGGTTGATCCTCTCACACTCAGGTGATTAGGTTGAGGGTTGATCCTCTCACACTCAGGTGATTAGGTTGAGGGTTGATCCTCACTCAGGTGATTAGGTTGGGGGTTGATCCTCCCTCACTCAGGTGATTAGGTTGAGGGTTGATCCTCACTCAGGTGATTAGGTTGAGGGTTGATGCTCACTCAGGTGATTAGGCTGGGGTTGATTCACCCGCACTCAGGTGATTAGGTTGAGGGTTGATCCTCACTCAGGTGATTAGGCTGGGGGTTGATTCACCCACACTCAGGTGATTAGGTTGAGGGTTGATCCTCTCACACTCAGGTGATTAGGTTGAGGGTTGATCCTCTCTCAGGTGAATAGGCTGGGGGTTGATTCACCCACACTCAGGTGATTAGGTTGAGGGTTGATCCTCCCTCACTCAGATGATTAGGCTGGGGGTTGATTCACCCACACTCAGGTGATTAGGTTGAGGGTTGATCCTCCCTCACTCAGGTGATTAGGCTGGGGGTTGATTCACCCACACTCAGGTGATTAGGTTGAGGGTTGATCCTCACTCAGGTGATTAGGCTGGGGGTTGATTCACCCACACTCAGGTGATTAGGTTGAGGGTTGATCCTCTCACACTCAGGTGATTAGGTTGAGGGTTGATCCTCTCTCAGGTGATTAGGCTGGAGGTTTATTCACCCACACTCAGGTGATTAGGTTGAGGGTTGATCCTCTCACACTCAGGTGATTAGGTTGAGGGTTGATCCTCTCACACTCAGGTGATTAGATTGAGGGTTGATCCTCTCTCAGGTGAATAGGCTGGGGGTTGATTCACCCACACTCAGGTGATTAGGTTGAGGGTTGATCCTCCCTCACTCAGATGATTAGGCTGGGGGTTGATTC
Source organism: Polyodon spathula (assembly GCF_017654505.1). Classification (NCBI taxonomy): domain Eukaryota; kingdom Metazoa; phylum Chordata; class Actinopteri; order Acipenseriformes; family Polyodontidae; genus Polyodon; species Polyodon spathula. The sequence goes on along the minus strand of NC_054538.1, from coordinate 3,685,584 downwards.
ACCCACACTCAGGTGATTAGGTTGAGGGTTGATCCTCCCTCACTCAGGTGATTAGGTTGAGGGTTGATCCTCTCACACTCAGGTGATTAGGTTGAGGGTTGGTCCTCTCTCACTCAGGTGATTAGGTTGAGGGTTGATCCTCCCTCACTCAGGTGATTAGGTTGTGAACCTGAAAAGTTCCATGAAAAATATGCTAATGGTGTCTCCATTAACTTGTTTTCAATAGGTAATAATCACAGCTTTACTAATTCTGGGAAATCTTTTTGGATACAAGATTTGCCCCTATTTGTTTGTACCTGAGGTTTGGGTTATTGCAGCACAACCCATGCATTGTCTGTTATCCCTGCACTCTTGTAACCGCTGCTAGGGCTGCCACTCTTGTTGTTTTTCTTGTTCATAGTGGGGGATTGTGTCAGCAGTAGAGCTTTCATAGCATGTTAATGCTTCTTCATGTCTCTGTGTTAAGAGATTCATCACTGTCAGATTTACAGAGAAGCTGCCTGAGGCCAACAGAATTCAACAATCACATTCACGTCGCTTTCGTGCTGACATTAAATGATTTTGAAGACTTGGCCCTACCCAATGGGGTCTTCCTCCTGCAGTGATCAGGGGGAACGATCTCGTTAAGGATGAACAGCGTCTTCCTCCTGCAGTGATCAGGGGGAACGATCTCATTGAGGATGAACAGCTTCTTCCTCCTGCAGTAATCAAGGGGAACGATCTCATTGAGGATGAACAGCGTCTTCCTCCCGCAGTGATCAGGGGGAACGATCTCATTGAGGATGAACAGCGTCTTCCTCCCGCAGTGATCAAGGGGAACGATCTCATTGAGGATGAACACCGTCTTCCTCCTGCAGTGATCAAGGGGAACGATCTCGTTGAGGATGAACAGCGTCTTCCTCCTGCAGTGATCAAGGGGAACGATCTCGTTAAGGATGAACAGCGTCTTTCTCCTGCAGTGATCAAGGGGAACGATCTCGTTGAAGATGAACAGCGTCTTCCTCCTGCAGTGATCAGGGGGAATCATCTTGTTGAGGATGAATAGCTGCTGACACTGCAAGACGCTGCTCAAGGTCTCACCTTGACATGCAGTGACTTGGATTGTGTTCAGTGTGAGAGAAACTGTGTAGCAGTTCTCATTCATTGTCTTTGCACAGTGCAGGGCAGTAAAAGTTCCAGGTAAAGGCGAGGGTTGCCTGTGCTCTTCCTTAGAGTAGTTAGAAAGGTAATGCAGTCTTGGAATGCTTACTCTGAAGACCCGCAAAGAGCCAAATAAACATATTTCAAAACAATTACAGACGTTATAAATTTAAATCGCCTAGTCAGAGTAGTATGCAATCTGTAATGCCAGCTAGTGGGTTATCTGTTCACAAGGATCTCCCATCTAAACACTAATTTCTTTTTTTGCATAGTCAAAAGTTCTATTCTGTTTCCTAACATGTTAAATCTTAGTGGCCTGAAAAAAACTATAGAACTAAAGTTTAAGAAGAGCATTTAAATATAAATAATGCTGTTTCCGTGTTAAAATCCAGATTAGTGGCTATTTTGTATTTTTATTTCAATATAAAAATATAATTAATAATTATTTAAATCACTGAAATAACGTTCCAAACCATTTCACCTCGTATGCTTGGTTATATTTGATTTGTGTCTTTCTGGTAAATTGTCTGTTTATCATCATAGGGACATTGTGGACCCCTTTAATATCTGATGAGTTTATAATACTGACATCTGCATCAGGACTGTAATTGCCTCTAGACTACAAAGCTGTCTCTTTAATTGAATGGTAAGATGAGGTTAGAAGTTTGAAATTAGAAGTTTGCATGCAGCCCTCATCTCTCCATTCAATTACATGGACTATGGATGGGGGGGTGGGGGGGAGGGGGTAGAAACTACTAACCCTACTTCGAAATCAACCTTTTTCTTCATGATTATTAGGTGGGATGTAACTTACATGAAAATACAGCCCTTAATTTTAAGATCATTTAAGCTTTAATCATAGTTTCATTCTTAAAACTCACGGCATCGGACTTAAGTATTATATTTTTTTATTTATTCTGCTAGATTAACCCAACAGCAAGACAGAACTATGCATTAATTTCCTTTGTCAACATTTAAAATTAAATTTACAGAGTCATTCTGAAAGCGACCAATTGTCTGATGATATTCTTCATTAGCAGTAGATGAATGTTGGCTTTCAGAATGAGGGAATTAGTGTCAGATTGATAGTTGTTAACTAACGCTATTGAACAATAACTTAATTGTACAATATTTTGAATGCAACATGAGATTCTTGAACAAAATAAGCGTAGAAGATAAACTATTCCCATCAGACACTCACACAGGATACATCAATCATGTGATTTAACATTTCCCTTCAGTTGCTTCATTATAGTATTGGTTAGTATTTGTGACAGATGGGTTTAGTTTGCACAAGAAAACAAAATAAGAAGACACAGGAAGAAAACATTTTTTTAAATAGCTTCACCAGGCAAACTTTGGATATTGCAGGTGCTGCTTCTCCTTAGGGTTTAGCATTTTTTCCCTGTGAAAAGTGGACTGCTCCAGTCAATACAGCAGATCTTTACAGGTATCTCAGACTACCCTGTTATTCCTAGCCACACTCTTCAATCACAGGATGAGGTTTTAAATCAGAATTAAAAACATATTTATTCAAACTAGCTTTACTGGTTTTAAATCATGATTAAAAATATATTTATTCAAATTAGCTTTTTTTTTTAATCTTAGTTTTCCTATTTTGCAACTAAAACTGCTAAACCAGTAAGCAAAGAGCTGGGCTTCTCTGCATTAGTAGTTAAGCAACTGTTGATGTCATTTCACAGACGGGACAGAATCGGTAACTGCTGTGGCCGCTACACTTGGATTGTTAACTGATGCCCTTATTCAACAGTCGGGGCTGGCACAGGGGACAGACATTACAGCTGTCATTTTTCAAAGCCCCTTCCCATTTTAAGATTCCCTGGTTGCAAAGGAAATAATTAGTTAACATGATGAGCCTTATAATGGTCACAAATGCAAAAACAAAAAAACCCAAAACATTTTGACAGCTGTTTGTTAGGGGTTAGTTACAACAATTCTGCATCTCCCTTTAAAAGCAAGTGCCGATATTTATGAATGTGACATGGTCTGTATTAAAACAAACGTGCATCACACGTTTTAATAAACTTAAGTGCGAGAAAGACGGTAACAATTTGACTGAATAAAAATGCTTTCAAGTGCAGAGAGGTGCTGTATTAACACCAACAGAATACAGGAACCCCAGATTTGTGCAAGAGATTGTGACCAAACGTGTGTGAGTAGGCTACTGTTGTGTCAAAAAGTAGCTTAAAATAAACAATTTCATTTGAGAAACATAGAACAAGAACGGCAACAAATAAAAATACACTGAAGGTTTGTGCATTGCACCTGTGCCATTATCAAAATGCCCTGGAAACTTAAAATAAAGAAAATATTTAATGAAGGGCTGTAATGCAGCAAAAAGCACAAGAATTAAACAAACAAGGAAGTGAAAAGGTTATCTTTACAAACTCCAAAAAAACACTGTTATCTTTCACCATTCAAATCACAGAGTGCCAGATACACTAGACTTAGTTACATTGTTTACGGTCAGCAGTTTAAGTATGATTTAATTGCACAAGAGAAATAATGTATGAGTACCGTTCTGTAAACCAGCGTGTAGTGTGAGTTTTATACTAAAGCAAGGTCAGCTGTTGCAGGGAAAACAAAGTTTATTTCTCAAACTGACCATTTCAAAAATGTGAAAGCTTAACACAGAAATACTTGGAACTGTAATTAGGAAGTGTACTATGTAATGCAGCTTACTTGATTGCAGTAAACAAAAACAAACTAAAAAAAAAAACACTGTTTACTAAATTTAGCTCTAAGCTTGTGCTAATGAATGTATGACAATGTGCTTGCTGTGGAGTATTTAATATGTAAATATAACTGAACAGACTCACTGCAATTTAAACTTGTTTTTACTGAAAAATAAATAGTATGTAACTCATAAGACCTTTCTGTGTTACATGCTGCCAGATCAGGACTTCACCAATACAGAGCACGCGAGCTGCAGCATGCTATTCCCATGTTACAACTGTACACAATTAAAGGTGCAGTCACCAATTCCAAACACAACACTTGCAAAATATTTAAAATAACATGCTGAGTTCATTGCAGTCATCAGCTGCATGAGGCAACCATTCAGCAGAATAAGGCAACAAACAAGTGAGTACAGACACAACAAACCTGGTTGTAATGGGGTAGGTCTCGGCTTTACAACAGCAGTTTAAGATTGCACATAGTTACTGGTACAGCTGGTGGTCCCTGCTGGAAACACTGGCCTCTCTACTCAAAAGTGTCGATAACAACATTTCTTAAGGGATGTTTAAAGAAGTGTCATTGTAAATTACTTGTATCCTAGACTACGCCACACGGTGCAACAGTACAAAGCGCTAAACATCTATGACACTCAAACACAGAGAAAGAGTACAAGCACAGTCATCACAAATTTCATCCTGGTGCAGAGAGACAGAAGATTCCTTAAATCTACAACAAATCTAGTTGCTGCCTTTTCAGTCCTTGGTTTAGGAGGGTCCAAATTATTCCAGTACATGAGCGGGATACCTTTGGGGATGACATGATTGAGCTGCTAATACAGAAGTATGGGGAGGATAAAGCACTTTGTGATTGTGGTCCACTATGGAAGGCGCTATATAAAATAAAGATTGATTGATAAAAGGGAAGCAAAAGGCACACATCAATGCACTGGAAACAAAAGGAGAATGTCTCGGACTGAAGAAATTGGTAAGAAATGAACATCACCCAACAGGTAGTTTGAAATTCCTCTATGCTGTGATACACCACCATCAGAGTGGTACTTTTCACAATATATTGAAGTTGGCTGCAATGGCATTGGTGTTACCCGTTCGTACAGCAGATGTGGAGACGGGCTTTAGGGCTCAAAATGTATTGAAATCAGCCCTCAGAAAAAGACTGGCAAGTGGCAGACTGAACACCCTCCTTGTCATAAGGGCTGAGGGACCTCACTGGAAGGATTTTGAGTATGGGAAGGCCCTGGAGAAGTTCAGAAGCAAAAAGCGAAGGAAGACCTTCTGCACAACAGCTGCAGAAAAGTGACAAGTCACTTTCTAGGGTCACCTTTATAGCTACAAGTTTTCTATTTACATTATTTTACCAATATAATTTCAACATAACTAATATAATTTCTAACTGACTATACTAAATGAACATGATTTTGTTTTTACAATTTTATTTTTTGTTTGTTTGGATATGTTTGTGGATATGTCGGCATGTTAATAAACAAAAATAAGAAATGGTGGTTGGTTCTGAATTATCAAACATATTGACTCCCTCACTGAAGAAAATGCCCCCCTAAAATTTTGGGAGGGGGCCACGTTGACCCTCAATCTCTAATTCCTGGAGCAAACACTGAATGTGAAACTTGTGCCATATATGTGATAAGATTATAGAGTATTTATGTTTCTAATTTTGTTAAGTTTTCATCAAGATTGCCGACATGGACCAAGCAAATTCTGTCATTGAAAATGTTGCTCAAAATTTCCCGAAACTTCATCCATGGGTAAAAGCCTATGAGGACATGACCCTGAGTGTCAATGGTGTGGACATGTCACATGTTATGGCCGCCATATTGGATTTTCCATGCGTTTTGGACGATATTCAATGATCTTCTTCTCTGAAACCGCTTATGGCATAGATGTGAAACTTGGTGTATAAAGTCATATACTAATGTACATTATTTGTTATAAATAAAATTGTTCTTAAAGCATTTACTCTGTTTGAATAGTTGTAAGCTACTGATAGTAAGCATAATCTAAAATGATGCTTTTCAATTAACAACATGTTCATATGATTTCCACTTTCGTGAGTCTGAAACCATATTTTGTTGTGCTGTAAATGCTTGGAAGCCGTAAAGTTGCCTGCAACTTCTAGTGTGCTTAATAGGTTGCAATACATTCAAAATTCTGCTGCTTTAGTTTTAACAAGAAAAAGAAAGCATGACCATATAACCCCAATTTTAGCATCTCTGCACTGGTTACCAGTTAAATATATAATTGACTTGAATAGCCTGGGTCCATCTTACACCAAGGATCTGCTTTGCTACCTCATTCCCCAATGCAACTTGCGGTCTGCTAAAAATGATCTCCTTTCCGTGTCTTTGTTTAAATCGTGCCTCAAGACTCATTTTTATACATTGGTTTATTGCACTGCATAGTTTTTTATTATATTGTTTTATGTATTTTAAGTATTTTTTTAATGTAAAGCACTGGGATTTCATTTAATGAAAGTCGCTATACAAAATAAATATATTATTATTATCACAGGTACCTAAACTACACAGTAGCTAAATTATGCATAACAGACTGTTACATTATGCAATACGTATATATCCTTCCATATATATATATATATATATATATATATATATATATATTATATATATATATTATATTATATATCCTTACAAAAAAAGGAAAATAAATATGTGGAGATCCAGCCTCGCAATCACAACATTGTGTGCGAAGTGAAGAGAACATTGTAACAGTATAACTACAGTGCAACCTCTAGTTAATGTACCTGGAGGGAAAAAACACGACATTTAGAAGGCTACGTTATTTTGTTTTCTATAGATACTTGGGGGCAAATATGGGAAATGTACTTAAAACTAAAATGTGTTATTAAATTGGAGTATTAGAGATTGATAGATAGGAGTTTTTAACACCTGGAAAATTGCAAAGAATGCTTGCCTATTAAATAAGTGAATTAAAAAAATAAAATACCCATGGGAATGAGGGTGCCCACAGTGCTTGAAAACAAGCAGAAAACAAACCGTTATTGAAGTGAAGCAGGTATGGAGATCTCAGACATGGATTGGATGGTAACTAGCAAGTGTAATCCACTGTACAAAAGAACCAGTTAGAGAGCTGATGTATTGCCTTTCCCAAACACCATAATTTACCCCTCAGGGATTTCTCATTGTCCCTGGACCACTGCACACCACACTGGCACACTTCATGCCTTCCTGCCAGCAAATAGTGAATCTGCAAAGCTGAAATCCTTGGGAATCTTGGCCAGTACATGTGCACAAATTCGTAACTGGTTAAAACACAGGAAGCACAGAGTATTGTTAAAGGGAGTCATTTCTTGTTGAGGACATGTTCTCAGTGGGAATCAGTACTGGGAATCCCTGCACTTTCTTATCAATAGCAAATCTGCAGGTGAGCACAAGCTGGGGGAGTGGCCCAGGAATTGGGCTGCATACAGAAAAATGGCAAATGAAATGTAATGTTAATAAAAGTGTTGCCTGCTGCTCACACAAAATCCTACTATGAGAAAGACTGGTCACTCACAGAAAGAGGTTATGAGACACTTAGCTACTGGATCAGACAAGCACTGGTGGACTGAACGGTCTCCTGTTTTTAATCATTTCTCATGATTTACAAGACAGAATAAAATTCAACTTGAATTACTTGTAATTTCTCTTTACATCTACATATCGAATAACTGTAGAAATGCTGCTGGTCAATAAACTATTCTATACCTCATGCATTGACATTATGTTAACTCTGAATGAACTGTTCCTCTTGTGTTGTTTCCCTCAATACCTGATTTTGTTGCAAGTTCATGGGACAGGAACAAAGCTGCTTCCGTGGGCAATGTGAATTACTGAGGAAAGGGTGTGTAGAGCTGGGAGAGTTCAAGCTGGGAGAGGTCACTCTCAGATGTATTTTAAGAAGAAACAAGCACCAAATTCCTTGTGTACCCTGAGGGGTTAAAAAGATACACTATTGAATGAAGGTGCCATTGTACCCTCTAGTGTTGGAATTAGGAAATACATCAGACACTTGGATTTTATATTGTCAAGAATATACACAGGTTTATACTTTTTCATATCAGGGAGAATGTACATCTCAGAGAAGTGTACTACTTGATATATTTAATGAAATTAGAAGTATAGCCTAATCGTGTGGATATGCTGTAGTCATTTAATAAAGGTCTAAATACATTTTTAATTATTAAACAATTTGTAGATGTTGTTGCTGCAGTTTATAACCGGTTTAATAAGTTGTTTCAATAATGTTGTTGTAAGCTTTATAATTCCAGAACCCATTTGCCATATAGGTCTCAAATGTGCAGATTTGATGGAAAAGCATGTTGTACCAACATTTTATTTAGTTATTTATTGCATTTATATGCAAAAGTATCGCAAGGCACTGTACAGTACATAGCGGGAAAAAAAGAACAAACCACAATAATTTGCATAGCATGTCACACATACAACTGACACAGTCAGCAATTTTAAAGTTACATTAAAACCCACTAAAATAAGACCATTTTATAAAAGTGTGTTTTTATTCTTGACTTGAAAACTGTAACAGTCTCAGCTTTCCTGACAATTGAAGGCAGAGCATTTCATCATTTAGGAGCTCTACAAGAAAAAGCCCTCGTTCCTCCCGTGCTGCTTTTGTTGACTCTAGGAATAACCAGCAGCCCCGCATCCTGTGATCTCAGAGAGAGGTTTGGAAGATACAGGGTCAGTAGCTGATGCATATAACTAGGTGCATTTTACTTTTAAAAGAGGATTGATTTAATGGTGCCGTGTAAATGAAAACCAACCTAATGGGCACCAGGGTTACAGTAAGTAACCTAACGTTCCCTTTCAATTCGAAGACGACCGCAAAAACATTACGAATGAGAAATGGATACCAGAACCATCGCGAGGGAGAAGGAACGGCAGCATACAAGGGACGCGTCAGAACTGCCCAACCCAAGGTTAGCAGTGTAATCGTGCAACCTCAAAGACACTCGTGCCTGATGAAGGCAAGGAAGGTCTATCATACGATAGAACCTGGAAAAGGTATGTGGTGTAGCCCAGCTAAACACATTACATATATAAGACAACGAGGTCCCTCTAAAGAGGGCTCAAGATGTAGACAACCCTCTAGTGGAATGTGCAGCTACTCTCCCAGGTGGGGGTAAGTCAAGACTGTGTCCGCAATCCAATGCGACAGTCGCTGCTTTGAGAGAGATTGTCCTAGGGTCCGTATCCCATGACAGACAAAGAGCAGGTCAGAATGATGCAGAGCTCTTGTCCTATGCATGTAACAACTCGCTGCCCGAACCGGGCAGAGGAAATTCAATCTCCTATCCTCCTCCGAAGAAAATGGGGGTGGATGGAACGACTCCAGTTCCACAGACTGATGTGGAAGGCTGTAATCACCTTGGGGAAGGAAGCAGGGTTTGTACACAGTGACATCCTGCTGCCATCATCCTAAATATGCATATGGAGCTGTGCACTGACAGCACCTGCAGCACATTGACCCGCTTTAGTGGAGGTGTTAGCCAAGAGGATGACTATCTTCATAAACAGATAATTCAGCTCTGTGGAGTATGTGGTCTCAAACGAGGCCTTTGTGAGGGCCTCCAGTACAATATCAAGGCTCCATTCGGGGAGAACGGCACTCCTGGGATACCAAATATACAGGTGCATGGCACGCAGAAATAGCCGCTAAATACGCCTTCAATGTGGAAGGTGACCTACCAGCATCGAGCAGTTATTGCAGAATCTGTAAAATAACTGGCATGGGGCAAGAGACTGGGTCATGACCTCTAGTCAGACACCATTTCTGAAAATACTTCCACTTGTAGGCATACAACGACCTAGAGGAATCCACCCTAGCATTTTGCAACGTACCCACAACCGCGTCTGCTAGCCCTAGTGGTGACCAGCAGTCCCGATCAGGAGCCAGACCCATAGTTGGAACCTACCCAGTTCCGGATACCAGAGAGTACCTCTTGCCTGACTGAGGAGATCTAAGCGAAGCGGGATCTCCCAGGGCTGGCCTTATAAGAGATGGCACAGGGTCGAGAACCTTTGCTTAAATACAACTTTTACTGCTGCTAATACATACTGAGTGGTTTATGAATAATTTATATAATAGAATCTAGTTTTAATGAAATATTGATTGCTGCTAATATACACTGGCTGGGTATGCAATGATGATATAATATAACCTGGTTTTTAAACACAATGTTAATTGTTGCTGATTTGCACTGAATAGTTTGTGAATTACTGATAGTATTTTATTTGTAAACTGATTACTAAAACACTAATCTCTGCCAGGTGATACTCAGCAAATTGTGCCTAGTGATTGAGTTGCCATTGTCTAGTTAATTACCCATACAGCAATTAATCTAAGTGATTTGTGTTATAATTGAAATGTGTGTGATTGTTTTACACTGAAGTTGTTGTCTTTTGATTGTGTGTTTTTTCTCTGATGATTTGAATGTTGGTTTGTGTACCAAACACTTAATAGCTTTATTTGATTTGTTTAGTTGCACATACTGGTTTTAAATGTAATATTTGATTGCTTTATATTTGAAGTTTGATTTATTGCTGTATGGTAATTTAACTGAAGGCCTAACTGTAATATACAGTAATTGGACTTGTTCTATGGGAACAGACTGGATCAAACATATTTGTTGGTTATTGTAACTGTTTTTCTAGCCTTGTCCACTGTGCCCGTACTAAACTGCATACCCAGATTATTTGTATACTTCCTTTTAAAGTAAAGATATCATTTTTGATTCTAGCTGTTTCCTGGTGCTTTCCTCTGTTGCCTAGCTACCGTAACTAAATAACATTCTGCTTCTGGGGTTATTTATCCGGACCAGCCCGGTTATCCAAAGCTGGTGGCAGCTACATGCTACTCTGTTTCAATCCAGTTAGAACACAGCCGAGCCAGGACAGGTTCAGTTAGAGTATTAGTAGTTCCGGTTTTATTTTATCCTACATTTGAGCACGTTCTTAAATTTGAATGTTACAGTATAACGTATTGTACCATATAGTGCAAATAAAGAACTACTGTAAACCATGCCATTGATGGTCTGCAATTCACAAATCTGATGCGTTATTTAAATTATGTTTTTGTAAATAAGATGATTTGCAAGAAACTGTTCAATAATGTTGTTAATTAAGCTAAAAATAGTCTATAACAGTTCATAGTAAACACCAAAGTATTTTAGTCATAAAAAGACATTATGATAAGTGGTAAAAAAAAAACCAAAAAACTGAAAGCTTTGGACTTTAACATGCTGTGTATTTGTTTTTATTCCATTATAAATGTACATGTGTAACTGTATACTGGAATAAAACACACACATTGACTAAACATTTTGGCACTGCTAATCTCCTAAAATACCAAAAATCTCCAGTAATTAAACCTTGCTACTCTGCAGTTCACTTTACACTTTATGTATGTATTTATTTTTTAACTAACCCTGTATAGTATCACCAAGTACTATAATATGTGAATATTTTGATAACTGTAGCTATATTTGCACAGCCATATCTTTTCACTTGTGTGCATGACAAAGAGGAAATTGATACAGGGCGATCAATAACGTCGGTTTCTTTGTTCTTTCTGATCTGGGCGGGGTTCGTAGTACTAAGCAGGCGCTGGTGGCAAAACCCGATTGCGAACTGAGCAGCTCACTACACAGCAGGGTGGTGCAGTGGCGCTGAGGTAGCCCCGGGCTCCACCTCCTCTGTTGTTGTGTTTGATGACAGACGCACCAGAAGGTTTCACTGTCAGAGAGAGATAAAAAGAAAAAGAAAAAGGCGAGCCCGTGCGCTGCTGTCCAAGAAACCCCATCGATACGACCAAACTCACAGCGTGAGCACTGCCGCCATTTTAGATCTTCCTCCAGAGCGAAACGGCAGAGGTTAGTCTGCGCCGGGAAGATTGTCACCTTTTCCTTCTTTTTATACCCTTCCTTCTGAAACACATACCACACAACTTGCAGAGCAATTGGCAGGTAATAATTTAATCATATCTTGAGTGGTTTTTGGCGTGCAGGGCTGCGGCGGTACTTGTTTTGGCAGTGTTTTAAACTGCTGGTTTGGGATGATGTCTGAATGAGAAGACCGGCTTTTTGAAAATGGACTCCAGTTATGTGGCGGCACGTTGGCCAACTAGGCCTTTGTACGTCTGATTGCTTTCTCTAGAAATCTAATTAAAAAATATTTGGGTAAAATAAATATTTCACTTAGAGCCATTGAAATAATTCTGTTAATTGTCCGGAAAGTATGTATGTCTACATATGTTTACATCTTAAAATGCAGTCAAGTACAAAGAAAGGCCCTTTGCTCATCGTTTCATTCATTAGGCCCCTCCACACACAAGGCAAATTACTTTTAAGTGAAGTGTTTTTTTTTGTTTGTTTGAATGCAACACAATTTATGACCAAGCTCACGTGCCTATTGCCAACAATTTATGTGCATGTGTTTGTTAATTTAAACGGAAGCACGCCATGTCGCGCAGTCGTGTAACGGGACACGTACCCCAATTTACACTAAACATTTTGGGGTGAAGTGGCGTTTGGTGTGTTATTCCATGCATTTTTAGGTAGTACATGGTAAATGCAATGCTTTATAATGCAATGTTCTGAGAGTACTTTTACTTTATAAACACCAGAGTGTAATTATGTATGTCTGTATAATGTGTGTGTTATTTTAAAAACCGTGTACACGGTGCTAGATGATAATTACAACAATTTCCATAATATGTTTATTTGGTTTTGACTTAAAAATAACTACACAGAATTATAACCAAACTGTAACAACGCACGTGTGCCAGAAGTTTGCCTGATCTGATCCTGTGGGGCGTGGACGTGCTTTGTTCGTTCTGCTGGTTACAGTAACTGAAGCAGAAGGCGGGAAGTCTTTGCTAAATTAATATTTTAATTGCACACATGTAATCTCCCGGAGTTTTTTTTTTCAATTTTTCGATGACTGTACAGCTTTATGAAATGTGTGATCGGACATTTGGGTCAGTCCATGGAAAATATTCAAAATTGCAATGTAAGAGCACAGAGCTGATGTACATTCCCACAATCTAAAATTAGTCAATAATTTTGACTGCTGAAATTTAATTTTAGGTAATGGGACAAGTCAGATATGTACATATGACCCCAGACTTTAACATTCAACCAACTTTTCTCAATTTTTGGATTAATTTGGCTCATTGCATTTGCACAGATTTCTGGAGACATGGCCACAGAACATGTTAATGGAAATGGTACTGAAGAACCAATGGACAACCCTGCAGTTACCCATTCTGAACACTTCCAGACTTTATTAGAAGCTGGTTTACCACAGAAAGTTGCTGAAAAACTAGATGAAATTTACATAGCAGGTAAGGTGCACTAAAGCAACCAAAAATGCTTTCACATGACTTCGTTTTGCACTGAATTGTTGCATGATATGTTACATTAGAATTCATATTACATGTGGGATTTGGGATACTTACTAAAGCAACTTTTTGTGGTTTCTAACAAAATGGGTACTGCAGTGTTCTAAAGAGGCACTTAACCCTTTTGTCAAAGTGATTTTAAAAAAATGCAATAGTGTGTGTAGGTCTTAATGCAATATTATAAATGCTTGTTTTGCAATATGATATTTACATCAGTTGATTATGTTGAGGTGATTTGTCTGTACTAATTGCAGTTTATAAAATGTTTAAGGAGTGCTAGCCAGAGAGGGGGCATTTAATGATATTGTCTCCAGGGATGTGTTCAGCCAGATGGGCACTTGAAGAACAATAGCAGCAGCTGTTCACAGCAGGGACAGGTGATGCATATTCTTAAAGCACAACATAGATAAGCTAATAATAGTTGGGTTAGCAAAGACCAAAGAGTCAAATTACTTTTTCTAGTGTGCTAAGTACAATTCTCTTGTTTCTGATATTAGGAATTGGGAGCAAGTGTGTATAAAACATTTGTTGACTAAGCAGTGGTACTTGATTAACTACTTAATAGTTATTTTAATCAGTGTAACAGATTTAGACCGGAATGTGTTGTTTCCAAAGCTGTGGACCAGACTAAATTACAACACACTAAATGATGTAACAAAGGCCACACAGACACAGGGAGTTCAAATAAGATCAAAATAGAGTGAAATGTATCATGTGGTCTTTACCGATCATTATCTAATCAAACACATTTTCTTTCATAGTTAAATAGACAATTGCATTCCTAAACTGCAGTGTGTTTAATGCAGATGCTTTAGGATTTGTCCATCTGAAGCAGTTTCTATTCTATCCCAGGGTGACTGTTGGCATGATCATTTACCGATAAGATCTGATTGGACATTGTATTGAAATTTCATCCTGCATATTAATTGCCTATTCATTTTTATTAAAAGGGCTGGTAGCTCATAGTGACCTAGATGAAAGAGCAATTGAGGCCTTGAAAGAGTTTAATGAAGAAGGTGCTCTGCAAGTACTACAGCAGTTCAAGGACAGTGATCTATCACATGTTCAAGTAAGTCACTTGTTGCTCAAAATGACAGATGTACTTTTGTGTTAAGTATAACAGATTATTTTAAGGTTTAAAAAAAAAAAAAAAAAAAAAAAACTTCTTTCAGAACAAAAGTGCCTTCCTGTGTGGAGTAATGAAGACCTACAGACAGAGGGAGAAACATGGGACCAAAGTGTCAGAATCCAGTAAAGGACCAGATGAAGCAAAAATAAAAGTATGTTTTAAAACACATTCAGTCTGCTTTACTAAGTTAATTTAGCAGTTTCTGCAAATGCTACCATCAGATGTTTTAACATTCATAAATATGGTACAAAATGGCTTAGTTATGTTCTGAAACTTAGATTTGTGAAAATAATGTATTGGCTTCCAAGATAAAGCATTCATTAAACAAGCTGGTTAAAGATTATGGTGTTTGAGTACCAAATCACGGCTGTGATATTAAAATGCTGAACATTTGATCATCACGTTTTAATCCAGATGTTGTTTTAACAGGAACTTTTGGAAAGAACAAGCTATACACTTGATGTGACTACAGGACAGAGGAAATATGGTGGTCCCCCACCAGAGTCTGTGCATTCAGGAATGCAGCCTACTGTTGGCACAGAGGTAAGGATTTGGTTGTCGTTTTTTTTGTAGACATAAACCTTTTAGCATTGCTTACCATGTGTTTTTAGAAAATTAATTAATTTAAGGAGAGCGATTAACGTTGGGAATGTGCAGGTAACGCACGATCCACCTAGCTCCTCAGGAGAAGTCAAAAATACATGGTAAAATATGAGCAAAGAGGAGTTGTAATGGCCACTAGTGCCACTGAGTGTCCATAACATATTAATATAGGTCCAAAATATTCTTGTGATGTTTTGACAAGCAATTAAGAGATCTGTTTGAATTTTCTTTAAATCTCAGATTTTTGTGGGCAAAATTCCAAGAGACTTGTTTGAAGATGAACTTGTTCCACTGTTTGAGAAGGCTGGGCCCATTTGGGACCTGCGTCTCATGATGGATCCCCTAAGTGGCCTGAACAGGGGTTATGCCTTTGTCACTTTCTGCACGAAAGAAGCCGCTCAGGAGGCTGTTAAACTGGTATGTATTTACCTTGTAGTTAGCTGGTTGAGACATGACAGATTTATCAATAGGAGTTTGATTATATCTTTACTATTTCCCACAGTGTAATAACCATGAAATTCGCCCAGGAAAACACATTGGTGTGTGCATCTCTGTAGCCAATAACAGACTGTTTGTCGGCTCTATACCCAAGAGTAAAACAAAGGAACAAATTATAGAAGAATTTGGCAAAGTCACAGGTAAGAAACATGTCAAACAGTCTGGAGACAAAAGTACACAAGCGCCCTTAAATAAACAAAAAAAATAAAAACCCTTTTGCGAACACCTTTTTTGAAATTGTGATTTCTGATCTGTCTTCCGCATCAATATATATTTTTTTTTACTGACTGTCTTTTTGTGATCAGTGACGTTATTACACCATCTTTCGGCTGAAACAGTGATGGAAGATTTATTCGACTGAGATCACTACTTGCAGAAGGAAAGATGCTTTACGTAGACAACCTTGTTTCTAATTAGATTTCAATAATTCTTGAAGTCTTGCTGAAAGATGAACTCACTTTTAAAATTTCTTCAAATAAATACACAGCTTTAAATGTTCTTTCAATATACCCAAATTTGTTTCAACAGAGGGTCTTACAGATGTTATACTGTACCATCAGCCAGATGACAAAAAAAAGAACAGGGGGTTTTGCTTCTTGGAATATGAAGATCATAAAACTGCTGCCCAGGCAAGACGCCGGTTAATAAGCGGAAAAGTAAAAGTCTGGGGCAACGTTGTAACTGTTGAATGGGCTGACCCAATTGAAGATCCTGATCCGGAGGTTATGGCTAAGGTAAGTTTTGTGGAATTGATCAGAGTTATTTATTTTGAAATGTCTTCTAATTGACAGATTCATTGCATGATTAACTAAAGTGATACTAAATATGTGGTCAAAACAAAAATACCTTGCATGTTTACTTTAGAAACAAACTGTAACCTTGTATCCAGTGTTGTTTTTTATATTATATATATATATATATATTATAATATATAATATACTCTCTCTCTGTGTATACACACATATATCTCATCAGTGGTGTGTGTGTGTATATATATATTATATTAGATATAATATATATATATAATATATATGATGGTGTATATATGTGTGTGTGGTATTATATATATGTATGTGTGTATGTATATAAATATAATCGCACACACACGTGTGTGTTACGGGTAAATGTGTAACTTTCTCCGCTCACTGGTCAATGTATGAAATAATAATCATATAGCATACTGTATGATTCTCACTGAAATGCAAAACATGCATGCACTTAGGTAGTGCTTTTTTGTAAATGAGTTCAACTTAATACTAAATCACACTTAGTAGAAGCATGAGTTTTGCTGAAGAGATAATTAATTATTACCATACCTAACGTTTGCCCAGTGGTCAATTTTAAAATAAAATCGGGAAACAGTCGTTAGAAGTAAAACCAGAAATCTGTCTCTAATCATGTCTGTGTAGGATAAAACATTAATACATGGGCTTTGATAAACACATGTTGTTATTATTATTACTATTGTTATTGTTAAATACTATTGCAAGAAGGGATGCAGTGAAGTTAATTTACCTACATACAGTACCTAAAAGATCTTACAAAAATGTTATTTTTTTAATACATTTTTTTTGCCATTAAGCTCCCTGATAGTACTTTATTTTTGAATTTCATTAATTTATACATTTGACGGCTGAGCTGAGAAATCTACACATACACCGGTTATTTTATACATTGACTGGGGAGCTGGTAAATCTACACATTTATCGGTTCATCTATAGATTTGCAGATTTTACACATGAACTGTAATTTGTGTGTGTGTATATTTTATATATATATATATATATATATATATATGTGTGTGTGTGTATATATATTGTAATACGGCAGGGAGTGGGTTAAAATCCTCCTGCACCTGGTGTTTATTGTAAATTACAGCCAGGTGCAGGGTATTTAAAGAGAGCAGCCAGTCTGTTCAGGGCTGCTGTGTAAAGAGTAGAACCCTAAAGTTGTGTTAGTGTTTTATGTCAGGTAAACGCTTAGCTGTCCAGCGTGTTAGTCAGGGATCTGTCAGTGTGTAGGCAGCGCTCCAAAACGGAGTTAGGTTTTGTTTCTGTTTTGTTGTGTATTTTGTTTTTGTGTTTATTAAAAATAGCGCGTTAGCGCATTAAAAACTTTACATTTGTGTCCTGGGTCCTGCTTAAAAAGGGGCAACGAACTGTGTGAGTCGCAAATCGTTTTACAATATATATAGATGTGTGTGTATATATATATATATATATATATATATATATATAATATATATATATATATATATATATATATATATGTACACATACATACACATACATACACACACAGTACCAGTCAAAAGTTTGATTACACTTGCTGGAAACCTAGGTTTTTTTCATAATTGACAAAGTTTTACGTCGTATACGTTTCTGTAAATACTTGAAAATGAAAACACATGTTAGAATATACAAAACAAAATATAAGGAGTATCAAAGCAATGTTCAAGAAAATTGTCTCAATCTTGGATTCCTCAAAATAGCCACCCTTTACCTTAATAACAGCCTCACAAACATGAGGCATTTGGTTAACAAGCTTCAGCAGGAAATCACCCGACATGTCTTCCCAGCTCTTCTGCAGCAATTCCCAGAGATGTAGGGCACTTGTGGGTAGCTTTGCTTTGACTCTTCTGTACAAGTTCAGTGGGATTACGGTCTGGAGACTGGGCAGGCCAGGTCATTAGTTTGAGTTGTCCTTCACTTTCCTTCTTCGACAGATAGTTCTTGCACAAGTTTGAGGTGTGTTTCGGGTCATTATTTTGCTGAAGAACGAAGGACTGCCCAGCTAGCCGTATCCTAATGGAATGGCATACCTCTGAAGTATGCTATGATAGCCATGCTGGTTGAGCTTGCCATAGATTTGGTAAAGATCACCAACTCTGTCATCAGTAAAGCAACCCCAGACCATGACACTGCCTCCTCCATGCTTGACAGTGGGAACCACACATGCAGAAGTGATGCGCTCACCCTCTCTGCGTCTTACAAATACTCGGTGGTTGGACCTAAATATTTCAGATTTTGACTCGTCGGTCTAGAAAACCGACTTCCACTCCTCAAACGTCCAGTTTCTGTGTTTTTTGGTCCAGGCAAGTCTCTTCCTCTCTGCACTCTTAACAATGGTTTCTTTGCAGCAATTCTTCCAGTTAGGCCAGCTTCACGCAATCTCCTCTGAACAGTTGATGTTGAAACATCTGTACTTGTAGTAGCATTTAGCTGAGCTTGTATTTCAGGGGCAGTTAATCGCCTATTTCGCAGACTTGTGACTCGAATGAACTTGTTCTATGATTCTGAGGTCACCCTTGACCTGCCTGACCTTGTTCGGTCCTCATGAGTGCCAGTTTCTTCAAATCGTTTGATGGTCTTGGCCACAGCAGTTACAGACACTTGCAAAGTTATTGTGATTTTGTCTAAAGGTTGACCTTCATTTCTTAAAGTAATTACAGTCTTTTTTTCTTTGCTTAACTGAGCGTATTTTGCGTATTCTGCTCCCTTACATTCAGGAGTGACAAACTTGTGCCTATGCTACCTATATTTATAGTAATCATGGACTCTCACCTGTTAACAATAATTGGTGAGAAAAGGTTAATTAGGCAACATGCTAGTTAACTCAGAACATCTAACAAAGACACTTTTATACTTAGGCCAGTGTTCTAACACAGTGTTATACACATTTCAGACTTTTAACTGACTTGGGCTTCAGACTGAAATCCTCTTGCTTTGGGTGACCATTTCATTGAAATTGACAATTTACATTTTTATTTAAAAATTAAATTTTTAAATGCAATTCACTTATGATTATCAGCTTATATAAGTACGCGTATCATATAATGAAATATTAAGTGTTTATAGATAAGCTGATGCAGTTAAAAGCATAGATAATCATGAAAAACCTGGTTTCAAGCAGGTGTACTCAAACTTTTGACTAGTACTGTATGTGTATGTGTGTATATATGTGCGTGTTTATTTATTATGGTTCATGTGTAAAATCAGCAAATCGGGTTTCCATTTCAATCATAGGTCGAGTATTGCATGACGAAGGTCTCAAT